>NW_026961607.1:0-300000 GCF_963924245.1 Chroicocephalus ridibundus
CTTTCCCGGGACAGTGAAACCCTATGTCAGAGACACTGAGAAGAAGCCCCAATGTTCCCTCCAGGCACTTTCAGTGTGGGTGCCTTCTCCACGTGGTTCCTGGTTTCCCTGCAGCGCTGAAGAGAATGTTAGCAAAGAGGTAACCGGCACAGCGAAAACAGTACTCAAAGACAGGGAGAGCAAGCTCTCTCTTGGCACTTTGGATGTGGGACATACAGCGAGATGTTTGCTGCTTTTGCGTTTGGCTGTTGGGAGATTTACAGCACAAAGATATCTAGTTGATTTGAAGCAGTTCCGAGAAAGTCTAAACATAATCGCCACTTCTCCCTCCTGGCACTTTCCATGTGGGAGATATAGCAGGATGTATATTGGTTTTGAGGACAACTCAATGGACAGTGTAGGGAGAAAAGTTCCTGGCTCCTTGAATGCCGTTCCTGGAGACACTGCGATCAATGTGGGAGATATGTCAAGATGTGTGTTTGTTTTGAGGACGGCTCTCTGGAGAGTCTTAGCAAAGAGGTCACAGGGATAATCAGAGCAATTCTCAGAGACACTGAGAACAAGATGGACAGTTCCCTCCTGGCACTTTCCCTGTAGGAGATACCGCAAGACGTTTCTGTAGATTGGGCACAGCGCTCTGCAGGGTGTTAGCAGAGACTTTCCCGGGACAGTGAAACCCTATGTCAGAGACACTGAGAAGAAGCCCCAATGTTCCCTCCAGGCACTTTCAGTGTGGGTGCCTTCTCCACGTGGTTCCTGGTTTCCCTGCAGCGCTGAAGAGAATGTTAGCAAAGAGGTAACCGGCACAGCGAAAACAGTACTCAAAGACAGGGAGAGCAAGCTCTCTCTTGGCACTTTGGATGTGGGACATACAGCGAGATGTTTGCTGCTTTTGCGTTTGGCTGTTGGGAGATTTACAGCACAAAGATATCTAGTTGATTTGAAGCAGTTCCGAGAAAGTCTAAACATAATCGCCACTTCTCCCTCCTGGCACTTTCCATGTGGGAGATATAGCAGGATGTATATTGGTTTTGAGGACAACTCAATGGACAGTGTAGGGAGAAAAGTTCCTGGCTCCTTGAATGCCGTTCCTGGAGACACTGCGATCAATGTGGGAGATATGTCAAGATGTGTGTTTGTTTTGAGGACGGCTCTCTGGAGAGTCTTAGCAAAGAGGTCACAGGGATAATCAGAGCAATTCTCAGAGACACTGAGAACAAGATGGACAGTTCCCTCCTGGCACTTTCCCTGTAGGAGATACCGCAAGACGTTTCTGTAGATTGGGCACAGCGCTCTGCAGGGTGTTAGCAGAGACTTTCCCGGGACAGTGAAACCCTATGTCAGAGACACTGAGAAGAAGCCCCAATGTTCCCTCCAGGCACTTTCAGTGTGGGTGCCTTCTCCACGTGGTTCCTGGTTTCCCTGCAGCGCTGAAGAGAATGTTAGCAAAGAGGTAACCGGCACAGCGAAAACAGTACTCAAAGACAGGGAGAGCAAGCTCTCTCTTGGCACTTTGGATGTGGGACATACAGCGAGATGTTTGCTGCTTTTGCGTTTGGCTGTTGGGAGATTTACAGCACAAAGATATCTAGTTGATTTGAAGCAGTTCCGAGAAAGTCTAAACATAATCCCCACTTCTCCCTCCTGGCACTTTCCATGTGGGAGATATAGCAGGATGTATATTGGTTTTGAGGACAACTCAATGGACAGTGTAGGGAGAAAAGTTCCTGGCTCCTTGAATGCCGTTCCTGGAGACACTGCGATCAATGAGGGAGATATGTCAAGATGTGTGTTGGTTTTGAGGACGGCTCTCTGGAGAGTCTTAGCAAAGAGGTCACAGGGATAATCAGAGCAATTCTCAGAGACACTGAGAACAAGATGGACAGTTCCCTCCTGGCACTTTCCCTGTAGGAGATACCGCAAGACGTTTCTGTAGATTGGGCACAGCGCTCTGCAGGGTGTTAGCAGAGACTTTCCCGGGACAGTGAAACCCTATGTCAGAGACACTGAGAAGAAGCCCAATGTTCCCTCCAGGCACTTTCAGTGTGGGTGCCTTCTCCACGTGGTTCCTGGTTTCCCTGCAGCGCTGAAGAGAATGTTAGCAAAGAGGTAACCGGCACAGCGAAAACAGTACTCAAAGACAGGGAGAGCAAGCTCTCTCTTGGCACTTTGGATGTGGGACATACAGCGAGATGTTTGCTGCTTTTGCGTTTGGCTGTTGGGAGATTTACAGCACAAAGATATCTAGTTGATTTGAAGCAGTTCCGAGAAAGTCTAAACATAATCCCCACTTCTCCCTCCTGGCACTTTCCATGTGGGAGATATAGCAGGATGTATATTGGTTTTGAGGACAACTCAATGGACAGTGTAGGGAGAAAAGTTCCTGGCTCCTTGAATGCCGTTCCTGGAGACACTGCGATCAATGTGGGAGATATGTCAAGATGTGTGTTTGTTTTGAGGACGGCTCTCTGGAGAGTCTTAGCAAAGAGGTCACAGGGATAATCAGAGCAATTCTCAGAGACACTGAGAACAAGATGGACAGTTCCCTCCTGGCACTTTCCTGTAGGAGATACCGCAAGACGTTTCTGTAGATTGGGCACAGCGCTCTGCAGGGTGTTAGCAGAGACTTTCCCGGGACAGTGAAACCCTATGTCAGAGACACTGAGAAGAAGCCCCAATGTTCCCTCCAGGCACTTTCAGTGTGGGTGCCTTCTCCACGTGGTTCCTGGTTTCCCTGCAGCGCTGAAGAGAATGTTAGCAAAGAGGTAACCGGCACAGCGAAAACAGTACTCAAAGACAGGGAGAGCAAGCTCTCTCTTGGCACTTTGGATGTGGGACATACAGCGAGATGTTTGCTGCTTTTGCGTTTGGCTGTTGGGAGATTTACAGCACAAAGATATCTAGTTGATTTGAAGCAGTTCCGAGAAAGTCTAAACATAATCGCCACTTCTCCCTCCTGGCACTTTCCATGTGGGAGATATAGCAGGATGTATATTGGTTTTGAGGACAACTCAATGGACAGTGTAGGGAGAAAAGTTCCTGGCTCCTTGAATGCCGTTCCTGGAGACACTGCGATCAATGTGGGAGATATGTCAAGATGTGTGTTTGTTTTGAGGACGGCTCTCTGGAGAGTCTTAGCAAAGAGGTCACAGGATAATCAGAGCAATTCTCAGAGACACTGAGAACAAGATGGACAGTTCCCTCCTGGCACTTTCCCTGTAGGAGATACCGCAAGACGTTTCTGTAGATTGGGCACAGCGCTCTGCAGGGTGTTAGCAGAGACTTTCCCGGGACAGTGAAACCCTATGTCAGAGACACTGAGAAGAAGCCCCAATGTTCCCTCCAGGCACTTTCAGTGTGGGTGCCTTCTCCACGTGGTTCCTGGTTTCCCTGCAGCGCTGAAGAGAATGTTAGCAAAGAGGTAACCGGGACAGTGAAAACAGTACTCAAAGACAGGGAGAGCAAGCTCTCTCTTGGCACTTTGGATGTGGGACATACAGCGAGATGTTTGCTGCTTTTGCGTTTGGCTGTTGGGAGATTTACAGCACAAAGATATCTAGTTGATTTGAAGCAGTTCCGAGAAAGTCTAAACATAATCGCCACTTCTCCCTCCTGGCACTTTCCATGTGGGAGATATAGCAGGATGTATATTGGTTTTGAGGACAACTCAATGGACAGTGTAGGGAGAAAAGTTCCTGGCTCCTTGAATGCCGTTCCTGGAGACACTGCGATCAATGTGGGAGATATGTCAAGATGTGTGTTTGTTTTGAGGACGGCTCTCTGGAGAGTCTTAGCAAAGAGGTCACAGGGATAATCAGAGCAATTCTCAGAGACACTGAGAACAAGATGGACAGTTCCCTCCTGGCACTTTCCCTGTAGGAGATACCGCAAGACGTTTCTGTAGATTGGGCACAGCGCTCTGCAGGGTGTTAGCAGAGACTTTCCCGGGACAGTGAAACCCTATGTCAGAGACACTGAGAAGAAGCCCCAATGTTCCCTCCAGGCACTTTCAGTGTGGGTGCCTTCTCCACGTGGTTCCTGGTTTCCCTGCAGCGCTGAAGAGAATGTTAGCAAAGAGGTAACCGGGACAGTGAAAACAGTACTCAAAGACAGGGAGAGCAAGCTCTCTCTTGGCACTTTGGATGTGGGACATACAGCGAGATGTTTGCTGCTTTTGCGTTTGGCTGTTGGGAGATTTACAGCACAAAGATATCTAGTTGATTTGAAGCAGTTCCGAGAAAGTCTAAACATAATCGCCACTTCTCCCTCCTGGCACTTTCCATGTGGGAGATATAGCAGGATGTATATTGGTTTTGAGGACAACTCAATGGACAGTGTAGGGAGAAAAGTTCCTGGCTCCTTGAATGCCGTTCCTGGAGACACTGCGATCAATGAGGGAGATATGTCAAGATGTGTGTTGGTTTTGAGGACGGCTCTCTGGAGAGTCTTAGCAAAGAGGTCACAGGGATAATCAGAGCAATTCTCAGAGACACTGAGAACAAGCTCGACAATTCCCTCCTGGCACTTTCCCTGTAGGAGATACCGCAAGACGTTTCTGTAGATTGGGCACAGCGCTCTGCAGGGTGTTAGCAGAGACTTTCCCGGGACAGTGAAACCCTATGTCAGAGACACTGAGAAGAAGCCCCAATGTTCCCTCCAGGCACTTTCAGTGTGGGTGCCTTCTCCACGTGGTTCCTGGTTTCCCTGCAGCGCTGAAGAGAATGTTAGCAAAGAGGTAACCGGCACAGCGAAAACAGTACTCAAAGACAGGGAGAGCAAGCTCTCTCTTGGCACTTTGGATGTGGGACATACAGCGAGATGTTTGCTGCTTTTGCGTTTGGCTGTTGGGAGATTTACAGCACAAAGATATCTAGTTGATTTGAAGCAGTTCCGAGAAAGTCTAAACATAATCGCCACTTCTCCCTCCTGGCACTTTCCATGTGGGAGATATAGCAGGATGTATATTGGTTTTGAGGACAACTCAATGGACAGTGTAGGGAGAAAAGTTCCTGGCTCCTTGAATGCCGTTCCTGGAGACACTGCGATCAATGTGGGAGATATGTCAAGATGTGTGTTTGTTTTGAGGACGGCTCTCTGGAGAGTCTTAGCAAAGAGGTCACAGGGATAATCAGAGCAATTCTCAGAGACACTGAGAACAAGATGGACAGTTCCCTCCTGGCACTTTCCCTGTAGGAGATACCGCAAGACGTTTCTGTAGATTGGGCACAGCGCTCTGCAGGGTGTTAGCAGAGACTTTCCCGGGACAGTGAAACCCTATGTCAGAGACACTGAGAAGAAGCCCCAATGTTCCCTCCAGGCACTTTCAGTGTGGGTGCCTTCTCCACGTGGTTCCTGGTTTCCCTGCAGCGCTGAAGAGAATGTTAGCAAAGAGGTAACCGGCACAGCGAAAACAGTACTCAAAGACAGGGAGAGCAAGCTCTCTCTTGGCACTTTGGATGTGGGACATACAGCGAGATGTTTGCTGCTTTTGCGTTTGGCTGTTGGGAGATTTACAGCACAAAGATATCTAGTTGATTTGAAGCAGTTCCGAGAAAGTCTAAACATAATCGCCACTTCTCCCTCCTGGCACTTTCCATGTGGGAGATATAGCAGGATGTATATTGGTTTTGAGGACAACTCAATGGACAGTGTAGGGAGAAAAGTTCCTGGCTCCTTGAATGCCGTTCCTGGAGACACTGCGATCAATGTGGGAGATATGTCAAGATGTGTGTTTGTTTTGAGGACGGCTCTCTGGAGAGTCTTAGCAAAGAGGTCACAGGGATAATCAGAGCAATTCTCAGAGACACTGAGAACAAGATGGACAGTTCCCTCCTGGCACTTTCCCTGTAGGAGATACCGCAAGACGTTTCTGTAGATTGGGCACAGCGCTCTGCAGGGTGTTAGCAGAGACTTTCCCGGGACAGTGAAACCCTATGTCAGAGACACTGAGAAGAAGCCCCAATGTTCCCTCCAGGCACTTTCAGTGTGGGTGCCTTCTCCACGTGGTTCCTGGTTTCCCTGCAGCGCTGAAGAGAATGTTAGCAAAGAGGTAACCGGCACAGCGAAAACAGTACTCAAAGACAGGGAGAGCAAGCTCTCTCTTGGCACTTTGGATGTGGGACATACAGCGAGATGTTTGCTGCTTTTGCGTTTGGCTGTTGGGAGATTTACAGCACAAAGATATCTAGTTGATTTGAAGCAGTTCCGAGAAAGTCTAAACATAATCGCCACTTCTCCCTCCTGGCACTTTCCATGTGGGAGATATAGCAGGATGTATATTGGTTTTGAGGACAACTCAATGGACAGTGTAGGGAGAAAAGTTCCTGGCTCCTTGAATGCCGTTCCTGGAGACACTGCGATCAATGTGGGAGATATGTCAAGATGTGTGTTTGTTTTGAGGACGGCTCTCTGGAGAGTCTTAGCAAAGAGGTCACAGGGATAATCAGAGCAATTCTCAGAGACACTGAGAACAAGATGGACAGTTCCCTCCTGGCACTTTCCCTGTAGGAGATACCGCAAGACGTTTCTGTAGATTGGGCACAGCGCTCTGCAGGGTGTTAGCAGAGACTTTCCCGGGACAGTGAAACCCTATGTCAGAGACACTGAGAAGAAGCCCCAATGTTCCCTCCAGGCACTTTCAGTGTGGGTGCCTTCTCCACGTGGTTCCTGGTTTCCCTGCAGCGCTGAAGAGAATGTTAGCAAAGAGGTAACCGGCACAGTGAAAACAGTACTCAAAGACAGGGAGAGCAAGCTCTCTCTTGGCACTTTGGATGTGGGACATACAGCGAGATGTTTGCTGCTTTTGCGTTTGGCTGTTGGGAGATTTACAGCACAAAGATATCTAGTTGATTTGAAGCAGTTCCGAGAAAGTCTAAACATAATCGCCACTTCTCCCT
The DNA here is from genome assembly GCF_963924245.1 of Chroicocephalus ridibundus. NCBI lineage: Eukaryota > Metazoa > Chordata > Aves > Charadriiformes > Laridae > Chroicocephalus > Chroicocephalus ridibundus. Next base: position 6,897 of record NW_026961607.1, read on the forward strand.
CCTGGCACTTTCCATGTGGGAGATATAGCAGGATGTATATTGGTTTTGAGGACAACTCAATGGACAGTGTAGGGAGAAAAGTTCCTGGCTCCTTGAATGCCGTTCCTGGAGACACTGCGATCAATGAGGGAGATATGTCAAGATGTGTGTTGGTTTTGAGGACGGCTCTCTGGAGAGTCTTAGCAAAGAGGTCACAGGGATAATCAGAGCAATTCTCAGAGACACTGAGAACAAGATGGACAGTTCCCTCCTGGCACTTTCCCTGTAGGAGATACCGCAAGACGTTTCTGTAGATTGGGCACAGCGCTCTGCAGGGTGTTAGCAGAGACTTTCCCGGGACAGTGAAACCCTATGTCAGAGACACTGAGAAGAAGCCCCAATGTTCCCTCCAGGCACTTTCAGTGTGGGTGCCTTCTCCACGTGGTTCCTGGTTTCCCTGCAGCGCTGAAGAGAATGTTAGCAAAGAGGTAACCGGCACAGCGAAAACAGTACTCAAAGACAGGGAGAGCAAGCTCTCTCTTGGCACTTTGGATGTGGGACATACAGCGAGATGTTTGCTGCTTTTGCGTTTGGCTGTTGGGAGATTTACAGCACAAAGATATCTAGTTGATTTGAAGCAGTTCCGAGAAAGTCTAAACATAATCGCCACTTCTCCCTCCTGGCACTTTCCATGTGGGAGATATAGCAGGATGTATATTGGTTTTGAGGACAACTCAATGGACAGTGTAGGGAGAAAAGTTCCTGGCTCCTTGAATGCCGTTCCTGGAGACACTGCGATCAATGTGGGAGATATGTCAAGATGTGTGTTTGTTTTGAGGACGGCTCTCTGGAGAGTCTTAGCAAAGAGGTCACAGGGATAATCAGAGCAATTCTCAGAGACACTGAGAACAAGATGGACAGTTCCCTCCTGGCACTTTCCCTGTAGGAGATACCGCAAGACGTTTCTGTAGATTGGGCACAGCGCTCTGCAGGGTGTTAGCAGAGACTTTCCCGGGACAGTGAAACCCTATGTCAGAGACACTGAGAAGAAGCCCCAATGTTCCCTCCAGGCACTTTCAGTGTGGGTGCCTTCTCCACGTGGTTCCTGGTTTCCCTGCAGCGCTGAAGAGAATGTTAGCAAAGAGGTAACCGGGACAGTGAAAACAGTACTCAAAGACAGGGAGAGCAAGCTCTCTCTTGGCACTTTGGATGTGGGACATACAGCGAGATGTTTGCTGCTTTTGCGTTTGGCTGTTGGGAGATTTACAGCACAAAGATATCTAGTTGATTTGAAGCAGTTCCGAGAAAGTCTAAACATAATCGCCACTTCTCCCTCCTGGCACTTTCCATGTGGGAGATATAGCAGGATGTATATTGGTTTTGAGGACAACTCAATGGACAGTGTAGGGAGAAAAGTTCCTGGCTCCTTGAATGCCGTTCCTGGAGACACTGCGATCAATGTGGGAGATATGTCAAGATGTGTGTTGGTTTTGAGGACGGCTCTCTGGAGAGTCTTAGCAAAGAGGTCACAGGGATAATCAGAGCAATTCTCAGAGACACTGAGAACAAGCTCGACAATTCCCTCCTGGCACTTTCCCTGTAGGAGATACCGCAAGACGTTTCTGTAGATTGGGCACAGCGCTCTGCAGGGTGTTAGCAGAGACTTTCCCGGGACAGTGAAACCCTATGTCAGAGACACTGAGAAGAAGCCCCAATGTTCCCTCCAGGCACTTTCAGTGTGGGTGCCTTCTCCACGTGGTTCCTGGTTTCCCTGCAGCGCTGAAGAGAATGTTAGCAAAGAGGTAACCGGGACAGTGAAAACAGTACTCAAAGACAGGGAGAGCAAGCTCTCTCTTGGCACTTTGGATGTGGGACATACAGCGAGATGTTTGCTGCTTTTGCGTTTGGCTGTTGGGAGATTTACAGCACAAAGATATCTAGTTGATTTGAAGCAGTTCCGAGAAAGTCTAAACATAATCGCCACTTCTCCCTCCTGGCACTTTCCATGTGGGAGATATAGCAGGATGTATATTGGTTTTGAGGACAACTCAATGGACAGTGTAGGGAGAAAAGTTCCTGGCTCCTTGAATGCCGTTCCTGGAGACACTGCGATCAATGTGGGAGATATGTCAAGATGTGTGTTTGTTTTGAGGACGGCTCTCTGGAGAGTCTTAGCAAAGAGGTCACAGGGATAATCAGAGCAATTCTCAGAGACACTGAGAACAAGATGGACAGTTCCCTCCTGGCACTTTCCCTGTAGGAGATACCGCAAGACGTTTCTGTAGATTGGTCACAGCGCTCTGCAGGGTGTTAGCAGAGACTTTCCCGGGACAGTGAAACCCTATGTCAGAGACACTGAGAAGAAGCCCCAATGTTCCCTCCAGGCACTTTCAGTGTGGGTGCCTTCTCCACGTGGTTCCTGGTTTCCCTGCAGCGCTGAAGAGAATGTTAGCAAAGAGGTAACCGGGACAGTGAAAACAGTACTCAAAGACAGGGAGAGCAAGCTCTCTCTTGGCACTTTGGATGTGGGACATACAGCGAGATGTTTGCTGCTTTTGCGTTTGGCTGTTGGGAGATTTACAGCACAAAGATATCTAGTTGATTTGAAGCAGTTCCGAGAAAGTCTAAACATAATCGCCACTTCTCCCTCCTGGCACTTTCCATGTGGGAGATATAGCAGGATGTATATTGGTTTTGAGGACAACTCAATGGACAGTGTAGGGAGAAAAGTTCCTGGCTCCTTGAATGCCGTTCCTGGAGACACTGCGATCAATGAGGGAGATATGTCAAGATGTGTGTTGGTTTTGAGGACGGCTCTCTGGAGAGTCTTAGCAAAGAGGTCACAGGGATAATCAGAGCAATTCTCAGAGACACTGAGAACAAGATGGACAGTTCCCTCCTGGCACTTTCCCTGTAGGAGATACCGCAAGACGTTTCTGTAGATTGGGCACAGCGCTCTGCAGGGTGTTAGCAGAGACTTTCCCGGGACAGTGAAACCCTATGTCAGAGACACTGAGAAGAAGCCCCAATGTTCCCTCCAGGCACTTTCAGTGTGGGTGCCTTCTCCACGTGGTTCCTGGTTTCCCTGCAGCGCTGAAGAGAATGTTAGCAAAGAGGTAACCGGCACAGCGAAAACAGTACTCAAAGACAGGGAGAGCAAGCTCTCTCTTGGCACTTTGGATGTGGGACATACAGCGAGATGTTTGCTGCTTTTGCGTTTGGCTGTTGGGAGATTTACAGCACAAAGATATCTAGTTGATTTGAAGCAGTTCCGAGAAAGTCTAAACATAATCGCCACTTCTCCCTCCTGGCACTTTCCATGTGGGAGATATAGCAGGATGTATATTGGTTTTGAGGACAACTCAATGGACAGTGTAGGGAGAAAAGTTCCTGGCTCCTTGAATGCCGTTCCTGGAGACACTGCGATCAATGTGGGAGATATGTCAAGATGTGTGTTTGTTTTGAGGACGGCTCTCTGGAGAGTCTTAGCAAAGAGGTCACAGGGATAATCAGAGCAATTCTCAGAGACACTGAGAACAAGATGGACAGTTCCCTCCTGGCACTTTCCCTGTAGGAGATACCGCAAGACGTTTCTGTAGATTGGGCACAGCGCTCTGCAGGGTGTTAGCAGAGACTTTCCCGGGACAGTGAAACCCTATGTCAGAGACACTGAGAAGAAGCCCCAATGTTCCCTCCAGGCACTTTCAGTGTGGGTGCCTTCTCCACGTGGTTCCTGGTTTCCCTGCAGCGCTGAAGAGAATGTTAGCAAAGAGGTAACCGGCACAGCGAAAACAGTACTCAAAGACAGGGAGAGCAAGCTCTCTCTTGGCACTTTGGATGTGGGACATACAGCGAGATGTTTGCTGCTTTTGCGTTTGGCTGTTGGGAGATTTACAGCACAAAGATATCTAGTTGATTTGAAGCAGTTCCGAGAAAGTCTAAACATAATCGCCACTTCTCCCTCCTGGCACTTTCCATGTGGGAGATATAGCAGGATGTATATTGGTTTTGAGGACAACTCAATGGACAGTGTAGGGAGAAAAGTTCCTGGCTCCTTGAATGCCGTTCCTGGAGACACTGCGATCAATGTGGGAGATATGTCAAGATGTGTGTTTGTTTTGAGGACGGCTCTCTGGAGAGTCTTAGCAAAGAGGTCACAGGGATAATCAGAGCAATTCTCAGAGACACTGAGAACAAGCTCGACAAGTCCCTCCTGGCACTTTCCCTGTAGGAGATACCGCAAGACGTTTCTGTAGATTGGGCACAGCGCTCTGCAGGGTGTTAGCAGAGACTTTCCCGGGACAGTGAAACCCTATGTCAGAGACACTGAGAAGAAGCCCCAATGTTCCCTCCAGGCACTTTCAGTGTGGGTGCCTTCTCCACGTGGTTCCTGGTTTCCCTGCAGCGCTGAAGAGAATGTTAGCAAAGAGGTAACCGGGACAGTGAAAACAGTACTCAAAGAGAGGGAGAGCAAGCTCTCTCTTGGCACTTTGGATGTGGGACATACAGCGAGATGTTTGCTGCTTTTGCGTTTGGCTGTTGGGAGATTTACAGCACAAAGATATCTAGTTGATTTGAAGCAGTTCCGAGAAAGTCTAAACATAATCGCCACTTCTCCCTCCTGGCACTTTCCATGTGGGAGATATAGCAGGATGTATATTGGTTTTGAGGACAACTCAATGGACAGTGTAGGGAGAAAAGTTCCTGGCTCCTTGAATGCCGTTCCTGGAGACACTGCGATCAATGAGGGAGATATGTCAAGATGTGTGTTGGTTTTGAGGACGGCTCTCTGGAGAGTCTTAGCAAAGAGGTCACAGGGATAATCAGAGCAATTCTCAGAGACACTGAGAACAAGATGGACAGTTCCCTCCTGGCACTTTCCCTGTAGGAGATACCGCAAGACGTTTCTGTAGATTGGGCACAGCGCTCTGCAGGGTGTTAGCAGAGACTTTCCCGGGACAGTGAAACCCTATGTCAGAGACACTGAGAAGAAGCCCCAATGTTCCCTCCAGGCACTTTCAGTGTGGGTGCCTTCTCCACGTGGTTCCTGGTTTCCCTGCAGCGCTGAAGAGAATGTTAGCAAAGAGGTAACCGGCACAGCGAAAACAGTACTCAAAGACAGGGAGAGCAAGCTCTCTCTTGGCACTTTGGATGTGGGACATACAGCGAGATGTTTGCTGCTTTTGCGTTTGGCTGTTGGGAGATTTACAGCACAAAGATATCTAGTTGATTTGAAGCAGTTCCGAGAAAGTCTAAACATAATCGCCACTTCTCCCTCCTGGCACTTTCCATGTGGGAGATATAGCAGGATGTATATTGGTTTTGAGGACAACTCAATGGACAGTGTACGGAGAAAAGTTCCTGGCTCCTTGAATGCCGTTCCTGGAGACACTGCGATCAATGTGGGAGATATGTCAAGATGTGTGTTTGTTTTGAGGACGGCTCTCTGGAGAGTCTTAGCAAAGAGGTCACAGGGATAATCAGAGCAATTCTCAGAGACACTGAGAACAAGATGGACAGTTCCCTCCTGGCACTTTCCCTGTAGGAGATACCGCAAGACGTTTCTGTAGATTGGGCACAGCGCTCTGCAGGGTGTTAGCAGAGACTTTCCCGGGACAGTGAAACCCTATGTCAGAGACACTGAGAAGAAGCCCCAATGTTCCCTCCAGGCACTTTCAGTGTGGGTGCCTTCTCCACGTGGTTCCTGGTTTCCCTGCAGCGCTGAAGAGAATGTTAGCAAAGAGGTAACCGGCACAGCGAAAACAGTACTCAAAGACAGGGAGAGCAAGCTCTCTCTTGGCACTTTGGATGTGGGACATACAGCGAGATGTTTGCTGCTTTTGCGTTTGGCTGTTGGGAGATTTACAGCACAAAGATATCTAGTTGATTTGAAGCAGTTCCGAGAAAGTCTAAACATAATCGCCACTTCTCCCTCCTGGCACTTTCCATGTGGGAGATATAGCAGGATGTATATTGGTTTTGAGGACAACTCAATGGACAGTGTAGGGAGAAAAGTTCCTGGCTCCTTGAATGCCGTTCCTGGAGACACTGCGATCAATGTGGGAGATATGTCAAGATGTGTGTTGGTTTTGAGGACGGCTCTCTGGAGAGTCTTAGCAAAGAGGTCACAGGGATAATCAGAGCAATTCTCAGAGACACTGAGAACAAGCTCGACAATTCCCTCCTGGCACTTTCCCTGTAGGAGATACCGCAAGACGTTTCTGTAGATTGGGCACAGCGCTCTGCAGGGTGTTAGCAGAGACTTTCCCGGGACAGTGAAACCCTATGTCAGAGACACTGAGAAGAAGCCCCAATGTTCCCTCCAGGCACTTTCAGTGTGGGTGCCTTCTCCACGTGGTTCCTGGTTTCCCTGCAGCGCTGAAGAGAATGTTAGCAAAGAGGTAACCGGGACAGTGAAAACAGTACTCAAAGACAGGGAGAGCAAGCTCTCTCTTGGCACTTTGGATGTGGGACATACAGCGAGATGTTTGCTGCTTTTGCGTTTGGCTGTTGGGAGATTTACAGCACAAAGATATCTAGTTGATTTGAAGCAGTTCCGAGAAAGTCTAAACATAATCGCCACTTCTCCCTCCTGGCACTTTCCATGTGGGAGATATAGCAGGATGTATATTGGTTTTGAGGACAACTCAATGGACAGTGTAGGGAGAAAAGTTCCTGGCTCCTTGAATGCCGTTCCTGGAGACACTGCGATCAATGTGGGAGATATGTCAAGATGTGTGTTTGTTTTGAGGACGGCTCTCTGGAGAGTCTTAGCAAAGAGGTCACAGGGATAATCAGAGCAATTCTCAGAGACACTGAGAACAAGCTCGACAATTCCCTCCTGGCACTTTCCCTGTAGGAGATACCGCAAGACGTTTCTGTAGATTGGGCACAGCGCTCTGCAGGGTGTTAGCAGAGACTTTCCCGGGACAGTGAAACCCTATGTCAGAGACACTGAGAAGAAGCCCCAATGTTCCCTCCAGGCACTTTCAGTGTGGGTGCCTTCTCCACGTGGTTCCTGGTTTCCCTGCAGCGCTGAAGAGAATGTTAGCAAAGAGGTAACCGGCACAGCGAAAACAGTACTCAAAGAGAGGGAGAGCAAGCTCTCTCTTGGCACTTTGGATGTGGGACATACAGCGAGATGTTTGCTGCTTTTGCGTTTGGCTGTTGGGAGATTTACAGCACAAAGATATCTAGTTGATTTGAAGCAGTTCCGAGAAAGTCTAAACATAATCGCCACTTCTCCCTCCTGGCACTTTCCATGTGGGAGATATAGCAGGATGTATATTGGTTTTGAGGACAACTCAATGGACAGTGTAGGGAGAAAAGTTCCTGGCTCCTTGAATGCCGTTCCTGGAGACACTGCGATCAATGAGGGAGATATGTCAAGATGTGTGTTGGTTTTGAGGACGGCTCTCTGGAGAGTCTTAGCAAAGAGGTCACAGGGATAATCAGAGCAATTCTCAGAGACACTGAGAACAAGATGGACAGTTCCCTCCTGGCACTTTCCCTGTAGGAGATACCGCAAGACGTTTCTGTAGATTGGGCACAGCGCTCTGCAGGGTGTTAGCAGAGACTTTCCCGGGACAGTGAAACCCTATGTCAGAGACACTGAGAAGAAGCCCCAATGTTCCCTCCAGGCACTTTCAGTGTGGGTGCCTTCTCCACGTGGTTCCTGGTTTCCCTGCAGCGCTGAAGAGAATGTTAGCAAAGAGGTAACCGGCACAGCGAAAACAGTACTCAAAGACAGGGAGAGCAAGCTCTCTCTTGGCACTTTGGATGTGGGACATACAGCGAGATGTTTGCTGCTTTTGCGTTTGGCTGTTGGGAGATTTACAGCACAAAGATATCTAGTTGATTTGAAGCAGTTCCGAGAAAGTCTAAACATAATCGCCACTTCTCCCTCCTGGCACTTTCCATGTGGGAGATATAGCAGGATGTATATTGGTTTTGAGGACAACTCAATGGACAGTGTAGGGAGAAAAGTTCCTGGCTCCTTGAATGCCGTTCCTGGAGACACTGCGATCAATGTGGGAGATATGTCAAGATGTGTGTTTGTTTTGAGGACGGCTCTCTGGAGAGTCTTAGCAAAGAGGTCACAGGGATAATCAGAGCAATTCTCAGAGACACTGAGAACAAGATGGACAGTTCCCTCCTGGCACTTTCCCTGTAGGAGATACCGCAAGACGTTTCTGTAGATTGGGCACAGCGCTCTGCAGGGTGTTAGCAGAGACTTTCCCGGGACAGTGAAACCCTATGTCAGAGACACTGAGAAGAAGCCCCAATGTTCCCTCCAGGCACTTTCAGTGTGGGTGCCTTCTCCACGTGGTTCCTGGTTTCCCTGCAGCGCTGAAGAGAATGTTAGCAAAGAGGTAACCGGCACAGCGAAAACAGTACTCAAAGACAGGGAGAGCAAGCTCTCTCTTGGCACTTTGGATGTGGGACATACAGCGAGATGTTTGCTGCTTTTGCGTTTGGCTGTTGGGAGATTTACAGCACAAAGATATCTAGTTGATTTGAAGCAGTTCCGAGAAAGTCTAAACATAATCGCCACTTCTCCCTCCTGGCACTTTCCATGTGGGAGATATAGCAGGATGTATATTGGTTTTGAGGACAACTCAATGGACAGTGTAGGGAGAAAAGTTCCTGGCTCCTTGAATGCCGTTCCTGGAGACACTGCGATCAATGTGGGAGATATGTCAAGATGTGTGTTTGTTTTGAGGACGGCTCTCTGGAGAGTCTTAGCAAAGAGGTCACAGGGATAATCAGAGCAATTCTCAGAGACACTGAGAACAAGATGGACAGTTCCCTCCTGGCACTTTCCCTGTAGGAGATACCGCAAGACGTTTCTGTAGATTGGGCACAGCGCTCTGCAGGGTGTTAGCAGAGACTTTCCCGGGACAGTGAAACCCTATGTCAGAGACACTGAGAAGAAGCCCCAATGTTCCCTCCAGGCACTTTCAGTGTGGGTGCCTTCTCCACGTGGTTCCTGGTTTCCCTGCAGCGCTGAAGAGAATGTTAGCAAAGAGGTAACCGGGACAGCGAAAACAGTACTCAAAGACAGGGAGAGCAAGCTCTCTCTTGGCACTTTGGATGTGGGACATACAGCGAGATGTTTGCTGCTTTTGCGTTTGGCTGTTGGGAGATTTACAGCACAAAGATATCTAGTTGATTTGAAGCAGTTCCGAGAAAGTCTAAACATAATCGCCACTTCTCCCTCCTGGCACTTTCCATGTGGGAGATATAGCAGGATGTATATTGGTTTTGAGGACAACTCAATGGACAGTGTAGGGAGAAAAGTTCCTGGCTCCTTGAATGCCGTTCCTGGAGACACTGCGATCAATGTGGGAGATATGTCAAGATGTGTGTTTGTTTTGAGGACGGCTCTCTGGAGAGTCTTAGCAAAGAGGTCACAGGGATAATCAGAGCAATTCTCAGAGACACTGAGAACAAGATGGACAGTTCCCTCCTGGCACTTTCCCTGTAGGAGATACCGCAAGACGTTTCTGTAGATTGGGCACAGCGCTCTGCAGGGTGTTAGCAGAGACTTTCCCGGGACAGCGAAACCCTATGTCAGAGACACTGAGAAGAAGCCCCAATGTTCCCTCCAGGCACTTTCAGTGTGGGTGCCTTCTCCACGTGGTTCCTGGTTTCCCTGCAGCGCTGAAGAGAATGTTAGCAAAGAGGTAACCGGCACAGCGAAAACAGTACTCAAAGACAGGGAGAGCAAGCTCTCTCTTGGCACTTTGGATGTGGGACATACAGCGAGATGTTTGCTGCTTTTGCGTTTGGCTGTTGGGAGATTTACAGCACAAAGATATCTAGTTGATTTGAAGCAGTTCCGAGGAAGTCTAAACATAATCGCCACTTCTCCCTCCTGGCACTTTCCATGTGGGAGATATAGCAGGATGTATATTGGTTTTGAGGACAACTCAATGGACAGTGTAGGGAGAAAAGTTCCTGGCTCCTTGAATGCCGTTCCTGGAGACACTGCGATCAATGAGGGAGATATGTCAAGATGTGTGTTGGTTTTGAGGACGGCTCTCTGGAGAGTCTTAGCAAAGAGGTCACAGGGATAATCAGAGCAATTCTCAGAGACACTGAGAACAAGATGGACAGTTCCCTCCTGGCACTTTCCCTGTAGGAGATACCGCAAGACGTTTCTGTAGATTGGGCACAGCGCTCTGCAGGGTGTTAGCAGAGACTTTCCCGGGACAGTGAAACCCTATGTCAGAGACACTGAGAAGAAGCCCCAATGTTCCCTCCAGGCACTTTCAGTGTGGGTGCCTTCTCCACGTGGTTCCTGGTTTCCCTGCAGCGCTGAAGAGAATGTTAGCAAAGAGGTAACCGGCACAGCGAAAACAGTACTCAAAGACAGGGAGAGCAAGCTCTCTCTTGGCACTTTGGATGTGGGACATACAGCGAGATGTTTGCTGCTTTTGCGTTTGGCTGTTGGGAGATTTACAGCACAAAGATATCTAGTTGATTTGAAGCAGTTCCGAGAAAGTCTAAACATAATCGCCACTTCTCCCTCCTGGCACTTTCCATGTGGGAGATATAGCAGGATGTCTATTGGTTTTGAGGACAACTCAATGGACAGTGTAGGGAGAAAAGTTCCTGGCTCCTTGAATGCCGTTCCTGGAGACACTGCGATCAATGTGGGAGATATGTCAAGATGTGTGTTTGTTTTGAGGACGGCTCTCTGGAGAGTCTTAGCAAAGAGGTCACAGGGATAATCAGAGCAATTCTCAGAGACACTGAGAACAAGATGGACAGTTCCCTCCTGGCACTTTCCCTGTAGGAGATACCGCAAGACGTTTCTGTAGATTGGGCACAGCGCTCTGCAGGGTGTTAGCAGAGACTTTCCCGGGACAGTGAAACCCTATGTCAGAGACACTGAGAAGAAGCCCCAATGTTCCCTCCAGGCACTTTCAGTGTGGGTGCCTTCTCCACGTGGTTCCTGGTTTCCCTGCAGCGCTGAAGAGAATGTTAGCAAAGAGGTAACCGGCACAGCGAAAACAGTACTCAAAGACAGGGAGAGCAAGCTCTCTCTTGGCACTTTGGATGTGGGACATACAGCGAGATGTTTGCTGCTTTTGCGTTTGGCTGTTGGGAGATTTACAGCACAAAGATATCTAGTTGATTTGAAGCAGTTCCGAGAAAGTCTAAACATAATCGCCACTTCTCCCTCCTGGCACTTTCCATGTGGGAGATATAGCAGGATGTATATTGGTTTTGAGGACAACTCAATGGACAGTGTAGGGAGAAAAGTTCCTGGCTCCTTGAATGCCGTTCCTGGAGACACTGCGATCAATGTGGGAGATATGTCAAGATGTGTGTTGGTTTTGAGGACGGCTCTCTGGAGAGTCTTAGCAAAGAGGTCACAGGGATAATCAGAGCAATTCTCAGAGACACTGAGAACAAGATGGACAGTTCCCTCCTGGCACTTTCCCTGTAGGAGATACCGCAAGACGTTTCTGTAGATTGGGCACAGCGCTCTGCAGGGTGTTAGCAGAGACTTTCCCGGGACAGTGAAACCCTATGTCAGAGACACTGAGAAGAAGCCCCAATGTTCCCTCCAGGCACTTTCAGTGTGGGTGCCTTCTCCACGTGGTTCCTGGTTTCCCTGCAGCGCTGAAGAGAATGTTAGCAAAGAGGTAACCGGCACAGCGAAAACAGTACTCAAAGACAGGGAGAGCAAGCTCTCTCTTGGCACTTTGGATGTGGGACATACAGCGAGATGTTTGCTGCTTTTGCGTTTGGCTGTTGGGAGATTTACAGCACAAAGATATCTAGTTGATTTGAAGCAGTTCCGAGAAAGTCTAAACATAATCGCCACTTCTCCCTCCTGGCACTTTCCATGTGGGAGATATAGCAGGATGTATATTGGTTTTGAGGACAACTCAATGGACAGTGTAGGGAGAAAAGTTCCTGGCTCCTTGAATGCCGTTCCTGGAGACACTGCGATCAATGTGGGAGATATGTCAAGATGTGTGTTTGTTTTGAGGACGGCTCTCTGGAGAGTCTTAGCAAAGAGGTCACAGGGATAATCAGAGCAATTCTCAGAGACACTGAGAACAAGATGGACAGTTCCCTCCTGGCACTTTCCCTGTAGGAGATACCGCAAGACGTTTCTGTAGATTGGGCACAGCGCTCTGCAGGGTGTTAGCAGAGACTTTCCCGGGACAGTGAAACCCTATGTCAGAGACACTGAGAAGAAGCCCCAATGTTCCCTCCAGGCACTTTCAGTGTGGGTGCCTTCTCCACGTGGTTCCTGGTTTCCCTGCAGTGCTGAAGAGAATGTTAGCAAAGAGGTAACCGGCACAGCGAAAACAGTACTCAAAGACAGGGAGAGCAAGCTCTCTCTTGGCACTTTGGATGTGGGACATACAGCGAGATGTTTGCTGCTTTTGCGTTTGGCTGTTGGGAGATTTACAGCACAAAGATATCTAGTTGATTTGAAGCAGTTCCGAGGAAGTCTAAACATAATCGCCACTTCTCCCTCCTGGCACTTTCCATGTGGGAGATATAGCAGGATGTATATTGGTTTTGAGGACAACTCAATGGACAGTGTAGGGAGAAAAGTTCCTGGCTCCTTGAATGCCGTTCCTGGAGACACTGCGATCAATGAGGGAGATATGTCAAGATGTGTGTTGGTTTTGAGGACGGCTCTCTGGAGAGTCTTAGCAAAGAGGTCACAGGGATAATCAGAGCAATTCTCAGAGACACTGAGAACAAGCTCGACAATTCCCTCCTGGCACTTTCCCTGTAGGAGATACCGCAAGACGTTTCTGTAGATTGGGCACAGCGCTCTGCAGGGTGTTAGCAGAGACTTTCCCGGGACAGTGAAACCCTATGTCAGAGACACTGAGAAGAAGCCCCAATGTTCCCTCCAGGCACTTTCAGTGTGGGTGCCTTCTCCACGTGGTTCCTGGTTTCCCTGCAGCGCTGAAGAGAATGTTAGCAAAGAGGTAACCGGCACAGCGAAAACAGTACTCAAAGACAGGGAGAGCAAGCTCTCTCTTGGCACTTTGGATGTGGGACATACAGCGAGATGTTTGCTGCTTTTGCGTTTGGCTGTTGGGAGATTTACAGCACAAAGATATCTAGTTGATTTGAAGCAGTTCCGAGAAAGTCTAAACATAATCGCCACTTCTCCCTCCTGGCACTTTCCATGTGGGAGATATAGCAGGATGTATATTGGTTTTGAGGACAACTCAATGGACAGTGTAGGGAGAAAAGTTCCTGGCTCCTTGAATGCCGTTCCTGGAGACACTGCGATCAATGTGGGAGATATGTCAAGATGTGTGTTTGTTTTGAGGACGGCTCTCTGGAGAGTCTTAGCAAAGAGGTCACAGGGATAATCAGAGCAATTCTCAGAGACACTGAGAACAAGATGGACAGTTCCCTCCTGGCACTTTCCCTGTAGGAGATACCGCAAGACGTTTCTGTAGATTGGGCACAGCGCTCTGCAGGGTGTTAGCAGAGACTTTCCCGGGACAGTGAAACCCTATGTCAGAGACACTGAGAAGAAGCCCCAATGTTCCCTCCAGGCACTTTCAGTGTGGGTGCCTTCTCCACGTGGTTCCTGGTTTCCCTGCAGCGCTGAAGAGAATGTTAGCAAAGAGGTAACCGGCACAGCGAAAACAGTACTCAAAGACAGGGAGAGCAAGCTCTCTCTTGGCACTTTGGATGTGGGACATACAGCGAGATGTTTGCTGCTTTTGCGTTTGGCTGTTGGGAGATTTACAGCACAAAGATATCTAGTTGATTTGAAGCAGTTCCGAGAAAGTCTAAACATAATCTCCACTTCTCCCTCCTGGCACTTTCCATGTGGGAGATATAGCAGGATGTATATTGGTTTTGAGGACAACTCAATGGACAGTGTAGGGAGAAAAGTTCCTGGCTCCTTGAATGCCGTTCCTGGAGACACTGCGATCAATGAGGGAGATATGTCAAGATGTGTGTTGGTTTTGAGGACGGCTCTCTGGAGAGTCTTAGCAAAGAGGTCACAGGGATAATCAGAGCAATTCTCAGAGACACTGAGAACAAGCTCGACAATTCCCTCCTGGCACTTTCCCTGTAGGAGATACCGCAAGACGTTTCTGTAGATTGGGCACAGCGCTCTGCAGGGTGTTAGCAGAGACTTTCCCGGGACAGTGAAACCCTATGTCAGAGACACTGAGAAGAAGCCCCAATGTTCCCTCCAGGCACTTTCAGTGTGGGTGCCTTCTCCACGTGGTTCCTGGTTTCCCTGCAGCGCTGAAGAGAATGTTAGCAAAGAGGTAACCGGCACAGCGAAAACAGTACTCAAAGACAGGGAGAGCAAGCTCTCTCTTGGCACTTTGGATGTGGGACATACAGCGAGATGTTTGCTGCTTTTGCGTTTGGCTGTTGGGAGATTTACAGCACAAAGGTATCTAGTTGATTTGAAGCAGTTCCGAGGAAGTCTAAACATAATCTCCACTTCTCCCTCCTGGCACTTTCCATGTGGGAGATATAGCAGGATGTATATTGGTTTTGAGGACAACTCAATGGACAGTGTAGGGAGAAAAGTTCCTGGCTCCTTGAATGCCGTTCCTGGAGACACTGCGATCAATGAGGGAGATATGTCAAGATGTGTGTTGGTTTTGAGGACGGCTCTCTGGAGAGTCTTAGCAAAGAGGTCACAGGGATAATCAGAGCAATTCTCAGAGACACTGAGAACAAGCTCGACAATTCCCTCCTGGCACTTTCCCTGTAGGAGATACCGCAAGACGTTTCTGTAGATTGGGCACAGCGCTCTGCAGGGTGTTAGCAGAGACTTTCCCGGGACAGTGAAACCCTATGTCAGAGACACTGAGAAGAAGCCCCAATGTTCCCTCCAGGCACTTTCAGTGTGGGTGCCTTCTCCACGTGGTTCCTGGTTTCCCTGCAGCGCTGAAGAGAATGTTAGCAAAGAGGTAACCGGCACAGCGAAAACAGTACTCAAAGACAGGGAGAGCAAGCTCTCTCTTGGCACTTTGGATGTGGGACATACAGCGAGATGTTTGCTGCTTTTGCGTTTGGCTGTTGGGAGATTTACAGCACAAAGATATCTAGTTGATTTGAAGCAGTTCCGAGAAAGTCTAAACATAATCGCCACTTCTCCCTCCTGGCACTTTCCATGTGGGAGATATAGCAGGATGTATATTGGTTTTGAGGACAACTCAATGGACAGTGTAGGGAGAAAAGTTCCTGGCTCCTTGAATGCCGTTCCTGGAGACACTGCGATCAATGTGGGAGATATGTCAAGATGTGTGTTGGTTTTGAGGACGGCTCTCTGGAGAGTCTTAGCAAAGAGGTCACAGGGATAATCAGAGCAATTCTCAGAGACACTGAGAACAAGCTCGACAAGTCCCTCCTGGCACTTTCCCTGTAGGAGATACCGCAAGACGTTTCTGTAGATTGGGCACAGCGCTCTGCAGGGTGTTAGCAGAGACTTTCCCGGGACAGTGAAACCCTATGTCAGAGACACTGAGAAGAAGCCCCAATGTTCCCTCCAGGCACTTTCAGTGTGGGTGCCTTCTCCACGTGGTTCCTGGTTTCCCTGCAGCGCTGAAGAGAATGTTAGCAAAGAGGTAACCGGCACAGCGAAAACAGTACTCAAAGACAGGGAGAGCAAGCTCTCTCTTGGCACTTTGGATGTGGGACATACAGCGAGATGTTTGCTGCTTTTGCGTTTGGCTGTTGGGAGATTTACAGCACAAAGATATCTAGTTGATTTGAAGCAGTTCCGAGGAAGTCTAAACATAATCGCCACTTCTCCCTCCTGGCACTTTCCATGTGGGAGATATAGCAGGATGTATATTGGTTTTGAGGACAACTCAATGGACAGTGTAGGGAGAAAAGTTCCTGGCTCCTTGAATGCCGTTCCTGGAGACACTGCGATCAATGTGGGAGATATGTCAAGATGTGTGTTGGTTTTGAGGACGGCTCTCTGGAGAGTCTTAGCAAAGAGGTCACAGGGATAATCAGAGCAATTCTCAGAGACACTGAGAACAAGCTCGACAATTCCCTCCTGGCACTTTCCCTGTAGGAGATACCGCAAGACGTTTCTGTAGATTGGGCACAGCGCTCTGCAGGGTGTTAGCAGAGACTTTCCCGGGACAGTGAAACCCTATGTCAGAGACACTGAGAAGAAGCCCCAATGTTCCCTCCAGGCACTTTCAGTGTGGGTGCCTTCTCCACGTGGTTCCTGGTTTCCCTGCAGCGCTGAAGAGAATGTTAGCAAAGAGGTAACCGGCACAGCGAAAACAGTACTCAAAGAGAGGGAGAGCAAGCTCTCTCTTGGCACTTTGGATGTGGGACATACAGCGAGATGTTTGCTGCTTTTGCGTTTGGCTGTTGGGAGATTTACAGCACAAAGATATCTAGTTGATTTGAAGCAGTTCCGAGAAAGTCTAAACATAATCGCCACTTCTCCCTCCTGGCACTTTCCATGTGGGAGATATAGCAGGATGTATATTGGTTTTGAGGACAACTCAATGGACAGTGTAGGGAGAAAAGTTCCTGGCTCCTTGAATGCCGTTCCTGGAGACACTGCGATCAATGAGGGAGATATGTCAAGATGTGTGTTGGTTTTGAGGACGGCTCTCTGGAGAGTCTTAGCAAAGAGGTCACAGGGATAATCAGAGCAATTCTCAGAGACACTGAGAACAAGATGGACAGTTCCCTCCTGGCACTTTCCCTGTAGGAGATACCGCAAGACGTTTCTGTAGATTGGGCACAGCTCTCTGCAGGGTGTTAGCAGAGACTTTCCCGGGACAGTGAAACCCTATGTCAGAGACACTGAGAAGAAGCCCCAATGTTCCCTCCAGGCACTTTCAGTGTGGGTGCCTTCTCCACGTGGTTCCTGGTTTCCCTGCAGCGCTGAAGAGAATGTTAGCAAAGAGGTAACCGGCACAGCGAAAACAGTACTCAAAGACAGGGAGAGCAAGCTCTCTCTTGGCACTTTGGATGTGGGACATACAGCGAGATGTTTGCTGCTTTTGCGTTTGGCTGTTGGGAGATTTACAGCACAAAGATATCTAGTTGATTTGAAGCAGTTCCGAGAAAGTCTAAACATAATCGCCACTTCTCCCTCCTGGCACTTTCCATGTGGGAGATATAGCAGGATGTATATTGGTTTTGAGGACAACTCAATGGACAGTGTAGGGAGAAAAGTTCCTGGCTCCTTGAATGCCGTTCCTGGAGACACTGCGATCAATGTGGGAGATATGTCAAGATGTGTGTTGGTTTTGAGGACGGCTCTCTGGAGAGTCTTAGCAAAGAGGTCACAGGGATAATCAGAGCAATTCTCAGAGACACTGAGAACAAGATGGACAGTTCCCTCCTGGCACTTTCCCTGTAGGAGATACCGCAAGACGTTTCTGTAGATTGGGCACAGCGCTCTGCAGGGTGTTAGCAGAGACTTTCCCGGGACAGTGAAACCCTATGTCAGAGACACTGAGAAGAAGCCCCAATGTTCCCTCCAGGCACTTTCAGTGTGGGTGCCTTCTCCACGTGGTTCCTGGTTTCCCTGCAGCGCTGAAGAGAATGTTAGCAAAGAGGTAACCGGCACAGCGAAAACAGTACTCAAAGACAGGGAGAGCAAGCTCTCTCTTGGCACTTTGGATGTGGGACATACAGCGAGATGTTTGCTGCTTTTGCGTTTGGCTGTTGGGAGATTTACAGCACAAAGATATCTAGTTGATTTGAAGCAGTTCCGAGAAAGTCTAAACATAATCGCCACTTCTCCCTCCTGGCACTTTCCATGTGGGAGATATAGCAGGATGTATATTGGTTTTGAGGACAACTCAATGGACAGTGTAGGGAGAAAAGTTCCTGGCTCCTTGAATGCCGTTCCTGGAGACACTGCGATCAATGTGGGAGATATGTCAAGATGTGTGTTGGTTTTGAGGACGGCTCTCTGGAGAGTCTTAGCAAAGAGGTCACAGGGATAATCAGAGCAATTCTCAGAGACACTGAGAACAAGATGGACAGTTCCCTCCTGGCACTTTCCCTGTAGGAGATACCGCAAGACGTTTCTGTAGATTGGGCACAGCGCTCTGCAGGGTGTTAGCAGAGACTTTCCCGGGACAGTGAAACCCTATGTCAGAGACACTGAGAAGAAGCCCCAATGTTCCCTCCAGGCACTTTCAGTGTGGGTGCCTTCTCCACGTGGTTCCTGGTTTCCCTGCAGCGCTGAAGAGAATGTTAGCAAAGAGGTAACCGGCACAGCGAAAACAGTACTCAAAGACAGGGAGAGCAAGCTCTCTCTTGGCACTTTGGATGTGGGACATACAGCGAGATGTTTGCTGCTTTTGCGTTTGGCTGTTGGGAGATTTACAGCACAAAGATATCTAGTTGATTTGAAGCAGTTCCGAGAAAGTCTAAACATAATCGCCACTTCTCCCTCCTGGCACTTTCCATGTGGGAGATATAGCAGGATGTATATTGGTTTTGAGGACAACTCAATGGACAGTGTAGGGAGAAAAGTTCCTGGCTCCTTGAATGCCGTTCCTGGAGACACTGCGATCAATGTGGGAGATATGTCAAGATGTGTGTTGGTTTTGAGGACGGCTCTCTGGAGAGTCTTAGCAAAGAGGTCACAGGGATAATCAGAGCAATTCTCAGAGACACTGAGAACAAGCTCGACAATTCCCTCCTGGCACTTTCCCTGTAGGAGATACCGCAAGACGTTTCTGTAGATTGGGCACAGCGCTCTGCAGGGTGTTAGCAGAGACTTTCCCGGGACAGTGAAACCCTATGTCAGAGACACTGAGAAGAAGCCCCAATGTTCCCTCCAGGCACTTTCAGTGTGGGTGCCTTCTCCACGTGGTTCCTGGTTTCCCTGCAGCGCTGAAGAGAATGTTAGCAAAGAGGTAACCGGCACAGCGAAAACAGTACTCAAAGACAGGGAGAGCAAGCTCTCTCTTGGCACTTTGGATGTGGGACATACAGCGAGATGTTTGCTGCTTTTGCGTTTGGCTGTTGGGAGATTTACAGCACAAAGATATCTAGTTGATTTGAAGCAGTTCCGAGAAAGTCTAAACATAATCGCCACTTCTCCCTCCTGGCACTTTCCATGTGGGAGATATAGCAGGATGTATATTGGTTTTGAGGACAACTCAATGGACAGTGTAGGGAGAAAAGTTCCTGGCTCCTTGAATGCCGTTCCTGGAGACACTGCGATCAATGTGGGAGATATGTCAAGATGTGTGTTGGTTTTGAGGACGGCTCTCTGGAGAGTCTTAGCAAAGAGGTCACAGGGATAATCAGAGCAATTCTCAGAGACACTGAGAACAAGCTCGACAATTCCCTCCTGGCACTTTCCCTGTAGGAGATACCGCAAGACGTTTCTGTAGATTGGGCACAGCGCTCTGCAGGGTGTTAGCAGAGACTTTCCCGGGACAGTGAAACCCTATGTCAGAGACACTGAGAAGAAGCCCCAATGTTCCCTCCAGGCACTTTCAGTGTGGGTGCCTTCTCCACGTGGTTCCTGGTTTCCCTGCAGCGCTGAAGAGAATGTTAGCAAAGAGGTAACCGGCACAGCGAAAACAGTACTCAAAGACAGGGAGAGCAAGCTCTCTCTTGGCACTTTGGATGTGGGACATACAGCGAGATGTTTGCTGCTTTTGCGTTTGGCTGTTGGGAGATTTACAGCACAAAGATATCTAGTTGATTTGAAGCAGTTCCGAGAAAGTCTAAACATAATCGCCACTTCTCCCTCCTGGCACTTTCCATGTGGGAGATATAGCAGGATGTATATTGGTTTTGAGGACAACTCAATGGACAGTGTAGGGAGAAAAGTTCCTGGCTCCTTGAATGCCGTTCCTGGAGACACTGCGATCAATGAGGGAGATATGTCAAGATGTGTGTTGGTTTTGAGGACGGCTCTCTGGAGAGTCTTAGCAAAGAGGTCACAGGGATAATCAGAGCAATTCTCAGAGACACTGAGAACAAGATGGACAGTTCCCTCCTGGCACTTTCCCTGTAGGAGATACCGCAAGACGTTTCTGTAGATTGGGCACAGCGCTCTGCAGGGTGTTAGCAGAGACTTTCCCGGGACAGTGAAACCCTATGTCAGAGACACTGAGAAGAAGCCCCAATGTTCCCTCCAGGCACTTTCAGTGTGGGTGCCTTCTCCACGTGGTTCCTGGTTTCCCTGCAGCGCTGAAGAGAATGTTAGCAAAGAGGTAACCGGCACAGCGAAAACAGTACTCAAAGACAGGGAGAGCAAGCTCTCTCTTGGCACTTTGGATGTGGGACATACAGCGAGATGTTTGCTGCTTTTGCGTTTGGCTGTTGGGAGATTTACAGCACAAAGATATCTAGTTGATTTGAAGCAGTTCCGAGGAAGTCTAAACATAATCGCCACTTCTCCCTCCTGGCACTTTCCATGTGGGAGATATAGCAGGATGTATATTGGTTTTGAGGACAACTCAATGGACAGTGTAGGGAGAAAAGTTCCTGGCTCCTTGAATGCCGTTCCTGGAGACACTGCGATCAATGAGGGAGATATGTCAAGATGTGTGTTGGTTTTGAGGACGGCTCTCTGGAGAGTCTTAGCAAAGAGGTCACAGGGATAATCAGAGCAATTCTCAGAGACACTGAGAACAAGATGGACAGTTCCCTCCTGGCACTTTCCCTGTAGGAGATACCGCAAGACGTTTCTGTAGATTGGGCACAGCGCTCTGCAGGGTGTTAGCAGAGACTTTCCCGGGACAGTGAAACCCTATGTCAGAGACACTGAGAAGAAGCCCCAATGTTCCCTCCAGGCACTTTCAGTGTGGGTGCCTTCTCCACGTGGTTCCTGGTTTCCCTGCAGCGCTGAAGAGAATGTTAGCAAAGAGGTAACCGGGACAGTGAAAACAGTACTCAAAGAGAGGGAGAGCAAGCTCTCTCTTGGCACTTTGGATGTGGGACATACAGCGAGATGTTTGCTGCTTTTGCGTTTGGCTGTTGGGAGATTTACAGCACAAAGATATCTAGTTGATTTGAAGCAGTTCCGAGAAAGTCTAAACATAATCGCCACTTCTCCCTCCTGGCACTTTCCATGTGGGAGATATAGCTGGATGTATATTGGTTTTGAGGACAACTCAATGGACAGTGTAGGGAGAAAAGTTCCTGGCTCCTTGAATGCCGTTCCTGGAGACACTGCGATCAATGAGGGAGATATGTCAAGATGTGTGTTGGTTTTGAGGACGGCTCTCTGGAGAGTCTTAGCAAAGAGGTCACAGGGATAATCAGAGCAATTCTCAGAGACACTGAGAACAAGATGGACAGTTCCCTCCTGGCACTTTCCCTGTAGGAGATACCGCAAGACGTTTCTGTAGATTGGGCACAGCGCTCTGCAGGGTGTTAGCAGAGACTTTCCCGGGACAGTGAAACCCTATGTCAGAGACACTGAGAAGAAGCCCCAATGTTCCCTCCAGGCACTTTCAGTGTGGGTGCCTTCTCCACGTGGTTCCTGGTTTCCCTGCAGCGCTGAAGAGAATGTTAGCAAAGAGGTAACCGGCACAGCGAAAACAGTACTCAAAGACAGGGAGAGCAAGCTCTCTCTTGGCACTTTGGATGTGGGACATACAGCGAGATGTTTGCTGCTTTTGCGTTTGGCTGTTGGGAGATTTACAGCACAAAGATATCTAGTTGATTTGAAGCAGTTCCGAGAAAGTCTAAACATAATCGCCACTTCTCCCTCCTGGCACTTTCCATGTGGGAGATATAGCTGGATGTATATTGGTTTTGAGGACAACTCAATGGACAGTGTAGGGAGAAAAGTTCCTGGCTCCTTGAATGCCGTTCCTGGAGACACTGCGATCAATGAGGGAGATATGTCAAGATGTGTGTTGGTTTTGAGGACGGCTCTCTGGAGAGTCTTAGCAAAGAGGTCACAGGGATAATCAGAGCAATTCTCAGAGACACTGAGAACAAGATGGACAGTTCCCTCCTGGCACTTTCCCTGTAGGAGATACCGCAAGACGTTTCTGTAGATTGGGCACAGCGCTCTGCAGGGTGTTAGCAGAGACTTTCCCGGGACAGTGAAACCCTATGTCAGAGACACTGAGAAGAAGCCCCAATGTTCCCTCCAGGCACTTTCAGTGTGGGTGCCTTCTCCACGTGGTTCCTGGTTTCCCTGCAGCGCTGAAGAGAATGTTAGCAAAGAGGTAACCGGCACAGCGAAAACAGTACTCAAAGACAGGGAGAGCAAGCTCTCTCTTGGCACTTTGGATGTGGGACATACAGCGAGATGTTTGCTGCTTTTGCGTTTGGCTGTTGGGAGATTTACAGCACAAAGATATCTAGTTGATTTGAAGCAGTTCCGAGAAAGTCTAAACATAATCGCCACTTCTCCCTCCTGGCACTTTCCATGTGGGAGATATAGCAGGATGTATATTGGTTTTGAGGACAACTCAATGGACAGTGTAGGGAGAAAAGTTCCTGGCTCCTTGAATGCCGTTCCTGGAGACACTGCGATCAATGTGGGAGATATGTCAAGATGTGTGTTGGTTTTGAGGACAGCTCTCTGGAGAGTCTTAGCAAAGAGGTCACAGGGATAATCAGAGCAATTCTCAGAGACACTGAGAACAAGCTCGACAATTCCCTCCTGGCACTTTCCCTGTAGGAGATACCGCAAGACGTTTCTGTAGATTGGGCACAGCGCTCTGCAGGGTGTTAGCAGAGACTTTCCCGGGACAGTGAAACCCTATGTCAGAGACACTGAGAAGAAGCCCCAATGTTCCCTCCAGGCACTTTCAGTGTGGGTGCCTTCTCCACGTGGTTCCTGGTTTCCCTGCAGCGCTGAAGAGAATGTTAGCAAAGAGGTAACCGGCACAGCGAAAACAGTACTCAAAGACAGGGAGAGCAAGCTCTCTCTTGGCACTTTGGATGTGGGACATACAGCGAGATGTTTGCTGCTTTTGCGTTTGGCTGTTGGGAGATTTACAGCACAAAGATATCTAGTTGATTTGAAGCAGTTCCGAGAAAGTCTAAACATAATCGCCACTTCTCCCTCCTGGCACTTTCCATGTGGGAGATATAGCAGGATGTATATTGGTTTTGAGGACAACTCAATGGACAGTGTAGGGAGAAAAGTTCCTGGCTCCTTGAATGCCGTTCCTGGAGACACTGCGATCAATGAGGGAGATATGTCAAGATGTGTGTTGGTTTTGAGGACGGCTCTCTGGAGAGTCTTAGCAAAGAGGTCACAGGGATAATCAGAGCAATTCTCAGAGACACTGAGAACAAGATGGACAGTTCCCTCCTGGCACTTTCCCTGTAGGAGATACCGCAAGACGTTTCTGTAGATTGGGCACAGCGCTCTGCAGGGTGTTAGCAGAGACTTTCCCGGGACAGTGAAACCCTATGTCAGAGACACTGAGAAGAAGCCCCAATGTTCCCTCCAGGCACTTTCAGTGTGGGTGCCTTCTCCACGTGGTTCCTGGTTTCCCTGCAGCGCTGAAGAGAATGTTAGCAAAGAGGTAACCGGCACAGCGAAAACAGTACTCAAAGACAGGGAGAGCAAGCTCTCTCTTGGCACTTTGGATGTGGGACATACAGCGAGATGTTTGCTGCTTTTGCGTTTGGCTGTTGGGAGATTTACAGCACAAAGATATCTAGTTGATTTGAAGCAGTTCCGAGAAAGTCTAAACATAATCGCCACTTCTCCCTCCTGGCACTTTCCATGTGGGAGATATAGCAGGATGTATATTGGTTTTGAGGACAACTCAATGGACAGTGTAGGGAGAAAAGTTCCTGGCTCCTTGAATGCCGTTCCTGGAGACACTGCGATCAATGAGGGAGATATGTCAAGATGTGTGTTGGTTTTGAGGACGGCTCTCTGGAGAGTCTTAGCAAAGAGGTCACAGGGATAATCAGAGCAATTCTCAGAGACACTGAGAACAAGATGGACAGTTCCCTCCTGGCACTTTCCCTGTAGGAGATACCGCAAGACGTTTCTGTAGATTGGGCACAGCGCTCTGCAGGGTGTTAGCAGAGACTTTCCCGGGACAGTGAAACCCTATGTCAGAGACACTGAGAAGAAGCCCCAATGTTCCCTCCAGGCACTTTCAGTGTGGGTGCCTTCTCCACGTGGTTCCTGGTTTCCCTGCAGCGCTGAAGAGAATGTTAGCAAAGAGGTAACCGGCACAGCGAAAACAGTACTCAAAGACAGGGAGAGCAAGCTCTCTCTTGGCACTTTGGATGTGGGACATACAGCGAGATGTTTGCTGCTTTTGCGTTTGGCTGTTGGGAGATTTACAGCACAAAGATATCTAGTTGATTTGAAGCAGTTCCGAGAAAGTCTAAACATAATCGCCACTTCTCCCTCCTGGCACTTTCCATGTGGGAGATATAGCAGGATGTATATTGGTTTTGAGGACAACTCAATGGACAGTGTAGGGAGAAAAGTTCCTGGCTCCTTGAATGCCGTTCCTGGAGACACTGCGATCAATGAGGGAGATATGTCAAGATGTGTGTTGGTTTTGAGGACGGCTCTCTGGAGAGTCTTAGCAAAGAGGTCACAGGGATAATCAGAGCAATTCTCAGAGACACTGAGAACAAGCTCGACAATTCCCTCCTGGCACTTTCCCTGTAGGAGATACCGCAAGACGTTTCTGTAGATTGGGCACAGCGCTCTGCAGGGTGTTAGCAGAGACTTTCCCGGGACAGTGAAACCCTATGTCAGAGACACTGAGAAGAAGCCCCAATGTTCCCTCCAGGCACTTTCAGTGTGGGTGCCTTCTCCACGTGGTTCCTGGTTTCCCTGCAGCGCTGAAGAGAATGTTAGCAAAGAGGTAACCGGCACAGCGAAAACAGTACTCAAAGACAGGGAGAGCAAGCTCTCTCTTGGCACTTTGGATGTGGGACATACAGCGAGATGTTTGCTGCTTTTGCGTTTGGCTGTTGGGAGATTTACAGCACAAAGATATCTAGTTGATTTGAAGCAGTTCCGAGAAAGTCTAAACATAATCGCCACTTCTCCCTCCTGGCACTTTCCATGTGGGAGATATAGCAGGATGTATATTGGTTTTGAGGACAACTCAATGGACAGTGTAGGGAGAAAAGTTCCTGGCTCCTTGAATGCCGTTCCTGGAGACACTGCGATCAATGAGGGAGATATGTCAAGATGTGTGTTGGTTTTGAGGACGGCTCTCTGGAGAGTCTTAGCAAAGAGGTCACAGGGATAATCAGAGCAATTCTCAGAGACACTGAGAACAAGATGGACAGTTCCCTCCTGGCACTTTCCCTGTAGGAGATACCGCAAGACGTTTCTGTAGATTGGGCACAGCGCTCTGCAGGGTGTTAGCAGAGACTTTCCCGGGACAGTGAAACCCTATGTCAGAGACACTGAGAAGAAGCCCCAATGTTCCCTCCAGGCACTTTCAGTGTGGGTGCCTTCTCCACGTGGTTCCTGGTTTCCCTGCAGCGCTGAAGAGAATGTTAGCAAAGAGGTAACCGGCACAGCGAAAACAGTACTCAAAGACAGGGAGAGCAAGCTCTCTCTTGGCACTTTGGATGTGGGACATACAGCGAGATGTTTGCTGCTTTTGCGTTTGGCTGTTGGGAGATTTACAGCACAAAGATATCTAGTTGATTTGAAGCAGTTCCGAGAAAGTCTAAACATAATCGCCACTTCTCCCTCCTGGCACTTTCCATGTGGGAGATATAGCAGGATGTATATTGGTTTTGAGGACAACTCAATGGACAGTGTAGGGAGAAAAGTTCCTGGCTCCTTGAATGCCGTTCCGGGAGACACTGCGATCAATGTGGGAGATATGTCAAGATGTGTGTTTGTTTTGAGGACGGCTCTCTGGAGAGTCTTAGCAAAGAGGTCACAGGGATAATCAGAGCAATTCTCAGAGACACTGAGAACAAGCTCGACAATTCCCTCCTGGCACTTTCCCTGTAGGAGATACCGCAAGACGTTTCTGTAGATTGGGCACAGCGCTCTGCAGGGTGTTAGCAGAGACTTTCCCGGGACAGTGAAACCCTATGTCAGAGACACTGAGAAGAAGCCCCAATGTTCCCTCCAGGCACTTTCAGTGTGGGTGCCTTCTCCACGTGGTTCCTGGTTTCCCTGCAGCGCTGAAGAGAATGTTAGCAAAGAGGTAACCGGCACAGCGAAAACAGTACTCAAAGACAGGGAGAGCAAGCTCTCTCTTGGCACTTTGGATGTGGGACATACAGCGAGATGTTTGCTGCTTTTGCGTTTGGCTGTTGGGAGATTTACAGCACAAAGATATCTAGTTGATTTGAAGCAGTTCCGAGAAAGTCTAAACATAATCGCCACTTCTCCCTCCTGGCACTTTCCATGTGGGAGATATAGCAGGATGTATATTGGTTTTGAGGACAACTCAATGGACAGTGTAGGGAGAAAAGTTCCTGGCTCCTTGAATGCCGTTCCTGGAGACACTGCGATCAATGAGGGAGATATGTCAAGATGTGTGTTGGTTTTGAGGACGGCTCTCTGGAGAGTCTTAGCAAAGAGGTCACAGGGATAATCAGAGCAATTCTCAGAGACACTGAGAACAAGATGGACAGTTCCCTCCTGGCACTTTCCCTGTAGGAGATACCGCAAGACGTTTCTGTAGATTGGGCACAGCGCTCTGCAGGGTGTTAGCAGAGACTTTCCCGGGACAGTGAAACCCTATGTCAGAGACACTGAGAAGAAGCCCCAATGTTCCCTCCAGGCACTTTCAGTGTGGGTGCCTTCTCCACGTGGTTCCTGGTTTCCCTGCAGCGCTGAAGAGAATGTTAGCAAAGAGGTAACCGGGACAGTGAAAACAGTACTCAAAGACAGGGAGAGCAAGCTCTCTCTTGGCACTTTGGATGTGGGACATACAGCGAGATGTTTGCTGCTTTTGCGTTTGGCTGTTGGGAGATTTACAGCACAAAGATATCTAGTTGATTTGAAGCAGTTCCGAGAAAGTCTAAACATAATCGCCACTTCTCCCTCCTGGCACTTTCCATGTGGGAGATATAGCAGGATGTATATTGGTTTTGAGGACAACTCAATGGACAGTGTAGGGAGAAAAGTTCCTGGCTCCTTGAATGCCGTTCCTGGAGACACTGCGATCAATGAGGGAGATATGTCAAGATGTGTGTTGGTTTTGAGGACGGCTCTCTGGAGAGTCTTAGCAAAGAGGTCACAGGGATAATCAGAGCAATTCTCAGAGACACTGAGAACAAGATGGACAGTTCCCTCCTGGCACTTTCCCTGTAGGAGATACCGCAAGACGTTTCTGTAGATTGGGCACAGCGCTCTGCAGGGTGTTAGCAGAGACTTTCCCGGGACAGTGAAACCCTATGTCAGAGACACTGAGAAGAAGCCCCAATGTTCCCTCCAGGCACTTTCAGTGTGGGTGCCTTCTCCACGTGGTTCCTGGTTTCCCTGCAGCGCTGAAGAGAATGTTAGCAAAGAGGTAACCGGCACAGCGAAAACAGTACTCAAAGACAGGGAGAGCAAGCTCTCTCTTGGCACTTTGGATGTGGGACATACAGCGAGATGTTTGCTGCTTTTGCGTTTGGCTGTTGGGAGATTTACAGCACAAAGATATCTAGTTGATTTGAAGCAGTTCCGAGAAAGTCTAAACATAATCGCCACTTCTCCCTCCTGGCACTTTCCATGTGGGAGATATAGCAGGATGTATATTGGTTTTGAGGACAACTCAATGGACAGTGTAGGGAGAAAAGTTCCTGGCTCCTTGAATGCCGTTCCTGGAGACACTGCGATCAATGTGGGAGATATGTCAAGATGTGTGTTTGTTTTGAGGACGGCTCTCTGGAGAGTCTTAGCAAAGAGGTCACAGGGATAATCAGAGCAATTCTCAGAGACACTGAGAACAAGCTCGACAATTCCCTCCTGGCACTTTCCCTGTAGGAGATACCGCAAGACGTTTCTGTAGATTGGGCACAGCGCTCTGCAGGGTGTTAGCAGAGACTTTCCCGGGACAGTGAAACCCTATGTCAGAGACACTGAGAAGAAGCCCCAATGTTCCCTCCAGGCACTTTCAGTGTGGGTGCCTTCTCCACGTGGTTCCTGGTTTCCCTGCAGCGCTGAAGAGAATGTTAGCAAAGAGGTAACCGGCACAGCGAAAACAGTACTCAAAGACAGGGAGAGCAAGCTCTCTCTTGGCACTTTGGATGTGGGACATACAGCGAGATGTTTGCTGCTTTTGCGTTTGGCTGTTGGGAGATTTACAGCACAAAGATATCTAGTTGATTTGAAGCAGTTCCGAGAAAGTCTAAACATAATCGCCACTTCTCCCTCCTGGCACTTTCCATGTGGGAGATATAGCAGGATGTATATTGGTTTTGAGGACAACTCAATGGACAGTGTAGGGAGAAAAGTTCCTGGCTCCTTGAATGCCGTTCCTGGAGACACTGCGATCAATGTGGGAGATATGTCAAGATGTGTGTTTGTTTTGAGGACGGCTCTCTGGAGAGTCTTAGCAAAGAGGTCACAGGGATAATCAGAGCAATTCTCAGAGACACTGAGAACAAGCTCGACAATTCCCTCCTGGCACTTTCCCTGTAGGAGATACCGCAAGACGTTTCTGTAGATTGGGCACAGCGCTCTGCAGGGTGTTAGCAGAGACTTTCCCGGGACAGTGAAACCCTATGTCAGAGACACTGAGAAGAAGCCCCAATGTTCCCTCCAGGCACTTTCAGTGTGGGTGCCTTCTCCACGTGGTTCCTGGTTTCCCTGCAGCGCTGAAGAGAATGTTAGCAAAGAGGTAACCGGCACAGCGAAAACAGTACTCAAAGACAGGGAGAGCAAGCTCTCTCTTGGCACTTTGGATGTGGGACATACAGCGAGATGTTTGCTGCTTTTGCGTTTGGCTGTTGGGAGATTTACAGCACAAAGATATCTAGTTGATTTGAAGCAGTTCCGAGGAAGTCTAAACATAATCGCCACTTCTCCCTCCTGGCACTTTCCATGTGGGAGATATAGCAGGATGTATATTGGTTTTGAGGACAACTCAATGGACAGTGTAGGGAGAAAAGTTCCTGGCTCCTTGAATGCCGTTCCTGGAGACACTGCGATCAATGTGGGAGATATGTCAAGATGTGTGTTGGTTTTGAGGACGGCTCTCTGGAGAGTCTTAGCAAAGAGGTCACAGGGATAATCAGAGCAATTCTCAGAGACACTGAGAACAAGATGGACAGTTCCCTCCTGGCACTTTCCCTGTAGGAGATACCGCAAGACGTTTCTGTAGATTGGGCACAGCGCTCTGCAGGGTGTTAGCAGAGACTTTCCCGGGACAGTGAAACCCTATGTCAGAGACACTGAGAAGAAGCCCCAATGTTCCCTCCAGGCACTTTCAGTGTGGGTGCCTTCTCCACGTGGTTCCTGGTTTCCCTGCAGCGCTGAAGAGAATGTTAGCAAAGAGGTAACCGGCACAGCGAAAACAGTACTCAAAGACAGGGAGAGCAAGCTCTCTCTTGGCACTTTGGATGTGGGACATACAGCGAGATGTTTGCTGCTTTTGCGTTTGGCTGTTGGGAGATTTACAGCACAAAGATATCTAGTTGATTTGAAGCAGTTCCGAGAAAGTCTAAACATAATCGCCACTTCTCCCTCCTGGCACTTTCCATGTGGGAGATATAGCAGGATGTATATTGGTTTTGAGGACAACTCAATGGACAGTGTAGGGAGAAAAGTTCCTGGCTCCTTGAATGCCGTCCTGGAGACACTGCGATCAATGAGGGAGATATGTCAAGATGTGTGTTGGTTTTGAGGACGGCTCTCTGGAGAGTCTTAGCAAAGAGGTCACAGGGATAATCAGAGCAATTCTCAGAGACACTGAGAACAAGATGGACAGTTCCCTCCTGGCACTTTCCCTGTAGGAGATACCGCAAGACGTTTCTGTAGATTGGGCACAGCGCTCTGCAGGGTGTTAGCAGAGACTTTCCCGGGACAGTGAAACCCTATGTCAGAGACACTGAGAAGAAGCCCCAATGTTCCCTCCAGGCACTTTCAGTGTGGGTGCCTTCTCCACGTGGTTCCTGGTTTCCCTGCAGCGCTGAAGAGAATGTTAGCAAAGAGGTAACCGGGACAGTGAAAACAGTACTCAAAGACAGGGAGAGCAAGCTCTCTCTTGGCACTTTGGATGTGGGACATACAGCGAGATGTTTGCTGCTTTTGCGTTTGGCTGTTGGGAGATTTACAGCACAAAGATATCTAGTTGATTTGAAGCAGTTCCGAGAAAGTCTAAACATAATCGCCACTTCTCCCTCCTGGCACTTTCCATGTGGGAGATATAGCAGGATGTATATTGGTTTTGAGGACAACTCAATGGACAGTTGTAGGGAGAAAAGTTCCTGGCTCCTTGAATGCCGTTCCTGGAGACACTGCGATCAATGAGGGAGATATGTCAAGATGTGTGTTGGTTTTGAGGACGGCTCTCTGGAGAGTCTTAGCAAAGAGGTCACAGGGATAATCAGAGCAATTCTCAGAGACACTGAGAACAAGATGGACAGTTCCCTCCTGGCACTTTCCCTGTAGGAGATACCGCAAGACGTTTCTGTAGATTGGGCACAGCGCTCTGCAGGGTGTTAGCAGAGACTTTCCCGGGACAGTGAAACCCTATGTCAGAGACACTGAGAAGAAGCCCCAATGTTCCCTCCAGGCACTTTCAGTGTGGGTGCCTTCTCCACGTGGTTCCTGGTTTCCCTGCAGCGCTGAAGAGAATGTTAGCAAAGAGGTAACCGGCACAGCGAAAACAGTACTCAAAGACAGGGAGAGCAAGCTCTCTCTTGGCACTTTGGATGTGGGACATACAGCGAGATGTTTGCTGCTTTTGCGTTTGGCTGTTGGGAGATTTACAGCACAAAGATATCTAGTTGATTTGAAGCAGTTCCGAGAAAGTCTAAACATAATCGCCACTTCTCCCTCCTGGCACTTTCCATGTGGGAGATATAGCTGGATGTATATTGGTTTTGAGGACAACTCAATGGACAGTGTAGGGAGAAAAGTTCCTGGCTCCTTGAATGCCGTTCCTGGAGACACTGCGATCAATGTGGGAGATATGTCAAGATGTGTGTTGGTTTTGAGGACGGCTCTCTGGAGAGTCTTAGCAAAGAGGTCACAGGGATAATCAGAGCAATTCTCAGAGACACTGAGAACAAGCTCGACAATTCCCTCCTGGCACTTTCCCTGTAGGAGATACCGCAAGACGTTTCTGTAGATTGGGCACAGCGCTCTGCAGGGTGTTAGCAGAGACTTTCCCGGGACAGTGAAACCCTATGTCAGAGACACTGAGAAGAAGCCCCAATGTTCCCTCCAGGCACTTTCAGTGTGGGTGCCTTCTCCACGTGGTTCCTGGTTTCCCTGCAGCGCTGAAGAGAATGTTAGCAAAGAGGTAACCGGCACAGCGAAAACAGTACTCAAAGACAGGGAGAGCAAGCTCTCTCTTGGCACTTTGGATGTGGGACATACAGCGAGATGTTTGCTGCTTTTGCGTTTGGCTGTTGGGAGATTTACAGCACAAAGATATCTAGTTGATTTGAAGCAGTTCCGAGAAAGTCTAAACATAATCGCCACTTCTCCCTCCTGGCACTTTCCATGTGGGAGATATAGCAGGATGTCTATTGGTTTTGAGGACAACTCAATGGACAGTGTAGGGAGAAAAGTTCCTGGCTCCTTGAATGCCGTTCCTGGAGACACTGCGATCAATGTGGGAGATATGTCAAGATGTGTGTTGGTTTTGAGGACGGCTCTCTGGAGAGTCTTAGCAAAGAGGTCACAGGGATAATCAGAGCAATTCTCAGAGACACTGAGAACAAGCTCGACAATTCCCTCCTGGCACTTTCCCTGTAGGAGATACCGCAAGACGTTTCTGTAGATTGGGCACAGCGCTCTGCAGGGTGTTAGCAGAGACTTTCCCGGGACAGTGAAACCCTATGTCAGAGACACTGAGAAGAAGCCCCAATGTTCCCTCCAGGCACTTTCAGTGTGGGTGCCTTCTCCACGTGGTTCCTGGTTTCCCTGCAGCGCTGAAGAGAATGTTAGCAAAGAGGTAACCGGCACAGCGAAAACAGTACTCAAAGACAGGGAGAGCAAGCTCTCTCTTGGCACTTTGGATGTGGGACATACAGCGAGATGTTTGCTGCTTTTGCGTTTGGCTGTTGGGAGATTTACAGCACAAAGATATCTAGTTGATTTGAAGCAGTTCCGAGAAAGTCTAAACATAATCGCCACTTCTCCCTCCTGGCACTTTCCATGTGGGAGATATAGCAGGATGTCTATTGGTTTTGAGGACAACTCAATGGACAGTGTAGGGAGAAAAGTTCCTGGCTCCTTGAATGCCGTTCCTGGAGACACTGCGATCAATGTGGGAGATATGTCAAGATGTGTGTTGGTTTTGAGGACGGCTCTCTGGAGAGTCTTAGCAAAGAGGTCACAGGGATAATCAGAGCAATTCTCAGAGACACTGAGAACAAGCTCGACAATTCCCTCCTGGCACTTTCCCTGTAGGAGATACCGCAAGACGTTTCTGTAGATTGGGCACAGCGCTCTGCAGGGTGTTAGCAGAGACTTTCCCGGGACAGTGAAACCCTATGTCAGAGACACTGAGAAGAAGCCCCAATGTTCCCTCCAGGCACTTTCAGTGTGGGTGCCTTCTCCACGTGGTTCCTGGTTTCCCTGCAGCGCTGAAGAGAATGTTAGCAAAGAGGTAACCGGCACAGCGAAAACAGTACTCAAAGACAGGGAGAGCAAGCTCTCTCTTGGCACTTTGGATGTGGGACATACAGCGAGATGTTTGCTGCTTTTGCGTTTGGCTGTTGGGAGATTTACAGCACAAAGATATCTAGTTGATTTGAAGCAGTTCCGAGAAAGTCTAAACATAATCGCCACTTCTCCCTCCTGGCACTTTCCATGTGGGAGATATAGCAGGATGTCTATTGGTTTTGAGGACAACTCAATGGACAGTGTAGGGAGAAAAGTTCCTGGCTCCTTGAATGCCGTTCCTGGAGACACTGCGATCAATGAGGGAGATATGTCAAGATGTGTGTTGGTTTTGAGGACGGCTCTCTGGAGAGTCTTAGCAAAGAGGTCACAGGGATAATCAGAGCAATTCTCAGAGACACTGAGAACAAGCTCGACAATTCCCTCCTGGCACTTTCCCTGTAGGAGATACCGCAAGACGCTTCTGTAGATTGGGCACAGCGCTCTGCAGGGTGTTAGCAGAGACTTTCCCGGGACAGTGAAACCCTATGTCAGAGACACTGAGAAGAAGCCCCAATGTTCCCTCCAGGCACTTTCAGTGTGGGTGCCTTCTCCACGTGGTTCCTGGTTTCCCTGCAGCGCTGAAGAGAATGTTAGCAAAGAGGTAACCGGCACAGCGAAAACAGTACTCAAAGACAGGGAGAGCAAGCTCTCTCTTGGCACTTTGGATGTGGGACATACAGCGAGATGTTTGCTGCTTTTGCGTTTGTCTGTTGGGAGATTTACAGCACAAAGATATCTAGTTGATTTGAAGCAGTTCCGAGAAAGTCTAAACATAATCGCCACTTCTCCCTCCTGGCACTTTCCATGTGGGAGATATAGCAGGATGTATATTGGTTTTGAGGACAACTCAATGGACAGTGTAGGGAGAAAAGTTCCTGGCTCCTTGAATGCCATTCCTGGAGACACTGCGATCAATGAGGGAGATATGTCAAGATGTGTGTTGGTTTTGAGGACGGCTCTCTGGAGAGTCTTAGCAAAGAGGTCACAGGGATAATCAGAGCAATTCTCAGAGACACTGAGAACAAGATGGACAGTTCCCTCCTGGCACTTTCCCTGTAGGAGATACCGCAAGACGTTTCTGTAGATTGGGCACAGCGCTCTGCAGGGTGTTAGCAGAGACTTTCCCGGGACAGTGAAACCCTATGTCAGAGACACTGAGAAGAAGCCCCAATGTTCCCTCCAGGCACTTTCAGTGTGGGTGCCTTCTCCACGTGGTTCCTGGTTTCCCTGCAGCGCTGAAGAGAATGTTAGCAAAGAGGTAACCGGCACAGCGAAAACAGTACTCAAAGACAGGGAGAGCAAGCTCTCTCTTGGCACTTTGGATGTGGGACATACAGCGAGATGTTTGCTGCTTTTGCGTTTGGCTGTTGGGAGATTTACAGCACAAAGATATCTAGTTGATTTGAAGCAGTTCCGAGAAAGTCTAAACATAATCGCCACTTCTCCCTCCTGGCACTTTCCATGTGGGAGATATAGCAGGATGTCTATTGGTTTTGAGGACAACTCAATGGACAGTGTAGGGAGAAAAGTTCCTGGCTCCTTGAATGCCGTTCCTGGAGACACTGCGATCAATGAGGGAGATATGTCAAGATGTGTGTTGGTTTTGAGGACGGCTCTCTGGAGAGTCTTAGCAAAGAGGTCACAGGGATAATCAGAGCAATTCTCAGAGACACTGAGAACAAGATGGACAGTTCCCTCCTGGCACTTTCCCTGTAGGAGATACCGCAAGACGTTTCTGTAGATTGGGCACAGCGCTCTGCAGGGTGTTAGCAGAGACTTTCCCGGGACAGTGAAACCCTATGTCAGAGACACTGAGAAGAAGCCCCAATGTTCCCTCCAGGCACTTTCAGTGTGGGTGCCTTCTCCACGTGGTTCCTGGTTTCCCTGCAGCGCTGAAGAGAATGTTAGCAAAGAGGTAACCGGCACAGCGAAAACAGTACTCAAAGACAGGGAGAGCAAGCTCTCTCTTGGCACTTTGGATGTGGGACATACAGCGAGATGTTTGCTGCTTTTGCGTTTGGCTGTTGGGAGATTTACAGCACAAAGATATCTAGTTGATTTGAAGCAGTTCCGAGAAAGTCTAAACATAATCGCCACTTCTCCCTCCTGGCACTTTCCATGTGGGAGATATAGCAGGATGTATATTGGTTTTGAGGACAACTCAATGGACAGTGTAGGGAGAAAAGTTCCTGGCTCCTTGAATGCCGTTCCTGGAGACACTGCGATCAATGTGGGAGATATGTCAAGATGTGTGTTGGTTTTGAGGACGGCTCTCTGGAGAGTCTTAGCAAAGAGGTCACAGGGATAATCAGAGCAATTCTCAGAGACACTGAGAACAAGCTCGACAATTCCCTCCTGGCACTTTCCCTGTAGGAGATACCGCAAGACGTTTCTGTAGATTGGGCACAGCGCTCTGCAGGGTGTTAGCAGAGACTTTCCCGGGACAGTGAAACCCTATGTCAGAGACACTGAGAAGAAGCCCCAATGTTCCCTCCAGGCACTTTCAGTGTGGGTGCCTTCTCCACGTGGTTCCTGGTTTCCCTGCAGCGCTGAAGAGAATGTTAGCAAAGAGGTAACCGGCACAGCGAAAACAGTACTCAAAGACAGGGAGAGCAAGCTCTCTCTTGGCACTTTGGATGTGGGACATACAGCGAGATGTTTGCTGCTTTTGCGTTTGGCTGTTGGGAGATTTACAGCACAAAGATATCTAGTTGATTTGAAGCAGTTCCGAGAAAGTCTAAACATAATCACCACTTCTCCCTCCTGGCACTTTCCATGTGGGAGATATAGCAGGATGTATATTGGTTTTGAGGACAACTCAATGGACAGTGTAGGGAGAAAAGTTCCTGGCTCCTTGAATGCCGTTCCTGGAGACACTGCGATCAATGAGGGAGATATGTCAAGATGTGTGTTGGTTTTGAGGACGGCTCTCTGGAGAGTCTTAGCAAAGAGGTCACAGGGATAATCAGAGCAATTCTCAGAGACACTGAGAACAAGCTCGACAATTCCCTCCTGGCACTTTCCCTGTAGGAGATACCGCAAGACGTTTCTGTAGATTGGGCACAGCGCTCTGCAGGGTGTTAGCAGAGACTTTCCCGGGACAGTGAAACCCTATGTCAGAGACACTGAGAAGAAGCCCCAATGTTCCCTCCAGGCACTTTCAGTGTGGGTGCCTTCTCCACGTGGTTCCTGGTTTCCCTGCAGCGCTGAAGAGAATGTTAGCAAAGAGGTAACCGGCACAGCGAAAACAGTACTCAAAGACAGGGAGAGCAAGCTCTCTCTTGGCACTTTGGATGTGGGACATACAGCGAGATGTTTGCTGCTTTTGCGTTTGGCTGTTGGGAGATTTACAGCACAAAGATATCTAGTTGATTTGAAGCAGTTCCGAGAAAGTCTAAACATAATCGCCACTTCTCCCTCCTGGCACTTTCCATGTGGGAGATATAGCAGGATGTATATTGGTTTTGAGGACAACTCAATGGACAGTGTAGGGAGAAAAGTTCCTGGCTCCTTGAATGCCGTTCCTGGAGACACTGCGATCAATGAGGGAGATATGTCAAGATGTGTGTTGGTTTTGAGGACGGCTCTCTGGAGAGTCTTAGCAAAGAGGTCACAGGGATAATCAGAGCAATTCTCAGAGACACTGAGAACAAGATGGACAGTTCCCTCCTGGCACTTTCCCTGTAGGAGATACCGCAAGACGTTTCTGTAGATTGGGCACAGCGCTCTGCAGGGTGTTAGCAGAGACTTTCCCGGGACAGTGAAACCCTATGTCAGAGACACTGAGAAGAAGCCCCAATGTTCCCTCCAGGCACTTTCAGTGTGGGTGCCTTCTCCACGTGGTTCCTGGTTTCCCTGCAGCGCTGAAGAGAATGTTAGCAAAGAGGTAACCGGCACAGCAAAAACAGTACTCAAAGACAGGGAGAGCAAGCTCTCTCTTGGCACTTTGGATGTGGGACATACAGCGAGATGTTTGCTGCTTTTGCGTTTGGCTGTTGGGAGATTTACAGCACAAAGATATCTAGTTGATTTGGAGCAGTTCCGAGAAAGTCTAAACATAATCGCCACTTCTCCCTCCTGGCACTTTCCATGTGGGAGATATAGCAGGATGTCTATTGGTTTTGAGGACAACTCAATGGACAGTGTAGGGAGAAAAGTTCCTGGCTCCTTGAATGCCGTTCCTGGAGACACTGCGATCAATGAGGGAGATATGTCAAGATGTGTGTTGGTTTTGAGGACGGCTCTCTGGAGAGTCTTAGCAAAGAGGTCACAGGGATAATCAGAGCAATTCTCAGAGACACTGAGAACAAGCTCGACAATTCCCTCCTGGCACTTTCCCTGTAGGAGATACCGCAAGACGTTTCTGTAGATTGGGCACAGCGCTCTGCAGGGTGTTAGCAGAGACTTTCCCGGGACAGTGAAACCCTATGTCAGAGACACTGAGAAGAAGCCCCAATGTTCCCTCCAGGCACTTTCAGTGTGGGTGCCTTCTCCACGTGGTTCCTGGTTTCCCTGCAGCGCTGAAGACAATGTTAGCAAAGAGGTAACCGGGACAGTGAAAACAGTACTCAAAGACAGGGAGAGCAAGCTCTCTCTTGGCACTTTGGATGTGGGACATACAGCGAGATGTTTGCTGCTTTTGCGTTTGGCTGTTGGGAGATTTACAGCACAAAGATATCTAGTTGATTTGAAGCAGTTCCGAGAAAGTCTAAACATAATCGCCACTTCTCCCTCCTGGCACTTTCCATGTGGGAGATATAGCAGGATGTATATTGGTTTTGAGGACAACTCAATGGACAGTGTAGGGAGAAAAGTTCCTGGCTCCTTGAATGCCGTTCCTGGAGACACTGCGATCAATGTGGGAGATATGTCAAGATGTGTGTTGGTTTTGAGGACGGCTCTCTGGAGAGTCTTAGCAAAGAGGTCACAGGGATAATCAGAGCAATTCTCAGAGACACTGAGAACAAGCTCGACAATTCCCTCCTGGCACTTTCCCTGTAGGAGATACCGCAAGACGTTTCTGTAGATTGGGCACAGCGCTCTGCAGGGTGTTAGCAGAGACTTTCCCGGGACAGTGAAACCCTATGTCAGAGACACTGAGAAGAAGCCCCAATGTTCCCTCCAGGCACTTTCAGTGTGGGTGCCTTCTCCACGTGGTTCCTGGTTTCCCTGCAGCGCTGAAGAGAATGTTAGCAAAGAGGTAACCGGGACAGTGAAAACAGTACTCAAAGACAGGGAGAGCAAGCTCTCTCTTGGCACTTTGGATGTGGGACATACAGCGAGAGGTTTGCTGCTTTTGCGTTTGGCTGTTGGGAGATTTACAGCACAAAGATATCTAGTTGATTTGGAGCAGTTCCGAGAAAGTCTAAACATAATCGCCACTTCTCCCTCCTGGCACTTTCCATGTGGGAGATATAGCAGGATGTATATTGGTTTTGAGGACAACTCAATGGACAGTGTAGGGAGAAAAGTTCCTGGCTCCTTGAATGCCGTTCCTGGAGACACTGCGATCAATGTGGGAGATATGTCAAGATGTGTGTTTGTTTTGAGGACGGCTCTCTGGAGAGTCTTAGCAAAGAGGTCACAGGGATAATCAGAGCAATTCTCAGAGACACTGAGAACAAGCTCGACAATTCCCTCCTGGCACTTTCCCTGTAGGAGATACCGCAAGACGTTTCTGTAGATTGGGCACAGCGCTCTGCAGGGTGTTAGCAGAGACTTTCCCGGGACAGTGAAACCCTATATCAGAGACACTGAGAAGAAGCCCCAATGTTCCCTCCAGGCACTTTCAGTGTGGGTGCCTTCTCCACGTGGTTCCTGGTTTCCCTGCAGCGCTGAAGAGAATGTTAGCAAAGAGGTAACCGGGACAGTGAAAACAGTACTCAAAGACAGGGAGAGCAAGCTCTCTCTTGGCACTTTGGATGTGGGACATACAGCGAGATGTTTGCTGCTTTTGCGTTTGGCTGTTGGGAGATTTACAGCACAAAGATATCTAGTTGATTTGAAGCAGTTCCGAGAAAGTCTAAACATAATCGCCACTTCTCCCTCCTGGCACTTTCCATGTGGGAGATATAGCAGGACGTATATTGGTTTTGAGGACAACTCAATGGACAGTGTAGGGAGAAAAGTTCCTGGCTCCTTGAATGCCGTTCCTGGAGACACTGCGATCAATGTGGGAGATATGTCAAGATGTGTGTTTGTTTTGAGGACGGCTCTCTGGAGAGTCTTAGCAAAGAGGTCACAGGGATAATCAGAGCAATTCTCAGAGACACTGAGAACAAGCTCGACAATTCCCTCCTGGCACTTTCCCTGTAGGAGATACCGCAAGACGTTTCTGTAGATTGGGCACAGCGCTCTGCAGGGTGTTAGCAGAGACTTTCCCGGGACAGTGAAACCCTATGTCAGAGACACTGAGAAGAAGCCCCAATGTTCCCTCCAGGCACTTTCAGTGTGGGTGCCTTCTCCACGTGGTTCCTGGTTTCCCTGCAGCGCTGAAGACAATGTTAGCAAAGAGGTAACCGGGACAGTGAAAACAGTACTCAAAGACAGGGAGAGCAAGCTCTCTCTTGGCACTTTGGATGTGGGACATACAGCGAGATGTTTGCTGCTTTTGCGTTTGGCTGTTGGGAGATTTACAGCACAAAGATATCTAGTTGATTTGAAGCAGTTCCGAGAAAGTCTAAACATAATCGCCACTTCTCCCTCCTGGCACTTTCCATGTGGGAGATATAGCAGGATGTCTATTGGTTTTGAGGACAACTCAATGGACAGTGTAGAGAGAAAAGTTCCTGGCTCCTTGAATGCCGTTCCTGGAGACACTGCGATCAATGTGGGAGATATGTCAAGATGTGTGTTTGTTTTGAGGACGGCTCTCTGGAGAGTCTTAGCAAAGAGGTCACAGGGATAATCAGAGCAATTCTCAGAGACACTGAGAACAAGCTCGACAATTCCCTCCTGGCACTTTCCCTGTAGGAGATACCGCAAGACGTTTCTGTAGATTGGGCACAGCGCTCTGCAGGGTGTTAGCAGAGACTTTCCCGGGACAGTGAAACCCTATGTCAGAGACACTGAGAAGAAGCCCCAATGTTCCCTCCAGGCACTTTCAGTGTGGGTGCCTTCTCCACGTGGTTCCTGGTTTCCCTGCAGCGCTGAAGAGAATGTTAGCAAAGAGGTAACCGGCACAGCGAAAACAGTACTCAAAGACAGGGAGAGCAAGCTCTCTCTTGGCACTTTGGATGTGGGACATACAGCGAGATGTTTGCTGCTTTTGCGTTTGGCTGTTGGGAGATTTACAGCACAAAGATATCTAGTTGATTTGAAGCAGTTCCGAGAAAGTCTAAACATAATCGCCACTTCTCCCTCCTGGCACTTTCCATGTGGGAGATATAGCAGGATGTATATTGGTTTTGAGGACAACTCAATGGACAGTGTAGGGAGAAAAGTTCCTGGCTCCTTGAATGCCGTTCCTGGAGACACTGCGATCAATGTGGGAGATATGTCAAGATGTGTGTTGGTTTTGAGGACGGCTCTCTGGAGAGTCTTAGCAAAGAGGTCACAGGGATAATCAGAGCAATTCTCAGAGACACTGAGAACAAGCTCGACAATTCCCTCCTGGCACTTTCCCTGTAGGAGATACCGCAAGACGTTTCTGTAGATTGGGCACAGCGCTCTGCAGGGTGTTAGCAGAGACTTTCCCGGGACAGTGAAACCCTATGTCAGAGACACTGAGAAGAAGCCCCAATGTTCCCTCCAGGCACTTTCAGTGTGGGTGCCTTCTCCACGTGGTTCCTGGTTTCCCTGCAGCGCTGAAGAGAATGTTAGCAAAGAGGTAACCGGCACAGCGAAAACAGTACTCAAAGACAGGGAGAGCAAGCTCTCTCTTGGCACTTTGGATGTGGGACATACAGCGAGATGTTTGCTGCTTTTGCGTTTGGCTGTTGGGAGATTTACAGCACAAAGATATCTAGTTGATTTGAAGCAGTTCCGAGAAAGTCTAAACATAATCACCACTTCTCCCTCCTGGCACTTTCCATGTGGGAGATATAGCAGGATGTATATTGGTTTTGAGGACAACTCAATGGACAGTGTAGGGAGAAAAGTTCCTGGCTCCTTGAATGCCGTTCCTGGAGACACTGCGATCAATGAGGGAGATATGTCAAGATGTGTGTTGGTTTTGAGGACGGCTCTCTGGAGAGTCTTAGCAAAGAGGTCACAGGGATAATCAGAGCAATTCTCAGAGACACTGAGAACAAGCTCGACAATTCCCTCCTGGCACTTTCCCTGTAGGAGATACCGCAAGACGTTTCTGTAGATTGGGCACAGCGCTCTGCAGGGTGTTAGCAGAGACTTTCCCGGGACAGTGAAACCCTATGTCAGAGACACTGAGAAGAAGCCCCAATGTTCCCTCCAGGCACTTTCAGTGTGGGTGCCTTCTCCACGTGGTTCCTGGTTTCCCTGCAGCGCTGAAGAGAATGTTAGCAAAGAGGTAACCGGCACAGCGAAAACAGTACTCAAAGACAGGGAGAGCAAGCTCTCTCTTGGCACTTTGGATGTGGGACATACAGCGAGATGTTTGCTGCTTTTGCGTTTGGCTGTTGGGAGATTTACAGCACAAAGATATCTAGTTGATTTGAAGCAGTTCCGAGAAAGTCTAAACATAATCGCCACTTCTCCCTCCTGGCACTTTCCATGTGGGAGATATAGCAGGATGTATATTGGTTTTGAGGACAACTCAATGGACAGTGTAGGGAGAAAAGTTCCTGGCTCCTTGAATGCCGTTCCTGGAGACACTGCGATCAATGAGGGAGATATGTCAAGATGTGTGTTGGTTTTGAGGACGGCTCTCTGGAGAGTCTTAGCAAAGAGGTCACAGGGATAATCAGAGCAATTCTCAGAGACACTGAGAACAAGATGGACAGTTCCCTCCTGGCACTTTCCCTGTAGGAGATACCGCAAGACGTTTCTGTAGATTGGGCACAGCGCTCTGCAGGGTGTTAGCAGAGACTTTCCCGGGACAGTGAAACCCTATGTCAGAGACACTGAGAAGAAGCCCCAATGTTCCCTCCAGGCACTTTCAGTGTGGGTGCCTTCTCCACGTGGTTCCTGGTTTCCCTGCAGCGCTGAAGAGAATGTTAGCAAAGAGGTAACCGGCACAGCAAAAACAGTACTCAAAGACAGGGAGAGCAAGCTCTCTCTTGGCACTTTGGATGTGGGACATACAGCGAGATGTTTGCTGCTTTTGCGTTTGGCTGTTGGGAGATTTACAGCACAAAGATATCTAGTTGATTTGGAGCAGTTCCGAGAAAGTCTAAACATAATCGCCACTTCTCCCTCCTGGCACTTTCCATGTGGGAGATATAGCAGGATGTCTATTGGTTTTGAGGACAACTCAATGGACAGTGTAGGGAGAAAAGTTCCTGGCTCCTTGAATGCCGTTCCTGGAGACACTGCGATCAATGAGGGAGATATGTCAAGATGTGTGTTGGTTTTGAGGACGGCTCTCTGGAGAGTCTTAGCAAAGAGGTCACAGGGATAATCAGAGCAATTCTCAGAGACACTGAGAACAAGCTCGACAATTCCCTCCTGGCACTTTCCCTGTAGGAGATACCGCAAGACGTTTCTGTAGATTGGGCACAGCGCTCTGCAGGGTGTTAGCAGAGACTTTCCCGGGACAGTGAAACCCTATGTCAGAGACACTGAGAAGAAGCCCCAATGTTCCCTCCAGGCACTTTCAGTGTGGGTGCCTTCTCCACGTGGTTCCTGGTTTCCCTGCAGCGCTGAAGACAATGTTAGCAAAGAGGTAACCGGGACAGTGAAAACAGTACTCAAAGACAGGGAGAGCAAGCTCTCTCTTGGCACTTTGGATGTGGGACATACAGCGAGATGTTTGCTGCTTTTGCGTTTGGCTGTTGGGAGATTTACAGCACAAAGATATCTAGTTGATTTGAAGCAGTTCCGAGAAAGTCTAAACATAATCGCCACTTCTCCCTCCTGGCACTTTCCATGTGGGAGATATAGCAGGATGTATATTGGTTTTGAGGACAACTCAATGGACAGTGTAGGGAGAAAAGTTCCTGGCTCCTTGAATGCCGTTCCTGGAGACACTGCGATCAATGTGGGAGATATGTCAAGATGTGTGTTGGTTTTGAGGACGGCTCTCTGGAGAGTCTTAGCAAAGAGGTCACAGGGATAATCAGAGCAATTCTCAGAGACACTGAGAACAAGCTCGACAATTCCCTCCTGGCACTTTCCCTGTAGGAGATACCGCAAGACGTTTCTGTAGATTGGGCACAGCGCTCTGCAGGGTGTTAGCAGAGACTTTCCCGGGACAGTGAAACCCTATGTCAGAGACACTGAGAAGAAGCCCCAATGTTCCCTCCAGGCACTTTCAGTGTGGGTGCCTTCTCCACGTGGTTCCTGGTTTCCCTGCAGCGCTGAAGAGAATGTTAGCAAAGAGGTAACCGGGACAGTGAAAACAGTACTCAAAGACAGGGAGAGCAAGCTCTCTCTTGGCACTTTGGATGTGGGACATACAGCGAGAGGTTTGCTGCTTTTGCGTTTGGCTGTTGGGAGATTTACAGCACAAAGATATCTAGTTGATTTGGAGCAGTTCCGAGAAAGTCTAAACATAATCGCCACTTCTCCCTCCTGGCACTTTCCATGTGGGAGATATAGCAGGATGTATATTGGTTTTGAGGACAACTCAATGGACAGTGTAGGGAGAAAAGTTCCTGGCTCCTTGAATGCCGTTCCTGGAGACAC
Source organism: Chroicocephalus ridibundus (assembly GCF_963924245.1). NCBI lineage: Eukaryota > Metazoa > Chordata > Aves > Charadriiformes > Laridae > Chroicocephalus > Chroicocephalus ridibundus. Next base: position 50,374 of record NW_026961607.1, read on the forward strand.
TGCGATCAATGTGGGAGATATGTCAAGATGTGTGTTTGTTTTGAGGACGGCTCTCTGGAGAGTCTTAGCAAAGAGGTCACAGGGATAATCAGAGCAATTCTCAGAGACACTGAGAACAAGCTCGACAATTCCCTCCTGGCACTTTCCCTGTAGGAGATACCGCAAGACGTTTCTGTAGATTGGGCACAGCGCTCTGCAGGGTGTTAGCAGAGACTTTCCCGGGACAGTGAAACCCTATATCAGAGACACTGAGAAGAAGCCCCAATGTTCCCTCCAGGCACTTTCAGTGTGGGTGCCTTCTCCACGTGGTTCCTGGTTTCCCTGCAGCGCTGAAGAGAATGTTAGCAAAGAGGTAACCGGGACAGTGAAAACAGTACTCAAAGACAGGGAGAGCAAGCTCTCTCTTGGCACTTTGGATGTGGGACATACAGCGAGATGTTTGCTGCTTTTGCGTTTGGCTGTTGGGAGATTTACAGCACAAAGATATCTAGTTGATTTGAAGCAGTTCCGAGAAAGTCTAAACATAATCGCCACTTCTCCCTCCTGGCACTTTCCATGTGGGAGATATAGCAGGACGTATATTGGTTTTGAGGACAACTCAATGGACAGTGTAGGGAGAAAAGTTCCTGGCTCCTTGAATGCCGTTCCTGGAGACACTGCGATCAATGTGGGAGATATGTCAAGATGTGTGTTTGTTTTGAGGACGGCTCTCTGGAGAGTCTTAGCAAAGAGGTCACAGGGATAATCAGAGCAATTCTCAGAGACACTGAGAACAAGCTCGACAATTCCCTCCTGGCACTTTCCCTGTAGGAGATACCGCAAGACGTTTCTGTAGATTGGGCACAGCGCTCTGCAGGGTGTTAGCAGAGACTTTCCCGGGACAGTGAAACCCTATGTCAGAGACACTGAGAAGAAGCCCCAATGTTCCCTCCAGGCACTTTCAGTGTGGGTGCCTTCTCCACGTGGTTCCTGGTTTCCCTGCAGCGCTGAAGACAATGTTAGCAAAGAGGTAACCGGGACAGTGAAAACAGTACTCAAAGACAGGGAGAGCAAGCTCTCTCTTGGCACTTTGGATGTGGGACATACAGCGAGATGTTTGCTGCTTTTGCGTTTGGCTGTTGGGAGATTTACAGCACAAAGATATCTAGTTGATTTGAAGCAGTTCCGAGAAAGTCTAAACATAATCGCCACTTCTCCCTCCTGGCACTTTCCATGTGGGAGATATAGCAGGATGTCTATTGGTTTTGAGGACAACTCAATGGACAGTGTAGAGAGAAAAGTTCCTGGCTCCTTGAATGCCGTTCCTGGAGACACTGCGATCAATGTGGGAGATATGTCAAGATGTGTGTTTGTTTTGAGGACGGCTCTCTGGAGAGTCTTAGCAAAGAGGTCACAGGGATAATCAGAGCAATTCTCAGAGACACTGAGAACAAGCTCGACAATTCCCTCCTGGCACTTTCCCTGTAGGAGATACCGCAAGACGTTTCTGTAGATTGGGCACAGCGCTCTGCAGGGTGTTAGCAGAGACTTTCCCGGGACAGTGAAACCCTATGTCAGAGACACTGAGAAGAAGCCCCAATGTTCCCTCCAGGCACTTTCAGTGTGGGTGCCTTCTCCACGTGGTTCCTGGTTTCCCTGCAGCGCTGAAGACAATGTTAGCAAAGAGGTAACCGGGACAGTGAAAACAGTACTCAAAGACAGGGAGAGCAAGCTCTCTCTTGGCACTTTGGATGTGGGACATACAGCGAGATGTTTGCTGCTTTTGCGTTTGGCTGTTGGGAGATTTACAGCACAAAGATATCTAGTTGATTTGAAGCAGTTCCGAGAAAGTCTAAACATAATCGCCACTTCTCCCTCCTGGCACTTTCCATGTGGGAGATATAGCAGGATGTATATTGGTTTTGAGGACAACTCAATGGACAGTGTAGGGAGAAAAGTTCCTGGCTCCTTGAATGCCGTTCCTGGAGACACTGCGATCAATGAGGGAGATATGTCAAGATGTGTGTTGGTTTTGAGGACGGCTCTCTGGAGAGTCTTAGCAAAGAGGTCACAGGGATAATCAGAGCAATTCTCAGAGACACTGAGAACAAGCTCGACAATTCCCTCCTGGCACTTTCCCTGTAGGAGATACCGCAAGACGTTTCTGTAGATTGGGCACAGCGCTCTGCAGGGTGTTAGCAGAGACTTTCCCGGGACAGTGAAACCCTATGTCAGAGACACTGAGAAGAAGCCCCAATGTTCCCTCCAGGCACTTTCAGTGTGGGTGCCTTCTCCACGTGGTTCCTGGTTTCCCTGCAGCGCTGAAGAGAATGTTAGCAAAGAGGTAACCGGGACAGTGAAAACAGTACTCAAAGACAGGGAGAGCAAGCTCTCTCTTGGCACTTTGGATGTGGGACATACAGCGAGATGTTTGCTGCTTTTGCGTTTGGCTGTTGGGAGATTTACAGCACAAAGATATCTAGTTGATTTGAAGCAGTTCCGAGAAAGTCTAAACATAATCGCCACTTCTCCCTCCTGGCACTTTCCATGTGGGAGATATAGCAGGATGTATATTGGTTTTGAGGACAACTCAATGGACAGTGTAGAGAGAAAAGTTCCTGGCTCCTTGAATGCCGTTCCTGGAGACACTGCGATCAATGTGGGAGATATGTCAAGATGTGTGTTTGTTTTGAGGACGGCTCTCTGGAGAGTCTTAGCAAAGAGGTCACAGGGATAATCAGAGCAATTCTCAGAGACACTGAGAACAAGATCGACAATTCCCTCCTGGCACTTTCCCTGTAGGAGATACCGCAAGACGTTTCTGTAGATTGGGCACAGCGCTCTGCAGGGTGTTAGCAGAGACTTTCCCGGGACAGTGAAACCCTATGTCAGAGACACTGAGAAGAAGCCCCAATGTTCCCTCCAGGCACTTTCAGTGTGGGTGCCTTCTCCACGTGGTTCCTGGTTTCCCTGCAGCGCTGAAGAGAATGTTAGCAAAGAGGTAACCGGCACAGTGAAAACAGTACTCAAAGACAGGGAGAGCAAGCTCTCTCTTGGCACTTTGGATGTGGGACATACAGCGAGAGGTTTGCTGCTTTTGCGTTTGGCTGTTGGGAGATTTACAGCACAAAGATATCTAGTTGATTTGAAGCAGTTCCGAGAAAGTCTAAACATAATCGCCACTTCTCCCTCCTGGCACTTTCCATGTGGGAGATATAGCAGGATGTATATTGGTTTTGAGGACAACTCAATGGACAGTGTAGAGAGAAAAGTTCCTGGCTCCTTGAATGCCGTTCCTGGAGACACTGCGATCAATGTGGGAGATATGTCAAGATGTGTGTTGGTTTTGAGGACGGCTCTCTGGAGAGTCTTAGCAAAGAGGTCACAGGGATAATCAGAGCAATTCTCAGAGACACTGAGAACAAGCTCGACAATTCCCTCCTGGCACTTTCCCTGTAGGAGATACCGCAAGACGTTTCTGTAGATTGGGCACAGCGCTCTGCAGGGTGTTAGCAGAGACTTTCCCGGGACAGTGAAACCCTATGTCAGAGACACTGAGAAGAAGCCCCAATGTTCCCTCCAGGCACTTTCAGTGTGGGTGCCTTCTCCACGTGGTTCCTGGTTTCCCTGCAGCGCTGAAGAGAATGTTAGCAAAGAGGTAACCGGGACAGTGAAAACAGTACTCAAAGACAGGGAGAGCAAGCTCTCTCTTGGCACTTTGGATGTGGGACATACAGCGAGATGTTTGCTGCTTTTGCGTTTGGCTGTTGGGAGATTTACAGCACAAAGATATCTAGTTGATTTGAAGCAGTTCCGAGAAAGTCTAAACATAATCGCCACTTCTCCCTCCTGGCACTTTCCATGTGGGAGATATAGCAGGATGTATATTGGTTTTGAGGACAACTCAATGGACAGTGTAGGGAGAAAAGTTCCAGGCTCCTTGAATGCCGTTCCTGGAGACACTGCGATCAATGTGGGAGATATGTCAAGATGTGTGTTTGTTTTGAGGACGGCTCTCTGGAGAGTCTTAGCAAAGAGGTCACAGGGATAATCAGAGCAATTCTCAGAGACACTGAGAACAAGCTCGACAATTCCCTCCTGGCACTTTCCCTGTAGGAGATACCGCAAGACGTTTCTGTAGATTGGGCACAGCGCTCTGCAGGGTGTTAGCAGAGACTTTCCCGGGACAGTGAAACCCTATGTCAGAGACACTGAGAAGAAGCCCCAATGTTCCCTCCAGGCACTTTCAGTGTGGGTGCCTTCTCCACGTGGTTCCTGGTTTCCCTGCAGCGCTGAAGACAATGTTAGCAAAGAGGTAACCGGGACAGTGAAAACAGTACTCAAAGACAGGGAGAGCAAGCTCTCTCTTGGCACTTTGGATGTGGGACATACAGCGAGATGTTTGCTGCTTTTGCGTTTGGCTGTTGGGAGATTTACAGCACAAAGATATCTAGTTGATTTGAAGCAGTTCCGAGAAAGTCTAAACATAATCGCCACTTCTCCCTCCTGGCACTTTCCATGTGGGAGATATAGCAGGACGTATATTGGTTTTGAGGACAACTCAATGGACAGTGTAGGGAGAAAAGTTCCTGGCTCCTTGAATGCCGTTCCTGGAGACACTGCGATCAATGTGGGAGATATGTCAAGATGTGTGTTGGTTTTGAGGACGGCTCTCTGGAGAGTCTTAGCAAAGAGGTCACACAGATAATCAGAGCAATTCTCAGAGACACTGAGAACAAGCTCAACAATTCCCTCCTGGCACTTTCCCTGTAGGAGATACCGCAAGACGTTTCTGTAGATTGGGCACAGCGCTCTGCAGGGTGTTAGCAGAGACTTTCCCGGGACAGTGAAACCCTATGTCAGAGACACTGAGAAGAAGCCCCAATGTTCCCTCCAGGCACTTTCAGTGTGGGTGCCTTCTCCACGTGGTTCCTGGTTTCCCTGCAGCGCTGAAGACAATGTTAGCAAAGAGGTAACCGGGACAGTGAAAACAGTACTCAAAGACAGGGAGAGCAAGCTCTACATTACTCTCTTGGCACTTTGGATGTGGGACATACAGCGAGATGTTTGCTGCTTTTGCGTTTGTCTGTTGGGAGATTTACAGCACAAAGATATCTAGTTGATTTGAAGCAGTTCCGAGAAAGTCTAAACATAATCGCCACTTCTCCCTCCTGGCACTTTCCATGTGGGAGATATAGCAGGATGTATATTGGTTTTGAGGACAACTCAATGGACAGTGTAGGGAGAAAAGTTCCTGGCTCCTTGAATGCCGTTCCTGGAGACACTGCGATCAATGTGGGAGATATGTCAAGATGTGTGTTGGTTTTGAGGACGGCTCTCTGGAGAGTCTTAGCAAAGAGGTCACACAGATAATCAGAGCAATTCTCAGAGACACTGAGAACAAGCTCGACAATTCCCTCCTGGCACTTTCCCTGTAGGAGATACCGCAAGACGTTTCTGTAGATTGGGCACAGCGCTCTGCAGGGTGTTAGCAGAGACTTTCCCGGGACAGTGAAACCCTATGTCAGAGACACTGAGAAGAAGCCCCAATGTTCCCTCCAGGCACTTTCAGTGTGGGTGCCTTCTCCACGTGGTTCCTGGTTTCCCTGCAGCGCTGAAGACAATGTTAGCAAAGAGGTAACCGGGACAGTGAAAACAGTACTCAAAGACAGGGAGAGCAAGCTCTCTCTTGGCACTTTGGATGTGGGACATACAGCGAGATGTTTGCTGCTTTTGCGTTTGGCTGTTGGGAGATTTACAGCACAAAGATATCTAGTTGATTTGGAGCAGTTCCGAGAAAGTCTAAACATAATCGCCACTTCTCCCTCCTGGCACTTTCCATGTGGGAGATATAGCAGGATGTATATTGGTTTTGAGGACAACTCAATGGACAGTGTAGGGAGAAAAGTTCCTGGCTCCTTGAATGCCGTTCCTGGAGACACTGCGATCAATGAGGGAGATATGTCAAGATGTGTGTTGGTTTTGAGGACGGCTCTCTGGAGAGTCTTAGCAAAGAGGTCACAGGGATAATCAGAGCAATTCTCAGAGACACTGAGAACAAGCTCGACAATTCCCTCCTGGCACTTTCCCTGTAGGAGATACCGCAAGACGTTTCTGTAGATTGGGCACAGCGCTCTGCAGGGTGTTAGCAGAGACTTTCCCGGGACAGTGAAACCCTATGTCAGAGACACTGAGAAGAAGCCCCAATGTTCCCTCCAGGCACTTTCAGTGTGGGTGCCTTCTCCACGTGGTTCCTGGTTTCCCTGCAGCGCTGAAGAGAATGTTAGCAAAGAGGTAACCGGGACAGTGAAAACAGTACTCAAAGACAGGGAGAGCAAGCTCTCTCTTGGCACTTTGGATGTGGGACATACAGCGAGATGTTTGCTGCTTTTGCGTTTGGCTGTTGGGAGATTTACAGCACAAAGATATCTAGTTGATTTGAAGCAGTTCCGAGAAAGTCTAAACATAATCGCCACTTCTCCCTCCTGGCACTTTCCATGTGGGAGATATAGCAGGATGTATATTGGTTTTGAGGACAACTCAATGGACAGTGTAGAGAGAAAAGTTCCTGGCTCCTTGAATGCCGTTCCTGGAGACACTGCGATCAATGTGGGAGATATGTCAAGATGTGTGTTTGTTTTGAGGACGGCTCTCTGGAGAGTCTTAGCAAAGAGGTCACAGGGATAATCAGAGCAATTCTCAGAGACACTGAGAACAAGATCGACAATTCCCTCCTGGCACTTTCCCTGTAGGAGATACCGCAAGACGTTTCTGTAGATTGGGCACAGCGCTCTGCAGGGTGTTAGCAGAGACTTTCCCGGGACAGTGAAACCCTATGTCAGAGACACTGAGAAGAAGCCCCAATGTTCCCTCCAGGCACTTTCAGTGTGGGTGCCTTCTCCACGTGGTTCCTGGTTTCCCTGCAGCGCTGAAGAGAATGTTAGCAAAGAGGTAACCGGCACAGTGAAAACAGTACTCAAAGACAGGGAGAGCAAGCTCTCTCTTGGCACTTTGGATGTGGGACATACAGCGAGAGGTTTGCTGCTTTTGCGTTTGGCTGTTGGGAGATTTACAGCACAAAGATATCTAGTTGATTTGAAGCAGTTCCGAGAAAGTCTAAACATAATCGCCACTTCTCCCTCCTGGCACTTTCCATGTGGGAGATATAGCAGGATGTATATTGGTTTTGAGGACAACTCAATGGACAGTGTAGAGAGAAAAGTTCCTGGCTCCTTGAATGCCGTTCCTGGAGACACTGCGATCAATGTGGGAGATATGTCAAGATGTGTGTTGGTTTTGAGGACGGCTCTCTGGAGAGTCTTAGCAAAGAGGTCACAGGGATAATCAGAGCAATTCTCAGAGACACTGAGAACAAGCTCGACAATTCCCTCCTGGCACTTTCCCTGTAGGAGATACCGCAAGACGTTTCTGTAGATTGGGCACAGCGCTCTGCAGGGTGTTAGCAGAGACTTTCCCGGGACAGTGAAACCCTATGTCAGAGACACTGAGAAGAAGCCCCAATGTTCCCTCCAGGCACTTTCAGTGTGGGTGCCTTCTCCACGTGGTTCCTGGTTTCCCTGCAGCGCTGAAGACAATGTTAGCAAAGAGGTAACCGGGACAGTGAAAACAGTACTCAAAGACAGGGAGAGCAAGCTCTCTCTTGGCACTTTGGATGTGGGACATACAGCGAGATGTTTGCTGCTTTTGCGTTTGGCTGTTGGGAGATTTACAGCACAAAGATATCTAGTTGATTTGAAGCAGTTCCGAGAAAGTCTAAACATAATCGCCACTTCTCCCTCCTGGCACTTTCCATGTGGGAGATATAGCAGGATGTATATTGGTTTTGAGGACAACTCAATGGACAGTGTAGGGAGAAAAGTTCCTGGCTCCTTGAATGCCGTTCCTGGAGACACTGCGATCAATGTGGGAGATATGTCAAGATGTGTGTTGGTTTTGAGGACGGCTCTCTGGAGAGTCTTAGCAAAGAGGTCACACAGATAATCAGAGCAATTCTCAGAGACACTGAGAACAAGCTCGACAATTCCCTCCTGGCACTTTCCCTGTAGGAGATACCGCAAGACGTTTCTGTAGATTGGGCACAGCGCTCTGCAGGGTGTTAGCAGAGACTTTCCCGGGACAGTGAAACCCTATGTCAGAGACACTGAGAAGAAGCCCCAATGTTCCCTCCAGGCACTTTCAGTGTGGGTGCCTTCTCCACGTGGTTCCTGGTTTCCCTGCAGCGCTGAAGACAATGTTAGCAAAGAGGTAACCGGGACAGTGAAAACAGTACTCAAAGACAGGGAGAGCAAGCTCTCTCTTGGCACTTTGGATGTGGGACATACAGCGAGAGGTTTGCTGCTTTTGCGTTTGGCTGTTGGGAGATTTACAGCACAAAGATATCTAGTTGATTTGGAGCAGTTCCGAGAAAGTCTAAACATAATCGCCACTTCTCCCTCCTGGCACTTTCCATGTGGGAGATATAGCAGGATGTCTATTGGTTTTGAGGACAACTCAATGGACAGTGTAGGGAGAAAAGTTCCAGGCTCCTTGAATGCCGTTCCTGGAGACACTGCGATCAATGTGGGAGATATGTCAAGATGTGTGTTTGTTTTGAGGACGGCTCTCTGGAGAGTCTTAGCAAAGAGGTCACAGGGATAATCAGAGCAATTCTCAGAGACACTGAGAACAAGCTCGACAATTCCCTCCTGGCACTTTCCCTGTAGGAGATACCGCAAGACGTTTCTGTAGATTGGGCACAGCGCTCTGCAGGGTGTTAGCAGAGACTTTCGCGGGACAGTGAAACCCTATGTCAGAGACACTGAGAAGAAGCCCCAATGTTCCCTCCAGGCACTTTCAGTGTGGGTGCCTTCTCCACGTGGTTCCTGGTTTCCCTGCAACGGTGAAGACAATGTTAGCAAAGAGGTAACCGGGACAGTGAAAACAGTACTCAAAGACAGGGAGAGCAAGCTCTCTCTTGGCACTTTGGATGTGGGACATACAGCGAGATGTTTGCTGCTTTTGCGTTTGGCTGTTGGGAGATTTACAGCACAAAGATATCTAGTTGATTTGAAGCAGTTCCGAGAAAGTCTAAACATAATCGCCACTTCTCCCTCCTGGCACTTTCCATGTGGGAGATATAGCAGGATGTCTATTGGTTTTGAGGACAACTCAATGGACAGTGTAGGGAGAAAAGTTCCTGGCTCCTTGAATGCCGTTCCTGGAGACACTGCGATCAATGTGGGAGATATGTCAAGATGTGTGTTTGTTTTGAGGACGGCTCTCTGGAGAGTCTTAGCAAAGAGGTCACAGGGATAATCAGAGCAATTCTCAGAGACACCGAGAACAAGCTCGACAATTCCCTCCTGGCACTTTCCCTGTAGGAGATACCGCAAGACGTTTCTGTGGATTGGGCACAGCGCTCTGCAGGGTGTTAGCAGAGACTTTCCCGGGACAGTGAAACCCTATGTCAGAGACACTGAGAAGAAGCCCCAATGTTCCCTCCAGGCACTTTCAGTGTGGGTGCCTTCTCCACGTGGTTCCTGGTTTCCCTGCAACGGTGAAGACAATGTTAGCAAAGAGGTAACCGGGACAGTGAAAACAGTACTCAAAGACAGGGAGAGCAAGCTCTCTCTTGGCACTTTGGATGTGGGACATACAGCGAGATGTTTGCTGCTTTTGCGTTTGGCTGTTGGGAGATTTACAGCACAAAGATATCTAGTTGATTTGAAGCAGTTCCGAGAAAGTCTAAACATAATCGCCACTTCTCCCTCCTGGCACTTTCCATGTGGGAGATATAGCAGGACGTATATTGGTTTTGAGGACAACTCAATGGACAGTGTAGGGAGAAAAGTTCCTGGCTCCTTGAATGCCGTTCCTGGAGACACTGCGATCAATGTGGGAGATATGTCAAGATGGGTGTTTGTTTTGAGGACGGCTCTCTGGAGAGTCTTAGCAAAGAGGTCACAGGGATAATCAGAGCAATTCTCAGAGACACTGAGAACAAGCTCGACAATTCCCTCCTGGCACTTTCCCTGTAGGAGATACCGCAAGACGTTTCTGTAGATTGGGCACAGCGGTCTGCAGGGTGTTAGCAGAGACTTTCGCGGGACAGTGAAACCCTATGTCAGAGACACTGAGAAGAAGCCCCAATGTTCCCTCCAGGCACTTTCAGTGTGGGTGCCTTCTCCACGTGGTTCCTGGTTTCCCTGCAGCGCTGAAGACAATGTTAGCAAAGAGGTAACCGGGACAGTGAAAACAGTACTCAAAGACAGGGAGAGCAAGCTCTCTCTTGGCACTTTGGATGTGGGACATACAGCGAGATGTTTGCTGCTTTTGCGTTTGGCTGTTGGGAGATTTACAGCACAAAGATATCTAGTTGATTTGAAGCAGTTCCGAGAAAGTCTAAACATAATCGCCACTTCTCCCTCCTGGCACTTTCCATGTGGGAGATATAGCAGGATGTATATTGGTTTTGAGGACAACTCAATGGACAGTGTAGGGAGAAAAGTTCCTGGCTCCTTGAATGCCGTTCGTGGAGACACTGCGATCAATGTGGGAGATATGTCAAGATGTGTGTTGGTTTTGAGGACGGCTCTCTGGAGAGTCTTAGCAAAGAGGTCACAGGGATAATCAGAGCAATTCTCAGAGACACTGAGAACAAGCTCGACAATTCCCTCCTGGCACTTTCCCTGTAGGAGATACCGCAAGACGTTTCTGTAGATTGGGCACAGCGCTCTGCAGGGTGTTAGCAGAGACTTTCCCGGGACAGTGAAACCCTATGTCAGAGACACTGAGAAGAAGCCCCAATGTTCCCTCCAGGCACTTTCAGTGTGGGTGCCTTCTCCACGTGGTTCCTGGTTTCCCTGCAACGCTGAAGACAATGTTAGCAGAGGTAAACGGGACAGTGAAAACAGTACTCAAAGACAGGGAGAGCAAGCTCTCTCTTGGCACTTTGGATGTGGGACATACAGCGAGATGTTTGCTGCTTTTGCGTTTGTCTGTTGGGAGATTTACAGCACAAAGATATCTAGTTGATTTGAAGCAGTTCCGAGAAAGTCTAAACATAATCGCCACTTCTCCCTCCTGGCACTTTCCATGTGGGAGATATAGCAGGATGTATATTGGTTTTGAGGACAACTCAATGGACAGTGTAGGGAGAAAAGTTCCTGGCTCCTTGAATGCCATTCCTGGAGACACTGCGATCAATGAGGGAGATATGTCAAGATGTGTGTTGGTTTTGAGGACGGCTCTCTGGAGAGTCTTAGCAAAGAGGTCACAGGGATAATCAGAGCAATTCTCAGAGACACTGAGAACAAGCTCGACAATTCCCTCCTGGCACTTTCCCTGTAGGAGATACCGCAAGACGTTTCTGTAGATTGAGCACAGCGCTCTGCAGGGTGTTAGCAGAGACTTTCCCGGGACAGTGAAACCCTATGTCAGAGACACTGAGAAGAAGCCCCAATGTTCCCTCCAGGCACTTTCAGTGTGGGTGCCTTCTCCACGTGGTTCCTGGTTTCCCTGCAGCGCTGAAGACAATGTTAGCAAAGAGGTAACCGGGACAGTGAAAACAGTACTCAAAGACAGGGAGAGCAAGCTCTCTCTTGGCACTTTGGATGTGGGACATACAGCGAGAGGTTTGCTGCTTTTGCGTTTGGCTGTTGGGAGATTTACAGCACAAAGATATTTAGTTGATTTGGAGCAGTTCCGAGAATGTCTAAACATAATCGCCACTTCTCCCTCCTGGCACTTTCCATGTGGGAGATATAGCAGGACGTCTATTGGTTTTGAGGACAACTCAATGGACAGTGTAGGGAGAAAAGTTCCTGGCTCCTTGAATGCCGTTCCTGGAGACACTGCGATCAATGTGGGAGATATGTCAAGATGTGTGTTTGTTTTGAGGACGGCTCTCTGGAGAGTCTTAGCAAAGAGGTCACAGGGATAATCAGAGCAATTCTCAGAGACACTGAGAACAAGCTCGACAATTCCCTCCTGGCACTTTCCCTGTAGGAGATACCGCAAGACGTTTCTGTAGATTGGGCACAGCGCTCTGCAGGGTGTTAGCAGAGACTTTCCCGGGACAGTGAAACCCTATTTTAGAGACACTGAGAAGAAGCCCCAATGTTCCCTCCAGGCACTTTCAGTGTGGGTGCCTTCTCCACGTGGTTCCTGGTTTCCCTGCAACGGTGAAGACAATGTTAGCAGAGGTAACCAGGACAGTGAAAACAGTACTCAAAGACAGGGAGAGCAAGCTCTCTCTTGGCACTTTGGATGTGGGACATACAGCGAGATGTTTGCTGCTTTTGCGTTTGGCTGTTGGGAGATTTACAGCACAAAGATATCTAGTTGATTTGAAGCAGTTCCGAGAAAGTCTAAACATAATCGCCACTTCTCCCTCCTGGCACTTTCCATGTGGGAGATATAGCAGGATGTATATTGGTTTTGAGGACAACTCAATGGACAGTGTAGGGAGAAAAGTTCCTGGCTCCTTGAATGCCGTTCCTGGAGACACTGCGATCAATGTGGGAGATATGTCAAGATGTGTGTTTGTTTTGAGGACGGCTCTCTGGAGAGTCTTAGCAAAGAGGTCACAGGGATAATCAGAGCAATTCTCAGAGACACTGAGAACAAGCTCGACAATTCCCTCCTGGCACTTTCCCTGTAGGAGATACCGCAAGACGTTTCTGTAGATTGGGCACAGCGCTCTGCAGGGTGTTAGCAGAGACTTTCCCGGGACAGTGAAACCCTATGTCAGAGACACTGAGAAGAAGCCCCAATGTTCCCTCCAGGCACTTTCAGTGTGGGTGCCTTCTCCACGTGGTTCCTGGTTTCCCTGCAGCGCTGAAGAGAATGTTAGCAAAGAGGTAACCGGGACAGTGAAAACAGTACTCAAAGACAGGGAGAGCAAGCTCTCTCTTGGCACTTTGGATGTGGGACATACAGCGAGATGTTTGCTGCTTTTGCGTTTGGCTGTTGGGAGATTTACAGCACAAAGATATCTAGTTGATTTGAAGCAGTTCCGAGAAAGTCTAAACATAATCGCCACTTCTCCCTCCTGGCACTTTCCATGTGGGAGATATAGCAGGACGTATATTGGTTTTGAGGACAACTCAATGGACAGTGTAGGGAGAAAAGTTCCTGGCTCCTTGAATGCCGTTCCTGGAGACACTGCGATCAATGTGGGAGATATGTCAAGATGTGTGTTGGTTTTGAGGACGGCTCTCTGGAGAGTCTTAGCAAAGAGGTCACACAGATAATCAGAGCAATTCTCAGAGACACTGAGAACAAGCTCAACAATTCCCTCCTGGCACTTTCCCTGTAGGAGATACCGCAAGACGTTTCTGTAGATTGGGCACAGCGCTCTGCAGGGTGTTAGCAGAGACTTTCCCGGGACAGTGAAACCCTATGTCAGAGACACTGAGAAGAAGCCCCAATGTTCCCTCCAGGCACTTTCAGTGTGGGTGCCTTCTCCACGTGGTTCCTGGTTTCCCTTCAGCGCTGAAGACAATGTTAGCAAAGAGGTAACCGGGACAGTGAAAACAGTACTCAAAGACAGGGAGAGCAAGCTCTACATTACTCTCTTGGCACTTTGGATGTGGGACATACAGCGAGATGTTTGCTGCTTTTGCGTTTGGCTGTTGGGAGATTTACAGCACAAAGATATCTAGTTGATTTGAAGCAGTTCCGAGAAAGTCTAAACATAATCGCCACTTCTCCCTCCTGGCACTTTCCATGTGGGAGATATAGCAGGATGTATATTGGTTTTGAGGACAACTCAATGGACAGTGTAGGGAGAAAAGTTCCTGGCTCCTTGAATGCCGTTCCTGGAGACACTGCGATCAATGTGGGAGATATGTCAAGATGTGTGTTGGTTTTGAGGACGGCTCTCTGGAGAGTCTTAGCAAAGAGGTCACAGGGATAATCAGAGCAATTCTCAGAGACACTGAGAACAAGCTCGACAATTCCCTCCTGGCACTTTCCCTGTAGGAGATACCGCAAGACGTTTCTGTAGATTGGGCACAGCGCTCTGCAGGGTGTTAGCAGAGACTTTCCCGGGACAGTGAAACCCTATGTCAGAGACACTGAGAAGAAGCCCCAATGTTCCCTCCAGGCACTTTCAGTGTGGGTGCCTTCTCCACGTGGTTCCTGGTTTCCCTGCAGCGCTGAAGAGAATGTTAGCAAAGAGGTAACCGGCACAGTGAAAACAGTACTCAAAGACAGGGAGAGCAAGCTCTCTCTTGGCACTTTGGATGTGGGACATACAGCGAGAGGTTTGCTGCTTTTGCGTTTGGCTGTTGGGAGATTTACAGCACAAAGATATCTAGTTGATTTGAAGCAGTTCCGAGAAAGTCTAAACATAATCGCCACTTCTCCCTCCTGGCACTTTCCATGTGGGAGATATAGCAGGATGTATATTGGTTTTGAGGACAACTCAATGGACAGTGTAGGGAGAAAAGTTCCTGGCTCCTTGAATGCCGTTCCTGGAGACACTGCGATCAATGTGGGAGATATGTCAAGATGTGTGTTTGTTTTGAGGACGGCTCTCTGGAGAGTCTTAGCAAAGAGGTCACAGGGATAATCAGAGCAATTCTCAGAGACACTGAGAACAAGCTCGACAATTCCCTCCTGGCACTTTCCCTGTAGGAGATACCGCAAGACGTTTCTGTAGATTGGGCACAGCGCTCTGCAGGGTGTTAGCAGAGACTTTCCCGGGACAGTGAAACCCTATATCAGAGACACTGAGAAGAAGCCCCAATGTTCCCTCCAGGCACTTTCAGTGTGGGTGCCTTCTCCACGTGGTTCCTGGTTTCCCTGCAGCGCTGAAGAGAATGTTAGCAAAGAGGTAACCGGCACAGTGAAAACAGTACTCAAAGACAGGGAGAGCAAGCTCTCTCTTGGCACTTTGGATGTGGGACATACAGCGAGATGTTTGCTGCTTTTGCGTTTGGCTGTTGGGAGATTTACAGCACAAAGATATCTAGTTGATTTGAAGCAGTTCCGAGAAAGTCTAAACATAATCGCCACTTCTCCCTCCTGGCACTTTCCATGTGGGAGATATAGCAGGATGTATATTGGTTTTGAGGACAACTCAATGGACAGTGTAGGGAGAAAAGTTCCTGGCTCCTTGAATGCCGTTCCTGGAGACACTGCGATCAATGTGGGAGATATGTCAAGATGTGTGTTTGTTTTGAGGACGGCTCTCTGGAGAGTCTTAGCAAAGAGGTCACAGGGATAATCAGAGCAATTCTCAGAGACACTGAGAACAAGCTCGACAATTCCCTCCTGGCACTTTCCCTGTAGGAGATACCGCAAGACGTTTCTGTAGATTGGGCACAGCGCTCTGCAGGGTGTTAGCAGAGACTTTCCCGGGACAGTGAAACCCTATGTCAGAGACACTGAGAAGAAGCCCCAATGTTCCCTCCAGGCACTTTCAGTGTGGGTGCCTTCTCCACGTGGTTCCTGGTTTCCCTGCAGCGCTGAAGAGAATGTTAGCAAAGAGGTAACCGGGACAGTGAAAACAGTACTCAAAGACAGGGAGAGCAAGCTCTCTCTTGGCACTTTGGATGTGGGACATACAGCGAGATGTTTGCTGCTTTTGCGTTTGGCTGTTGGGAGATTTACAGCACAAAGATATCTAGTTGATTTGAAGCAGTTCCGAGAAAGTCTAAACATAATCGCCACTTCTCCCTCCTGGCACTTTCCATGTGGGAGATATAGCAGGACGTATATTGGTTTTGAGGACAACTCAATGGACAGTGTAGGGAGAAAAGTTCCTGGCTCCTTGAATGCCGTTCCTGGAGACACTGCGATCAATGTGGGAGATATGTCAAGATGTGTGTTGGTTTTGAGGACGGCTCTCTGGAGAGTCTTAGCAAAGAGGTCACAGGGATAATCAGAGCAATTCTCAGAGACACTGAGAACAAGCTCAACAATTCCCTCCTGGCACTTTCCCTGTAGGAGATACCGCAAGACGTTTCTGTAGATTGGGCACAGCGCTCTGCAGGGTGTTAGCAGAGACTTTCCCGGGACAGTGAAACCCTATGTCAGAGACACTGAGAAGAAGCCCCAATGTTCCCTCCAGGCACTTTCAGTGTGGGTGCCTTCTCCACGTGGTTCCTGGTTTCCCTTCAGCGCTGAAGACAATGTTAGCAAAGAGGTAACCGGGACAGTGAAAACAGTACTCAAAGACAGGGAGAGCAAGCTCTACATTACTCTCTTGGCACTTTGGATGTGGGACATACAGCGAGATGTTTGCTGCTTTTGCGTTTGTCTGTTGGGAGATTTACAGCACAAAGATATCTAGTTGATTTGAAGCAGTTCCGAGAAAGTCTAAACATAATCGCCACTTCTCCCTCCTGGCACTTTCCATGTGGGAGATATAGCAGGATGTATATTGGTTTTGAGGACAACTCAATGGACAGTGTAGGGAGAAAAGTTCCTGGCTCCTTGAATGCCGATCCTGGAGACACTGCGATCAATGTGGGAGATATGTCAAGATGTGTGTTGGTTTTGAGGACGGCTCTCTGGAGAGTCTTAGCAAAGACGTCACACAGATAATCAGAGCAATTCTCAGAGACACTGAGAACAAGCTCGACAATTCCCTCCTGGCACTTTCCCTGTAGGAGATACCGCAAGACGTTTCTGTAGATTGGGCACAGCGCTCTGCAGGGTGTTAGCAGAGACTTTCCCGGGACAGTGAAACCCTATGTCAGAGACACTGAGAAGAAGCCCCAATGTTCCCTCCAGGCACTTTCAGTGTGGGTGCCTTCTCCACGTGGTTCCTGGTTTCCCTGCAGCGCTGAAGACAATGTTAGCAAAGAGGTAACCGGGACAGTGAAAACAGTACTCAAAGACAGGGAGAGCAAGCTCTCTCTTGGCACTTTGGATGTGGGACATACAGCGAGAGGTTTGCTGCTTTTGCGTTTGGCTGTTGGGAGATTTACAGCACAAAGATATCTAGTTGATTTGGAGCAGTTCCGAGAAAGTCTAAACATAATCGCCACTTCTCCCTCCTGGCACTTTCCATGTGGGAGATATAGCAGGATGTCTATTGGTTTTGAGGACAACTCAATGGACAGTGTAGGGAGAAAAGTTCCTGGCTCCTTGAATGCCGTTCCTGGAGACACTGCGATCAATGTGGGAGATATGTCAAGATGTGTGTTGGTTTTGAGGACGGCTCTCTGGAGAGTCTTAGCAAAGAGGTCACACAGATAATCAGAGCAATTCTCAGAGACACTGAGAACAAGCTCGACAATTCCCTCCTGGCACTTTCCCTGTAGGAGATACCGCAAGACGTTTCTGTAGATTGGGCACAGCGCTCTGCAGGGTGTTAGCAGAGACTTTCCCGGGACAGTGAAACCCTATGTCAGAGACACTGAGAAGAAGCCCCAATGTTCCCTCCAGGCACTTTCAGTGTGGGTGCCTTCTCCACGTGGTTCCTGGTTTCCCTGCAGCGCTGAAGACAATGTTAGCAAAGAGGTAACCGGGACAGTGAAAACAGTACTCAAAGACAGGGAGAGCAAGCTCTCTCTTGGCACTTTGGATGTGGGACATACAGCGAGAGGTTTGCTGCTTTTGCGTTTGGCTGTTGGGAGATTTACAGCACAAAGATATCTAGTTGATTTGGAGCAGTTCCGAGAAAGTCTAAACATAATCGCCACTTCTCCCTCCTGGCACTTTCCATGTGGGAGATATAGCAGGATGTCTATTGGTTTTGAGGACAACTCAATGGACAGTGTAGGGAGAAAAGTTCCAGGCTCCTTGAATGCCGTTCCTGGAGACACTGCGATCAATGTGGGAGATATGTCAAGATGTGTGTTGGTTTTGAGGACGGCTCTCTGGAGAGTCTTAGCAAAGAGGTCACAGGGATAATCAGAGCAATTCTCAGAGACACTGAGAACAAGCTCGACAATTCCCTCCTGGCACTTTCCCTGTAGGAGATACCGCAAGACGTTTCTGTAGATTGGGCACAGCGCTCTGCAGGGTGTTAGCAGAGACTTTCGCGGGACAGTGAAACCCTATGTCAGAGACACTGAGAAGAAGCCCCAATGTTCCCTCCAGGCACTTTCAGTGTGGGTGCCTTCTCCACGTGGTTCCTGGTTTCCCTGCAACGGTGAAGACAATGTTAGCAAAGAGGTAACCGGGACAGTGAAAACAGTACTCAAAGACAGGGAGAGCAAGCTCTCTCTTGGCACTTTGGATGTGGGACATACAGCGAGATGTTTGCTGCTTTTGCGTTTGGCTGTTGGGAGATTTACAGCACAAAGATATCTAGTTGATTTGAAGCAGTTCCGAGAAAGTCTAAACATAATCGCCACTTCTCCCTCCTGGCACTTTCCATGTGGGAGATATAGCAGGATGTATATTGGTTTTGAGGACAACTCAATGGACAGTGTAGGGAGAAAAGTTCCTGGCTCCTTGAATGCCGTTCCTGGAGACACTGCGATCAATGTGGGAGATATGTCAAGATGTGTGTTGGTTTTGAGGACGGCTCTCTGGAGAGTCTTAGCAAAGAGGTCACAGGGATAATCAGAGCAATTCTCAGAGACACTGAGAACAAGCTCGACAATTCCCTCCTGGCACTTTCCCTGTAGGAGATACCGCAAGACGTTTCTGTGGATTGGGCACAGCGCTCTGCAGGGTGTTAGCAGAGACTTTCCCGGGACAGTGAAACCCTATGTCAGAGACACTGAGAAGAAGCCCCAATGTTCCCTCCAGGCACTTTCAGTGTGGGTGCCTTCTCCACGTGTTTCCTGGTTTCCCTGCAGCGCTGAAGAGAATGTTAGCAAAGAGGTAACCGGGACAGTGAAAACAGTACTCAAAGACAGGGAGAGCAAGCTCTCTCTTGGCACTTTGGATGTGGGACATACAGCGAGATGTTTGCTGCTTTTGCGTTTGGCTGTTGGGAGATTTACAGCACAAAGATATCTAGTTGATTTGAAGCAGTTCCGAGAAAGTCTAAACATAATCGCCACTTCTCCCTCCTGGCACTTTCCATGTGGGAGATATAGCAGGACGTATATTGGTTTTGAGGACAACTCAATGGACAGTGTAGGGAGAAAAGTTCCTGGCTCCTTGAATGCCGTTCCTGGAGACACTGCGATCAATGTGGGAGATATGTCAAGATGTGTGTTGGTTTTGAGGACGGCTCTCTGGAGAGTCTTAGCAAAGAGGTCACAGGGATAATCAGAGCAATTCTCAGAGACACTGAGAACAAGCTCGACAATTCCCTCCTGGCACTTTCCCTGTAGGAGATACCGCAAGACGTTTCTGTAGATTGGGCACAGCGCTCTGCAGGGTGTTAGCAGAGACTTTCGCGGGACAGTGAAACCCTATGTCAGAGACACTGAGAAGAAGCCCCAATGTTCCCTCCAGGCACTTTCAGTGTGGGTGCCTTCTCCACGTGGTTCCTGCTTTCCCTGCAGCGCTGAAGAGAATGTTAGCAAAGAGGTAACCGGGACAGTGAAAACAGTACTCAAAGACAGGGAGAGCAAGCTCTCTCTTGGCACTTTGGATGTGGGACATACAGCGAGATGTTTGCTGCTTTTGCGTTTGGCTGTTGGGAGATTTACAGCACAAAGATATCTAGTTGATTTGAAGCAGTTCCGAGAAAGTCTAAACATAATCGCCACTTCTCCCTCCTGGCACTTTCCATGTGGGAGATATAGCAGGATGTATATTGGTTTTGAGGACAACTCAATGGACAGTGTAGGGAGAAAAGTTCCTGGCTCCTTGAATGCCATTCCTGGAGACACTGCGATCAATGAGGGAGATATGTCAAGATGTGTGTTGGTTTTGAGGACGGCTCTCTGGAGAGTCTTAGCAAAGAGGTCACAGGGATAATCAGAGCAATTCTCAGAGACACTGAGAACAAGCTCGACAATTCCCTCCTGGCACTTTCCCTGTAGGAGATACCGCAAGACGTTTCTGTAGATTGAGCACAGCGCTCTGCAGGGTGTTAGCAGAGACTTTCCCGGGACAGTGAAACCCTATGTCAGAGACACTGAGAAGAAGCCCCAATGTTCCCTCCAGGCACTTTCAGTGTGGGTGCCTTCTCCACGTGGTTCCTGGTTTCCCTGCAGCGCTGAAGACAATGTTAGCAAAGAGGTAACCGGGACAGTGAAAACAGTACTCAAAGACAGGGAGAGCAAGCTCTCTCTTGGCACTTTGGATGTGGGACATACAGCGAGAGGTTTGCTGCTTTTGCGTTTGGCTGTTGGGAGATTTACAGCACAAAGATATTTAGTTGATTTGGAGCAGTTCCGAGAATGTCTAAACATAATCGCCACTTCTCCCTCCTGGCACTTTCCATGTGGGAGATATAGCAGGACGTCTATTGGTTTTGAGGACAACTCAATGGACAGTGTAGGGAGAAAAGTTCCTGGCTCCTTGAATGCCGTTCCTGGAGACACTGCGATCAATGTGGGAGATATGTCAAGATGTGTGTTGGTTTTGAGGACGGCTCTCTGGAGAGTCTTAGCAAAGAGGTCACAGGGATAATCAGAGCAATTCTCAGAGACACTGAGAACAAGCTCGACAATTCCCTCCTGGCACTTTCCCTGTAGGAGATACCGCAAGACGTTTCTGTAGATTGGGCACAGCGCTCTGCAGGGTGTTAGCAGAGACTTTCCCGGGACAGTGAAACCCTATTTTAGAGACACTGAGAAGAAGCCCCAATGTTCCCTCCAGGCACTTTCAGTGTGGGTGCCTTCTCCACGTGGTTCCTGGTTTCCCTGCAACGGTGAAGACAATGTTAGCAGAGGTAACCAGGACAGTGAAAACAGTACTCAAAGACAGGGAGAGCAAGCTCTCTCTTGGCACTTTGGATGTGGGACATACAGCGAGAGGTTTGCTGCTTTTGCGTTTGGCTGTTGGGAGATTTACAGCACAAAGATATCTAGTTGATTTGGAGCAGTTCCGAGAAAGTCTAAACATAATCGCCACTTCTCCCTCCTGGCACTTTCCATGTGGGAGATATAGCAGGATGTCTATTGGTTTTGAGGACAACTCAATGGACAGTGTAGGGAGAAAAGTTCCTGGCTCCTTGAATGCCGTTCCTGGAGACACTGCGATCAATGTGGGAGATATGTCAAGATGTGTGTTGGTTTTGAGGACGGCTCTCTGGAGAGTCTTAGCAAAGAGGTCACAGGGATAATCAGAGCAATTCTCAGAGACACTGAGAACAAGCTCGACAATTCCCTCCTGGCACTTTCCCTGTAGGAGATACCGCAAGACGTTTCTGTAGATTGGGCACAGCGCTCTGCAGGGTGTTAGCAGAGACTTTCCCGGGACAGTGAAACCCTATGTCAGAGACACTGAGAAGAAGCCCCAATGTTCCCTCCAGGCACTTTCAGTGTGGGTGCCTTCTCCACGTGGTTCCTGGTTTCCCTGCAACGGTGAAGACAATGTTAGCAAAGAGGTAACCGGGACAGTGAAAACAGTACTCAAAGACAGGGAGAGCAAGCTCTCTCTTGGCACTTTGGATGTGGGACATACAGCGAGATGTTTGCTGCTTTTGCGTTTGGCTGTTGGGAGATTTACAGCACAAAGATATCTAGTTGATTTGAAGCAGTTCCGAGAAAGTCTAAACATAATCGCCACTTCTCCCTCCTGGCACTTTCCATGTGGGAGATATAGCAGGATGTCTATTGGTTTTGAGGACAACTCAATGGACAGTGTAGGGAGAAAAGTTCCTGGCTCCTTGAATGCCGTTCCTGGAGACACTGCGATCAATGTGGGAGATATGTCAAGATGTGTGTTTGTTTTGAGGACGGCTCTCTGGAGAGTCTTAGCAAAGAGGTCACAGGGATAATCAGAGCAATTCTCAGAGACACTGAGAACAAGCTCGACAATTCCCTCCTGGCACTTTCCCTGTAGGAGATACCGCAAGACGTTTCTGTAGATTGGGCACAGCGCTCTGCAGGGTGTTAGCAGAGACTTTCCCAGGACAGTGAAACCCTATGTCAGAGACACTGAGAAGAAGCCCCAATGTTCCCTCCAGGCACTTTCAGTGTGGGTGCCTTCTCCACGTGGTTCCTGGTTTCCCTGCAGCGCTGAAGACAATGTTAGCAGAGGTAACCAGGACAGTGAAAACAGTACTCAAAGACAGGGAGAGCAAGCTCTCTCTTGGCACTTTGGATGTGGGACATACAGCGAGAGGTTTGCTGCTTTTGCGTTTGGCTGTTGGGAGATTTACAGCACAAAGATATCTAGTTGATTTGGAGCAGTTCCGAGAAAGTCTAAACATAATCGCCACTTCTCCCTCCTGGCACTTTCCATGTGGGAGATATAGCAGGATGTCTATTGGTTTTGAGGACAACTCAATGGACAGTGTAGGGAGAAAAGTTCCTGGCTCCTTGAATGCCGTTCCTGGAGACACTGCGATCAATGTGGGAGATATGTCAAGATGTGTGTTGGTTTTGAGGACGGCTCTCTGGAGAGTCTTAGCAAAGAGGTCACAGGGATAATCAGAGCAATTCTCAGAGACACTGAGAACAAGCTCGACAATTCCCTCCTGGCACTTTCCCTGTAGGAGATACCGCAAGACGTTTCTGTAGATTGGGCACAGCGCTCTGCAGGGTGTTAGCAGAGACTTTCCCGGGACAGTGAAACCCTATGTCAGAGACACTGAGAAGAAGCCCCAATGTTCCCTCCAGGCACTTTCAGTGTGGATGCCTTCTCCACGTGGTTCCTGGTTTCCCTGCAACGGTGAAGACAATGTTAGCAAAGAGGTAACCGGGACAGTGAAAACAGTACTCAAAGACAGGGAGAGCAAGCTCTCTCTTGGCACTTTGGATGTGGGACATACAGCGAGATGTTTGCTGCTTTTGCGTTTGGCTGTTGGGAGATTTACAGCACAAAGATATCTAGTTGATTTGAAGCAGTTCCGAGAAAGTCTAAACATAATCGCCACTTCTCCCTCCTGGCACTTTCCATGTGGGAGATATAGCAGGATGTCTATTGGTTTTGAGGACAACTCAATGGACAGTGTAGGGAGAAAAGTTCCTGGCTCCTTGAATGCCGTTCCTGGAGACACTGCGATCAATGTGGGAGATATGTCAAGATGTGTGTTTGTTTTGAGGACGGCTCTCTGGAGAGTCTTAGCAAAGAGGTCACAGGGATAATCAGAGCAATTCTCAGAGACACTGAGAACAAGCTCGACAATTCCCTCCTGGCACTTTCCCTGTAGGAGATACCGCAAGACGTTTCTGTAGATTGGGCACAGCGCTCTGCAGGGTGTTAGCAGAGACTTTCCCAGGACAGTGAAACCCTATGTCAGAGACACTGAGAAGAAGCCCCAATGTTCCCTCCAGGCACTTTCAGTGTGGGTGCCTTCTCCACGTGGTTCCTGGTTTCCCTGCAGCGCTGAAGACAATGTTAGCAAAGAGGTAACCGGGACAGTGAAAACAGTACTCAAAGACAGGGAGAGCAAGCTCTCTCTTGGCACTTTGGATGTGGGACATACAGCGAGATGTTTGCTGCTTTTGCGTTTGGCTGTTGGGAGATTTACAGCACAAAGATATCTAGTTGATTTGAAGCAGTTCCGAGAAAGTCTAAACATAATCGCCACTTCTCCCTCCTGGCACTTTCCATGTGGGAGATATAGCAGGATGTATATTGGTTTTGAGGACAACTCAATGGACAGTGTAGGGAGAAAAGTTCCTGGCTCCTTGAATGCCGTTCCTGGAGACACTGCGATCAATGTGGGAGATATGTCAAGATGTGTGTTGGTTTTGAGGACGGCTCTCTGGAGAGTCTTAGCAAAGAGGTCACAGGGATAATCAGAGCAATTCTCAGAGACACTGAGAACAAGCTCGACAATTCCCTCCTGGCACTTTCCCTGTAGGAGATACCGCAAGACGTTTCTGTGGATTGGGCACAGCGCTCTGCAGGGTGTTAGCAGAGACTTTCCCGGGACAGTGAAACCCTATTTTAGAGACACTGAGAAGAAGCCCCAATGTTCCCTCCAGGCACTTTCAGTGTGGGTGCCTTCTCCACGTGGTTCCTGGTTTCCCTGCAACGCTGAAGACAATGTTAGCAGAGGTAACCGGGACAGTGAAAACAGTACTCAAAGACAGGGAGAGCAAGCTCTCTCTTGGCACTTTGGATGTGGGACATACAGCGAGATGTTTGCTGCTTTTGCGTTTGGCTGTTGGGAGATTTACAGCACAAAGATATCTAGTTGATTTGAAGCAGTTCCGAGAAAGTCTAAACATAATCGCCACTTCTCCCTCCTGGCACTTTCCATGTGGGAGATATAGCAGGATGTATATTGGTTTTGAGGACAACTCAATGGACAGTGTAGGGAGAAAAGTTCCTGGCTCCTTGAATGCCATTCCTGGAGACACTGCGATCAATGAGGGAGATATGTCAAGATGTGTGTTGGTTTTGAGGACGGCTCTCTGGAGAGTCTTAGCAAAGAGGTCACAGGGATAATCAGAGCAATTCTCAGAGACACTGAGAACAAGCTCGACAATTCCCTCCTGGCACTTTCCCTGTAGGAGATACCGCAGGACGTTTCTGTAGATTGAGCACAGCGCTCTGCAGGGTGTTAGCAGAGACTTTCGCGGGACAGTGAAACCCTATGTCAGAGACACTGAGAAGAAGCCCCAATGTTCCCTCCAGGCACTTTCAGTGTGGGTGCCTTCTCCACGTGGTTCCTGGTTTCCCTGCAGCGCTGAAGACAATGTTAGCAAAGAGGTAACCGGGACAGTGAAAACAGTACTCAAAGACAGGGAGAGCAAGCTCTCTCTTGGCACTTTGGATGTGGGACATACAGCGAGATGTTTGCTGCTTTTGCATTTGGCTGTTGGGAGATTTACAGCACAAAGATATCTAGTTGATTTGAAGCAGTTCCGAGAAAGTCTAAACATAATCGCCACTTCTCCCTCCTGGCACTTTCCATGTGGGAGATATAGCAGGATGTATATTGGTTTTGAGGACAACTCAATGGACAGTGTAGGGAGAAAAGTTCCTGGCTCCTTGAATGCCGTTCCTGGAGACACTGCGATCAATGTGGGAGATATGTCAAGATGTGTGTTTGTTTTGAGGACGGCTCTCTGGAGAGTCTTAGCAAAGATGTCACAGGGATAATCAGAGCAATTCTCAGAGACACTGAGAACAAGCTCGACAATTCCCTCCTGGCACTTTCCCTGTAGGAGATACCGCAAGACGTTTCTGTAGATTGGGCACTGCGCTCTGCAGGGTGTTAGCAGAGACTTTCCCGGGACAGTAAAACCCGACATCAGAGACACTGAGAAGAAGCCCCAATGTTCCTTCCAGTCATTTTCAGTGTGGGTGCCTTCTCCACGTGGTTCCTGGTTTCACTGCAGCTCTGAAGACAATGTTAGCAAAGAGGTAACCGGGACAGTGAAAACAGTACTCAAAGACAGGGAGAGCAAGCTCTCCCTTGGCACTTTGGATATGGGACATACAGCGAGATGTTTGCTGCTTTTGCGTTTGGCTGTTGGGAGATTTACAGCACAAAGATATCTAGTTGATTTGAAGCAGTTCTGAGAAAGTCTAAACATAATCCCCACTTCTCTCTCCTGGCATTTTCCATGTGGGAGATATAGCAGGATGTATATTGGTTTTAAGGAACTGTACCCAGAGAGTGTGGGCAGAACAATTCCTGGCTCCTTGAATGCCGTTCCTGGAGACACTGCGATCAATGTGGGAGATATGTCAAGATGTGTGTTGGTTTTGAGGACGGCTCTCTGGAGAGTCTTAGCAAAGAGGTCACAGGGATAATCAGAGCAATTCTCAGAGACACTGAGAACAAGATCGACAATTCCCTCCTGGCACTTTCCCTGTAGGAGATACCGCAAGACGTTTCTGTAGATTGGGCACAGCGCTCTGCAGGGTGTTAGCAGAGACTTTCGCGGGACAGTGAAACCCTATGTCAGAGACACTGAGAAGAAGCCCCAATGTTCCCTCCAGGCACTTTCAGTGTGGGTGCCTTCTCCACGTGGTTCCTGGTTTCACTGCAGCGCTGAAGAGAATGTTAGCAAAGAGGTAACCGGGACAGTGAAAACAGTACTCAAAGACAGGGAGAGCAAGCTCTACATTACTCTCTTGGCACTTTGGATGTGGGACATACAGCGAGAGGTTTGCTGCTTTTGCGTTTGGCTGTTGGGAGATTTACAGCACAAAGATATCTAGTTGATTTGAAGCAGTTCCGAGAAAGTCTAAACATAATCGCCACTTCTCCCTCCTGGCAATTTCCATGTGGGAGATATAGCAGGATGTATATTGGTTTTAAGGAACTGTCCCCGAGAGAGTGTGGGCAGAAAAATTCCTGGCTCCTTGAATGCCGTTCCTGGAGACACTGCGATCAATGTGGGAGATATGTCAAGATGTGTGTTGGTTTTGAGGACGGCTCTCTGGAGAGTCTTAGCAAAGAGGTCACAGGGATAATCAGAGCAATTCTCAGAGACACTGAGAACTAGCTCCACAATTCCTCCTGGCACTTTCCCTGTAGGAGATACCGCAAGACGTTTCTGTAGATTGGGCACAGCGCTCTGCAGGGTGTTATCAGAGACTTTCCCGGGACAGTGAAACCCTATGTCAGAGACACTGAGAAGAAGCCCCAATGTTCCCTCCAGGCACTTTCAGTGTGGGTGCCTTCTCCACGTGGTTCCTGGTTTCCCTGCAACGCTGAAGACAATGTTAGCAGAGGTAACCGGGACAGTGAAAACAGTACTCAAAGACAGGGAGAGCAAGCTCTCTCTTGGCACTTTGGATGTGGGACATACAGCGAGATGTTTGCTGCTTTTGCGTTTGGCTGTTGGGAGATTTACAGCACAAAGATATCTAGTTGATTTGAAGCAGTTCCGAGAAAGTCTAAACATAATCGCCACTTCTCCCTCCTGGCACTTTCCATGTGGGAGATATAGCAGGATGTCTATTGGTTTTGAGGACAACTCAATGGACAGTGTAGGGAGAAAAGTTCCTGGCTCCTTGAATGCCGTTCCTGGAGACACTGCGATCAATGAGGGAGATATGTCAAGATGTGTGTTTGTTTTGAGGACGGCTCTCTGGAGAGTCTTAGCAAAGAGGTCACAGGGATAATCAGAGCAATTCTCAGAGACACTGAGAACAAGCTCGACAATTCCCTCCTGGCACTTTCCCTGTAGGAGATACCGCAAGACGTTTCTGTAGATTGGGCACAGCGCTCTGCAGGGTGTTAGCAGAGACTTTCGCGGGACAGTGAAACCCTATGTCAGAGACACTGAGAAGAAGCCCCAATGTTCCCTCCAGGCACTTTCAGTGTGGGTGCCTTCTCCACGTGTTTCCTGGTTTCCCTGCAGCGCTGAAGAGAATGTTAGCAAAGAGGTAACCGGGACAGTGAAAACAGTACTCAAAGACAGGGAGAGCAAGCTCTCTCTTGGCACTTTGGATGTGGGACATACAGCGAGATGTTTGCTGCTTTTGCGTTTGGCTGTTGGGAGATTTACAGCACAAAGATATCTAGTTGATTTGGAGCAGTTCCGAGAAAGTCTAAACATAATCGCCACTTCTCCCTCCTGGCACTTTCCATGTGGGAGATATAGCAGGATGTATATTGGTTTTGAGGACAACTCAATGGACAGTGTAGGGAGAAAAGTTCCTGGCTCCTTGAATGCCGTTCCTGGAGACACTGCGATCAATGTGGGAGATATGTCAAGATGTGTGTTGGTTTTGAGGACGGCTCTCTGGAGAGTCTTAGCAAAGAGGTCACAGGGATAATCAGAGCAATTCTCAGAGACACTGAGAACAAGCTCGACAATTCCCTCCTGGCACTTTCCCTGTAGGAGATACCGCAAGACGTTTCTGTAGATTGGGCACAGCGCTCTGCAGGGTGTTAGCAGAGACTTTCGCGGGACAGTGAAACCCTATGTCAGAGACACTGAGAAGAAGCCCCAATGTTCCCTCCAGGCACTTTCAGTGTGGGTGCCTTCTCCACGTGTTTCCTGGTTTCCCTGCAGCGCTGAAGAGAATGTTAGCAAAGAGGTAACCGGGACAGTGAAAACAGTACTCAAAGACAGGGAGAGCAAGCTCTCTCTTGGCACTTTGGATGTGGGACATACAGCGAGATGTTTGCTGCTTTTGCGTTTGGCTGTTGGGAGATTTACAGCACAAAGATATCTAGTTGATTTGAAGCAGTTCCGAGAAAGTCTAAACATAATCGCCACTTCTCCCTCCTGGCACTTTCCATGTGGGAGATATAGCAGGATGTCTATTGGTTTTGAGGACAACTCAATGGACAGTGTAGGGAGAAAAGTTCCTGGCTCCTTGAATGCCGTTCCTGGAGACACTGCGATCAATGAGGGAGATATGTCAAGATGTGTGTTGGTTTTGAGGACGGCTCTCTGGAGAGTCTTAGCAAAGAGGTCACAGGGATAATCAGAGCAATTCTCAGAGACACTGAGAACAAGCTCGACAATTCCCTCCTGGCACTTTCCCTGTAGGAGATACCGCAAGACGTTTCTGTAGATTGGGCACAGCGCTCTGCAGGGTGTTAGCAGAGACTTTCCCGGGACAGTGAAACCCTATGTCAGAGACACTGAGAAGAAGCCCCAATGTTCCCTCCAGGCACTTTCAGTGTGGGTGCCTTCTCCACGTGGTTCCTGGTTTCCCTGCAACGGTGAAGACAATGTTAGCAGAGGTAACCGGGACAGTGAAAACAGTACTCAAAGACAGGGAGAGCAAGCTCTCTCTTGGCACTTTGGATGTGGGACATACAGCGAGATGTTTGCTGCTTTTGCGTTTGGCTGTTGGGAGATTTACAGCACAAAGATATCTAGTTGATTTGGAGCAGTTCCGAGAAAGTCTAAACATAATCGCCACTTCTCCCTCCTGGCACTTTCCATGTGGGAGATATAGCAGGATGTATATTGGTTTTGAGGACAACTCAATGGACAGTGTAGGGAGAAAAGTTCCTGGCTCCTTGAATGCCGTTCCTGGAGACACTGCGATCAATGAGGGAGATATGTCAAGATGTGTGTTGGTTTTGAGGACGGCTCTCTGGAGAGTCTTAGCAAAGAGGTCACAGGGATAATCAGAGCAATTCTCAGAGACACTGAGAACAAGCTCGACAATTCCCTCCTGGCACTTTCCCTGTAGGAGATACCGCAAGACGTTTCTGTAGATTGGGCACAGCGCTCTGCAGGGTGTTAGCAGAGACTTTCGCGGGACAGTGAAACCCTATGTCAGAGACACTGAGAAGAAGCCCCAATGTTCCCTCCAGGCACTTTCAGTGTGGGTGCCTTCTCCACGTGGTTCCTGGTTTCCCTGCAGCGCTGAAGACAATGTTAGCAAAGAGGTAACCGGGACAGTGAAAACAGTACTCAAAGACAGGGAGAGCAAGCTCTCTCTTGGCACTTTGGATGTGGGACATACAGCGAGATGTTTGCTGCTTTTGCGTTTGGCTGTTGGGAGATTTACAGCACAAAGATATCTAGTTGATTTGAAGCAGTTCCGAGAAAGTCTAAACATAATCGCCACTTCTCCCTCCTGGCACTTTCCATGTGGGAGATATAGCAGGATGTATATTGGTTTTGAGGACAACTCAATGGACAGTGTAGGGAGAAAAGTTCCTGGCTCCTTGAATGCCGTTCCTGGAGACACTGCGATCAATGAGGGAGATATGTCAAGATGTGTGTTGGTTTTGAGGACGGCTCTCTGGAGAGTCTTAGCAAAGAGGTCACAGGGATAATCAGAGCAATTCTCAGAGACACTGAGAACAAGCTCGACAATTCCCTCCTGGCACTTTCCCTGTAGGAGATACCGCAAGACGTTTCTGTAGATTGGGCACAGCGCTCTGCAGGGTGTTAGCAGAGACTTTCGCGGGACAGTGAAACCCTATGTCAGAGACACTGAGAAGAAGCCCCAATGTTCCCTCCAGGCACTTTCAGTGTGGGTGCCTTCTCCACGTGGTTCCTGGTTTCCCTGCAGCGCTGAAGACAATGTTAGCAAAGAGGTAACCGGGACAGTGAAAACAGTACTCAAAGACAGGGAGAGCAAGCTCTCTCTTGGCACTTTGGATGTGGGACATACAGCGAGATGTTTGCTGCTTTTGCGTTTGGCTGTTGGGAGATTTACAGCACAAAGATATCTAGTTGATTTGGAGCAGTTCCGAGAAAGTCTAAACATAATCGCCACTTCTCCCTCCTGGCACTTTCCATGTGGGAGATATAGCAGGATGTCTATTGGTTTTGAGGACAACTCAATGGACAGTGTAGGGAGAAAAGTTCCTGGCTCCTTGAATGCCGTTCCTGGAGACACTGCGATCAATGAGGGAGATATGTCAAGATGTGTGTTGGTTTTGAGGACGGCTCTCTGGAGAGTCTTAGCAAAGAGGTCACAGGGATAATCAGAGCAATTCTCAGAGACACTGAGAACAAGCTCGACAATTCCCTCCTGGCACTTTCCCTGTAGGAGATACCGCAAGACGTTTCTGTAGATTGGGCACAGCGCTCTGCAGGGTGTTAGCAGAGACTTTCCCGGGACAGTGAAACCCTATGTCAGAGACACTGAGAAGAAGCCCCAGTGTTCCCTCCAGGCACTTTCAGTGTGGGTGCCTTCTCCACGTGGTTCCTGGTTTCCCTGCAACGGTGAAGACAATGTTAGCAGAGGTAACCGGGACAGTGAAAACAGTACTCAAAGACAGGGAGAGCAAGCTCTCTCTTGGCACTTTGGATGTGGGACATACAGCGAGATGTTTGCTGCTTTTGCGTTTGGCTGTTGGGAGATTTACAGCACAAAGATATCTAGTTGATTTGGAGCAGTTCCGAGAAAGTCTAAACATAATCGCCACTTCTCCCTCCTGGCACTTTCCATGTGGGAGATATAGCAGGATGTATATTGGTTTTGAGGACAACTCAATGGACAGTGTAGGGAGAAAAGTTCCTGGCTCCTTGAATGCCGTTCCTGGAGACACTGCGATCAATGTGGGAGATATGTCAAGATGTGTGTTGGTTTTGAGGACGGCTCTCTGGAGAGTCTTAGCAAAGAGGTCACAGGGATAATCAGAGCAATTCTCAGAGACACTGAGAACAAGCTCGACAATTCCCTCCTGGCACTTTCCCTGTAGGAGATACCGCAAGACGTTTCTGTAGATTGGGCACAGCGCTCTGCAGGGTGTTAGCAGAGACTTTCCCGGGACAGTGAAACCCTATGTCAGAGACACTGAGAAGAAGCCCCAATGTTCCCTCCAGGCACTTTCAGTGTGGGTGCCTTCTCCACGTGGTTCCTGGTTTCCCTGCAGCGCTGAAGAGAATGTTAGCAAAGAGGTAACCGGGACAGTGAAAACAGTACTCAAAGACAGGGAGAGCAAGCTCTCTCTTGGCACTTTGGATGTGGGACATACAGCGAGATGTTTGCTGCTTTTGCGTTTGGCTGTTGGGAGATTTACAGCACAAAGATATCTAGTTGATTTGAAGCAGTTCCGAGAAAGTCTAAACATAATCGCCACTTCTCCCTCCTGGCACTTTCCATGTGGGAGATATAGCAGGATGTATATTGGTTTTGAGGACAACTCAATGGACAGTGTAGAGAGAAAAGTTCCTGGCTCCTTGAATGCCGTTCCTGGAGACACTGCGATCAATGTGGGAGATATGTCAAGATGTGTGTTTGTTTTGAGGACGGCTCTCTGGAGAGTCTTAGCAAAGAGGTCACAGGGATAATCAGAGCAATTCTCAGAGACACTGAGAACAAGATCGACAATTCCCTCCTGGCACTTTCCCTGTAGGAGATACCGCAAGACGTTTCTGTAGATTGGGCACAGCGCTCTGCAGGGTGTTAGCAGAGACTTTCCCGGGACAGTGAAACCCTATGTCAGAGACACTGAGAAGAAGCCCCAATGTTCCCTCCAGGCACTTTCAGTGTGGGTGCCTTCTCCACGTGGTTCCTGGTTTCCCTGCAGCGCTGAAGACAATGTTAGCAAAGAGGTAACCGGGACAGTGAAAACAGTACTCAAAGACAGGGAGAGCAAGCTCTCTCTTGGCACTTTGGATGTGGGACATACAGCGAGATGTTTGCTGCTTTTGCGTTTGGCTGTTGGGAGATTTACAGCACAAAGATATCTAGTTGATTTGGAGCAGTTCCGAGAAAGTCTAAACATAATCGCCACTTCTCCCTCCTGGCACTTTCCATGTGGGAGATATAGCAGGATGTCTATTGGTTTTGAGGACAACTCAATGGACAGTGTAGGGAGAAAAGTTCCTGGCTCCTTGAATGCCGTTCCTGGAGACACTGCGATCAATGAGGGAGATATGTCAAGATGTGTGTTGGTTTTGAGGACGGCTCTCTGGAGAGTCTTAGCAAAGAGGTCACAGGGATAATCAGAGCAATTCTCAGAGACACTGAGAACAAGCTCGACAATTCCCTCCTGGCACTTTCCCTGTAGGAGATACCGCAAGACGTTTCTGTAGATTGGGCACAGCGCTCTGCAGGGTGTTAGCAGAGACTTTCGCGGGACAGTGAAACCCTATGTCAGAGACACTGAGAAGAAGCCCCAATGTTCCCTCCAGGCACTTTCAGTGTGGGTGCCTTCTCCACGTGGTTCCTGGTTTCCCTGCAGCGCTGAAGACAATGTTAGCAAAGAGGTAACCGGGACAGTGAAAACAGTACTCAAAGACAGGGAGAGCAAGCTCTCTCTTGGCACTTTGGATGTGGGACATACAGCGAGATGTTTGCTGCTTTTGCGTTTGGCTGTTGGGAGATTTACAGCACAAAGATATCTAGTTGATTTGAAGCAGTTCCGAGAAAGTCTAAACATAATCGCCACTTCTCCCTCCTGGCACTTTCCATGTGGGAGATATAGCAGGATGTATATTGGTTTTGAGGACAACTCAATGGACAGTGTAGGGAGAAAAGTTCCTGGCTCCTTGAATGCCGTTCCTGGAGACACTGCGATCAATGTGGGAGATATGTCAAGATGTGTGTTTGTTTTGAGGACGGCTCTCTGGAGAGTCTTAGCAAAGAGGTCACAGGGATAATCAGAGCAATTCTCAGAGACACTGAGAACAAGCTCGACAATTCCCTCCTGGCACTTTCCCTGTAGGAGATACCGCAAGACGTTTCTGTAGATTGGGCACAGCGCTCTGCAGGGTGTTAGCAGAGACTTTCCCGGGACAGTGAAACCCTATGTCAGAGACACTGAGAAGAAGCCCCAATGTTCCCTCCAGGCACTTTCAGTGTGGGTGCCTTCTCCACGTGGTTCCTGGTTTCCCTGCAGCGCTGAAGACAATGTTAGCAAAGAGGTAACCGGGACAGTGAAAACAGTACTCAAAGACAGGGAGAGCAAGCTCTCTCTTGGCACTTTGGATGTGGGACATACAGCGAGATGTTTGCTGCTTTTGCGTTTGGCTGTTGGGAGATTTACAGCACAAAGATATCTAGTTGATTTGGAGCAGTTCCGAGAAAGTCTAAACATAATCGCCACTTCTCCCTCCTGGCACTTTCCATGTGGGAGATATAGCAGGATGTCTATTGGTTTTGAGGACAACTCAATGGACAGTGTAGGGAGAAAAGTTCCTGGCTCCTTGAATGCCGTTCCTGGAGACACTGCGATCAATGAGGGAGATATGTCAAGATGTGTGTTGGTTTTGAGGACGGCTCTCTGGAGAGTCTTAGCAAAGAGGTCACAGGGATAATCAGAGCAATTCTCAGAGACACTGAGAACAAGCTCGACAATTCCCTCCTGGCACTTTCCCTGTAGGAGATACCGCAAGACGTTTCTGTAGATTGGGCACAGCGCTCTGCAGGGTGTTAGCAGAGACTTTCCCGGGACAGTGAAACCCTATGTCAGAGACACTGAGAAGAAGCCCCAGTGTTCCCTCCAGGCACTTTCAGTGTGGGTGCCTTCTCCACGTGGTTCCTGGTTTCCCTGCAACGGTGAAGACAATGTTAGCAGAGGTAACCGGGACAGTGAAAACAGTACTCAAAGACAGGGAGAGCAAGCTCTCTCTTGGCACTTTGGATGTGGGACATACAGCGAGATGTTTGCTGCTTTTGCGTTTGGCTGTTGGGAGATTTAAAGCACAAAGATATCTAGTTGATTTGGAGCAGTTCCGAGAAAGTCTAAACATAATCGCCACTTCTCCCTCCTGGCACTTTCCATGTGGGAGATATAGCAGGATGTCTATTGGTTTTGAGGACAACTCAATGGACAGTGTAGGGAGAAAAGTTCCTGGCTCCTTGAATGCCGTTCCTGGAGACACTGCGATCAATGAGGGAGATATGTCAAGATGTGTGTTGGTTTTGAGGACGGCTCTCTGGAGAGTCTTAGCAAAGAGGTCACAGGGATAATCAGAGCAATTCTCAGAGACACTGAGAACAAGCTCGACAATTCCCTCCTGGCACTTTCCCTGTAGGAGATACCGCAAGACGTTTCTGTAGATTGGGCACAGCGCTCTGCAGGGTGTTAGCAGAGACTTTCGCGGGACAGTGAAACCCTATGTCAGAGACACTGAGAAGAAGCCCCAATGTTCCCTCCAGGCACTTTCAGTGTGGGTGCCTTCTCCACGTGGTTCCTGGTTTCCCTGCAGCGCTGAAGACAATGTTAGCAGAGGTAACCGGGACAGTGAAAACAGTACTCAAAGACAGGGAGAGCAAGCTCTCTCTTGGCACTTTGGATGTGGGACATACAGCGAGATGTTTGCTGCTTTTGCGTTTGGCTGTTGGGAGATTTACAGCACAAAGATATCTAGTTGATTTGAAGCAGTTCCGAGAAAGTCTAAACATAATCGCCACTTCTCCCTCCTGGCACTTTCCATGTGGGAGATATAGCAGGATGTATATTGGTTTTGAGGACAACTCAATGGACAGTGTAGGGAGAAAAGTTCCTGGCTCCTTGAATGCCGTTCCTGGAGACACTGCGATCAATGTGGGAGATATGTCAAGATGTGTGTTTGTTTTGAGGACGGCTCTCTGGAGAGTCTTAGCAAAGAGGTCACAGGGATAATCAGAGCAATTCTCAGAGACACTGAGAACAAGCTCGACAATTCCCTCCTGGCACTTTCCCTGTAGGAGATACCGCAAGACGTTTCTGTAGATTGGGCACAGCGCTCTGCAGGGTGTTAGCAGAGACTTTCCCGGGACAGTGAAACCCTATGTCAGAGACACTGAGAAGAAGCCCCAATGTTCCCTCCAGGCACTTTCAGTGTGGGTGCCTTCTCCACGTGGTTCCTGGTTTCCCTGCAGCGCTGAAGACAATGTTAGCAAAGAGGTAACCGGGACAGTGAAAACAGTACTCAAAGACAGGGAGAGCAAGCTCTCTCTTGGCACTTTGGATGTGGGACATACAGCGAGATGTTTGCTGCTTTTGCGTTTGGCTGTTGGGAGATTTACAGCACAAAGATATCTAGTTGATTTGAAGCAGTTCCGAGAAAGTCTAAACATAATCGCCACTTCTCCCTCCTGGCACTTTCCATGTGGGAGATATAGCAGGATGTATATTGGTTTTGAGGACAACTCAATGGACAGTGTAGGGAGAAAAGTTCCTGGCTCCTTGAATGCCGTTCCTGGAGACACTGCGATCAATGTGGGAGATATGTCAAGATGTGTGTTGGTTTTGAGGACGGCTCTCTGGAGAGTCTTAGCAAAGAGGTCACAGGGATAATCAGAGCAATTCTCAGAGACACTGAGAACAAGCTCGACAATTCCCTCCTGGCACTTTCCCTGTAGGAGATACCGCAAGACGTTTCTGTAGATTGGGCACAGCGCTCTGCAGGGTGTTAGCAGAGACTTTCCCGGGACAGTGAAACCCTATGTCAGAGACACTGAGAAGAAGCCCCAATGTTCCCTCCAGGCACTTTCAGTGTGGGTGCCTTCTCCACGTGGTTCCTGGTTTCCCTGCAGCGCTGAAGACAATGTTAGCAAAGAGGTAACCGGGACAGTGAAAACAGTACTCAAAGACAGGGAGAGCAAGCTCTCTCTTGGCACTTTGGATGTGGGACATACAGCGAGATGTTTGCTGCTTTTGCGTTTGGCTGTTGGGAGATTTACAGCACAAAGATATCTAGTTGATTTGAAGCAGTTCCGAGAAAGTCTAAACATAATCGCCACTTCTCCCTCCTGGCACTTTCCATGTGGGAGATATAGCAGGATGTCTATTGGTTTTGAGGACAACTCAATGGACAGTGTAGGGAGAAAAGTTCCTGGCTCCTTGAATGCCGTTCCTGGAGACACTGCGATCAATGTGGGAGATATGTCAAGATGTGTGTTGGTTTTGAGGACGGCTCTCTGGAGAGTCTTAGCAAAGAGCTCACACAGATAATCAGAGCAATTCTCAGAGACACTGAGAACAAGCTCAACAATTCCCTCCTGGCACTTTCCCTGTAGGAGATACCGCAAGACGTTTCTGTAGATTGGGCACAGCGCTCTGCAGGGTGTTAGCAGAGACTTTCCCGGGACAGTGAAACCCTATGTCAGAGACACTGAGAAGAAGCCCCAATGTTCCCTCCAGGCACTTTCAGTGTGGGTGCCTTCTCCACGTGGTTCCTGGTTTCCCTGCAGCGCTGAAGACAATGTTAGCAAAGAGGTAACCGGGACAGTGAAAACAGTACTCAAAGACAGGGAGAGCAAGCTCTCTCTTGGCACTTTGGATGTGGGACATACAGCGAGAGGTTTGCTGCTTTTGCGTTTGGCTGTTGGGAGATTTACAGCACAAAGATATCTAGTTGATTTGGAGCAGTTCCGAGAAAGTCTAAACATAATCGCCACTTCTCCCTCCTGGCACTTTCCATGTGGGAGATATAGCAGGATGTCTATTGGTTTTGAGGACAACTCAATGGACAGTGTAGGGAGAAAAGTTCCTGGCTCCTTGAATGC
Source organism: Chroicocephalus ridibundus (assembly GCF_963924245.1). NCBI lineage: Eukaryota > Metazoa > Chordata > Aves > Charadriiformes > Laridae > Chroicocephalus > Chroicocephalus ridibundus. The sequence goes on from NW_026961607.1 coordinate 87,163, forward strand.
CGTTCCTGGAGACACTGCGATCAATGTGGGAGATATGTCAAGATGTGTGTTGGTTTTGAGGACGGCTCTCTGGAGAGTCTTAGCAAAGAGGTCACAGGGATAATCAGAGCAATTCTCAGAGACACTGAGAACAAGCTCGACAATTCCCTCCTGGCACTTTCCCTGTAGGAGATACCGCAAGACGTTTCTGTAGATTGGGCACAGCGCTCTGCAGGGTGTTAGCAGAGACTTTCGCGGGACAGTGAAACCCTATGTCAGAGACACTGAGAAGAAGCCCCAATGTTCCCTCCAGGCACTTTCAGTGTGGGTGCCTTCTCCACGTGGTTCCTGGTTTCCCTGCAACGGTGAAGACAATGTTAGCAAAGAGGTAACCGGGACAGTGAAAACAGTACTCAAAGACAGGGAGAGCAAGCTCTCTCTTGGCACTTTGGATGTGGGACATACAGCGAGATGTTTGCTGCTTTTGCGTTTGGCTGTTGGGAGATTTACAGCACAAAGATATCTAGTTGATTTGAAGCAGTTCCGAGAAAGTCTAAACATAATCGCCACTTCTCCCTCCTGGCACTTTCCATGTGGGAGATATAGCAGGATGTATATTGGTTTTGAGGACAACTCAATGGACAGTGTAGGGAGAAAAGTTCCTGGCTCCTTGAATGCCGTTCCTGGAGACACTGCGATCAATGTGGGAGATATGTCAAGATGTGTGTTTGTTTTGAGGACGGCTCTCTGGAGAGTCTTAGCAAAGAGGTCACAGGGATAATCAGAGCAATTCTCAGAGACACTGAGAACAAGCTCGACAATTCCCTCCTGGCACTTTCCCTGTAGGAGATACCGCAAGACGTTTCTGTGGATTGGGCACAGCGCTCTGCAGGGTGTTAGCAGAGACTTTCCCGGGACAGTGAAACCCTATGTCAGAGACACTGAGAAGAAGCCCCAATGTTCCCTCCAGGCACTTTCAGTGTGGGTGCCTTCTCCACGTGTTTCCTGGTTTCCCTGCAACGCTGAAGAGAATGTTAGCAGAGGTAACCGGGACAGTGAAAACAGTACTCAAAGACAGGGAGAGCAAGCTCTCTCTTGGCACTTTGGATGTGGGACATACAGCGAGATGTTTGCTGCTTTTGCGTTTGGCTGTTGGGAGATTTACAGCACAAAGATATCTAGTTGATTTGAAGCAGTTCCGAGAAAGTCTAAACATAATCGCCACTTCTCCCTCCTGGCACTTTCCATGTGGGAGATATAGCAGGATGTATATTGGTTTTGAGGACAACTCAATGGACAGTGTAGGGAGACAAGTTCCTGGCTCCTTGAATGCCGTTCGTGGAGACACTGCGATCAATGTGGGAGATATGTCAAGATGTGTGTTGGTTTTGAGGACGGCTCTCTGGAGAGTCTTAGCAAAGAGGTCACAGGGATAATCAGAGCAATTCTCAGAGACACTGAGAACAAGCTCGACAATTCCCTCCTGGCACTTTCCCTGTAGGAGATACCGCAAGACGTTTCTGTAGATTGGGCACAGCGCTCTGCAGGGTGTTAGCAGAGACTTTCCCGGGACAGTGAAACCCTATGTCAGAGACACTGAGAAGAAGCCCCAATGTTCCCTCCAGGCACTTTCAGTGTGGGTGCCTTCTCCACGTGGTTCCTGGTTTCCCTGCAGCGCTGAAGACAATGTTAGCAAAGAGGTAACCGGGACAGTGAAAACAGTACTCAAAGACAGGGAGAGCAAGCTCTCTCTTGGCACTTTGGATGTGGGACATACAGCGAGAGGTTTGCTGCTTTTGCGTTTGGCTGTTGGGAGATTTACAGCACAAAGATATTTAGTTGATTTGGAGCAGTTCCGAGAAAGTCTAAACATAATCGCCACTTCTCCCTCCTGGCACTTTCCATGTGGGAGATATAGCAGGACGTCTATTGGTTTTGAGGACAACTCAATGGACAGTGTAGGGAGAAAAGTTCCTGGCTCCTTGAATGCCGTTCCTGGAGACACTGCGATCAATGTGGGAGATATGTCAAGATGTGTGTTGGTTTTGAGGACGGCTCTCTGGAGAGTCTTAGCAAAGAGGTCACAGGGATAATCAGAGCAATTCTCAGAGACACTGAGAACAAGCTCGACAATTCCCTCCTGGCACTTTCCCTGTAGGAGATACCGCAAGACGTTTCTGTAGATTGGGCACAGCGCTCTGCAGGGTGTTAGCAGAGACTTTCCCAGGACAGTGAAACCCTATGTCAGAGACACTGAGAAGAAGCCCCAATGTTCCCTCCAGGCACTTTCAGTGTGGGTGCCTTCTCCACGTGGTTCCTGGTTTCCCTGCAGCGCTGAAGACAATGTTAGCAAAGAGGTAACCGGGACAGTGAAAACAGTACTCAAAGACAGGGAGAGCAAGCTCTCTCTTGGCACTTTGGATGTGGGACATACAGCGAGAGGTTTGCTGCTTTTGCGTTTGGCTGTTGGGAGATTTACAGCACAAAGATATCTAGTTGATTTGAAGCAGTTCCGAGAAAGTCTAAACATAATCGCCACTTCTCCCTCCTGGCACTTTCCATGTGGGAGATATAGCAGGATGTATATTGGTTTTGAGGACAACTCAATGGACAGTGTAGGGAGAAAAGTTCCTGGCTCCTTGAATGCCGTTCCTGGAGACACTGCGATCAATGTGGGAGATATGTCAAGATGTGTGTTTGTTTTGAGGACGGCTCTCTGGAGAGTCTTAGCAAAGAGGTCACAGGGATAATCAGAGCAATTCTCAGAGACACTGAGAACAAGCTCGACAATTCCCTCCTGGCACTTTCCCTGTAGGAGATACCGCAAGACGTTTCTGTGGATTGGGCACAGCGCTCTGCAGGGTGTTAGCAGAGACTTTCCCGGGACAGTGAAACCCTATGTCAGAGACACTGAGAAGAAGCCCCAATGTTCCCTCCAGGCACTTTCAGTGTGGGTGCCTTCTCCACGTGTTTCCTGGTTTCCCTGCAACGCTGAAGAGAATGTTAGCAGAGGTAACCGGGACAGTGAAAACAGTACTCAAAGACAGGGAGAGCAAGCTCTCTCTTGGCACTTTGGATGTGGGACATACAGCGAGATGTTTGCTGCTTTTGCGTTTGGCTGTTGGGAGATTTACAGCACAAAGATATCTAGTTGATTTGAAGCAGTTCCGAGAAAGTCTAAACATAATCGCCACTTCTCCCTCCTGGCACTTTCCATGTGGGAGATATAGCAGGACGTATATTGGTTTTGAGGACAACTCAATGGACAGTGTAGGGAGAAAAGTTCCTGGCTCCTTGAATGCCGTTCCTGGAGACACTGCGATCAATGTGGGAGATATGTCAAGATGTGTGTTTGTTTTGAGGACGGCTCTCTGGAGAGTCTTAGCAAAGAGGTCACAGGGATAATCAGAGCAATTCTCAGAGACACTGAGAACAAGCTCGACAATTCCCTCCTGGCACTTTCCCTGTAGGAGATACCGCAAGACGTTTCTGTAGATTGGGCACAGCGCTCTGCAGGGTGTTAGCAGAGACTTTCCCGGGACAGTGAAACCCTATTTTAGAGACACTGAGAAGAAGCCCCAATGTTCCCTCCAGGCACTTTCAGTGTGGGTGCCTTCTCCACGTGGTTCCTGGTTTCCCTGCAACGCTGAAGAGAATGTTAGCAGAGGTAACCGGGACAGTGAAAACAGTACTCAAAGACAGGGAGAGCAAGCTCTCTCTTGGCACTTTGGATGTGGGACATACAGCGAGATGTTTGCTGCTTTTGCGTTTGGCTGTGTGGAATAAATACTAAATTGGCTAAAAAATACAAAAGTACAGCATTGTTCACACATTAAGGAAAAGTATAAAATCAAGAGGCTTCTGAGGTAGAAAATAGCCGCAGCTGGCATGAAGGACACAACATCTGTGGTTCCCTGATAAGCTACATGAGGTACGGGACGGGATGCAATTATTCCGTGGCTTTACCTTATGATGTATAGCGGATACAGGAATGGGATGATACCATGAAACAGATAAGCTGCCAATTAGCTGCCCGCTAGATGCTCAGAGCCAACATTTTGTCAAATTTTGATGAAATGCTGTCCTTTGTGCGAACTTTGCTCATTATAATGTCATTATAATACCAAAACACACCTCCATCCCGAAGGCTACCCGCCTCCAAGGTGCGACCACTCCTTCTTGAGTCTGCGCCCTGAATTTCTCGTAAACTATACCTTTAATTGTGAAGCGAGAGAAATTTACACCAATCATGATAAAAGTATGTATGACTAAAGTCACTCAAACTCCACCTTGAAGATAACAAATAGTATAAAAATAGCCCAAGAGAGGGGGGATACCCAGGGAAGACACCACCATAAAGAATTACATCACTGACTTCTGGGATCAGTCGACGGGCTGAGCCTCTCTTCCCCCCCATAGGGACGCCTTTGGGTAAGACTTAGATTATACCAAGTGCTTCCTCGGGAAACTTAGAAACTTCTCTAGAGACTCTCTTTTTTCTACATTTAGAGCCAGGCTGTATCGTTTATAACTTTGTCGCGCGTTTTGTATATGTAACAATACTTTCATTTGCACGTGCTTTGCAGACAGTGTATTTATCACCGGCAATCCTAAGAACCTATATATCTGTTGTTTAAATAAACTGCACTTTTTTAAGTAGCTAGTCATTTTGGTTTCTCACTGAACGCGACCAAAGACTCGAGAGTGGCCGTGCTAGTTCATGAGCACGACTAGACTGAAGGTGCAGTCCACTATTAGTGTATCCAAATCGTAATAGTTTAATACATATTAAACGCGATTGGACTGATAGTGCTGAATTGGGCATCACTCAGAATTTAAACCTAGCCGCACCTAGCCTCCCACCTCGGTGAGGAGTGTTAGAACGCAAGGGGGTTTATCTTCTGCTAAAACCGCTTTGCCCCTTTTCACGCAACAGAATTTTGGCGTAGTCGGCAGGATTGCCATGGATAAACTGCTGCAAAAATATGATTGTGCCCCTTCCCAGGCTGGGAAGGAGTGGGCCCGTAAATTTTGGAAGGATGAAGAGAAAGTGGTGGAACGTATTGAAGAGTGTCGGGTTTCACAGAAGCTCAGAGCGGGGAAAGGCAAAGGTGTGATTTGTGCGGTGTTAGGCGCCTGTTTATCTTGTGCACAACAAGAAGCTAGGGGAACCCCTGCTCCTAATCTGATTTCAGCTGTAGAATATGCAACCCTGAAATCGGAGAATGAGGTGTTGAAGTCATCACTAGCCTTTCAAAAGGAGACAGGAGAAAAATTAAGAACTCAAGTTGATAAGCTTGTGAGTGAGAATGAATGTTTAGGAAACCGGAATGCTCAACTTCGGAGTGAAAATCACCAACTTAAAATGTTATTGGAAAGGGTGACTGGGCTCTTAGATAAAATGCAGCCCTCGACCCAGGTCCAACAGATTCGTAAATTAATGTGTTATCCAAATTCTGGAACCCAGACCGGAGATTTTTGGTCTAATAGTGAAGATGAGGAAGAAGATGAGGAGGGAAGGACTTTTACTGTGAAATCTCGAGTCTTTCCTTTACGACCTCTGATTAAAACTGAAACCACAGTTGATGAGGATGATGAGGAAGTCCGCAACACTGTGCATACTATTCCGTGGACACCAACAGAGTTAGCGAAAATAAGGGAAAAATATTCGAGGCGGCCAGAAGAATCAGCTGTTGAGTATGTGTGGCGAGTTTCTTCTGAAGGAGGAGATAGAATTATGTTGAGTGAGGAAGAAGCAGGAGACTCTTGGGGACCAGGAGTGTTTTTAACTACAATGGACGGGGATCATAATTATTCCCTAACCGCTCGAGCAGCCTTTTGGGCAGGTGGTATGGATCCGCGAGAGAGGGGAGAGCCATTAGAGATTAGAGCTACAGGCTACTCTGAACTGTTTGCGGCGATACAGAAAGCAGCTTGTCTGCAAGCCATGTATGACAGAGAGGAATTTCGGAAATCCCCAATGTCAGCTGCTATCGACCCCGATCGATTAGCCCCTCTCATCCGTGGTCTTCCCGATTGCCTGAAGCCATTTGTTGTTCGTACTCAAGATCGTATACGAGAGGCTCGGGATGCTCATGGGCGGGGCCGGCGTCGCTACATGCCCACCTGGAATGAATATGTACAGGAAATAGACCAATATGGGCGCCGAATGGGCTGGGCCAGCCTAACTAGCGAAAAATCCTCCGAACACCCCCGAAAGGTTCGCCAAGTCCGAACTCACACTCAAAACCCCAAACCGGTGGAAAGGTTTAAGCCTGATAAGGACCGGAATGAGTTGTGGCGTAAAGCCCTACAATTAGGGGTGCCCCGACAATTCTTGCATGGTGTCCCTACGGGAGATCTCCGTACACTGGTCCAATCTCTAACTAGAAAGAATAATTCGGCTGGGGAGAAAAGTCTAACCAGAGAATCCCCAAGCTGTGAGAAAATTGTGCCTTCTGCACCGGAGCGTAATTTGATTGATTTGTCAGAGTCCCAGTCAAAAAACTCCTATCCCCGGGGAGGGCAGTGAGCCACCCTGTCCGGCGGGTACTAGCTATTCAATGGCTCTCTCATAAAGATTCTGAACCTATTATCGCCATTCCTGTCGGACCCCGGAGGATGTCAGTAAACTTTATTATTGATACTGGAGCCCAAATGTCTGCAATCACTAATGAAACGGCACAACTTCTAGGTATAAATCCCACCAGACGCAGAGTCAACTTCGCAGGAATTGATGGTGTGGTAAAAACATGCCCCGTTGCAAAAATTAACCTCTGGTTGCCGGGAGAGCAGCGGATGACCAGGGCGGAAGTGTTAGTGGGTGCCTCGCGTACTAACCTCCTAGGATTTGACGTGCTGCGTGGGCGAATGTGGAAATTCCCAGATGGAACTGTGTGGAGTTTTGCAGGATGCGAAAAAGTAATAGACACAGTGAAATTGAGTCTCTTGGAAACTTCCATGCCTTTACCTCCCTCTAAAATCACTAATGTCCGGCAGTATCCACTGCCTGCAGCTGCACTTGCAGGAGCAGACGGGGTGGTATCAGATTTAGAAAAAAGAGACATCATCAAGAGGACTCACTCGCCTTATAATTCACCAGTGTGGCCAGTAAAGAAACCAAACGGGCAATGGCGTTTCACAGTAGATTACCGAAAGTTGAATGCCAACACTGCACCCCTCACTGCCGCAGTTCCAAATATCGCGGAAATTGTGACAATGATACAAGGAGCTGCCCATCCTTGGATGGCTGCCTTAGATGTTAAAGACATGTTTTTTATGATCCCCCTCCTTGAGCAGGACAAAGCGCGGTTTGCATTCACGTGGAAAGGAGTCCAATATACCTTTAACCGACTTCCACAAGGATACAAACATTCCCCCACTATTGCTCATAATGCTTTAGCTAAAGTGCTATCAGAGATTCCTGTTTCACAGGGATGTACGGTATACCAATATATTGATGACATCCTAATAGGGGGAGAGAACCAAGAAAGTGTAAAAGACATGATGGAAAACATCCGAAAAACATTACTTGATTTAGGATTGGAAATTCCAGACTCAAAGTGTCAGGGACCTGCACAGGAAGTTAAATTCCTGGGGGTCTGGTGGATTAAGGGAGCTGCTTCTGTCCCTCAGGATACCCTGGAAAAAATAGAGCATGGACAGAATCCATCCAGCGTGAAGGAGTTACAGCAAGTTCTGGGAACTTTAAGTTATTGGCGTAAACATATCCCTGGCTTTTCCATCATTGCTCGCCCCCTTTATAGTTTGCTCAAAAAGGGTAGATCCTGGGAGTGGACTAAACAACACACTAATGCTCTGCAATTACTAATAAAGGAGCTAAGGTTATTCCAACAGCTTGGTCCTATACATCCAACTGACCCTGTCCACGTAGAATGGGGGTTCAGTGAACATGGTTCCCATTGTAATTTATGGCAGAAAGGACCAGCAGGACCGGAGAGACCATTAGAATTTAGCTCTCACTCCTTCAATGACACTGAGAGCAGATATTCAGACCTTGAGAAGGGTTTACTGTCCCTAGTGCGAGCGTTGCAACGAACAGAGCAGATAAGAAGAGAACAGAGTGTGATCATTCGTGGACCTTTTCGCCTCCTAGATGTGGTCCGTAAAGGGACAACACCACCAGCTGGCATTGCCCAGAAACCTACAGTTCGAAAGTGGTATGCTTATTTAGAAGGCATTAATGAAATCATGCCAGTCTCTGAAGGCAGTGTTAAAGTATCCAAGCTACAAAAGGATATAGATGGTGCCCTATTGTTCCAATCCCCACCAAATAGACCATCTCCGATCCAAGAAGCTCCTCCTTTGAAGGAAGGCAGTGATCTTACAGGAGTGTGGTTTACTGATGCGTCATCTCACCGTGAAAACAATAAGTGGAAATATAAGGCCGTAGCACTGGAAGTAGCAACGGGAGAAAGAGCGATGGAAACAGGGGAGGGTAGTGCACAAGTAGGGGAACTCAGAGCTGTCCTACTAGCTGCACAACATGGAGCCACCTCCATTTACACTGACTCATATGCTGTTTTTAAAGGAGCCACTGAATGGATAGGACACTGGGCAGCCAATGATTGGCAGGTGAACAGAGTCCCGATTTGGGAGACGGACAGTTGGAAGCAACTGTTAGAAATAGGAGAACAGAGAACATTGCACATTGATTGGGTAAAATGTCATGATCGTTCAAACTCGATCACTGCTCAATTCAACCAACAGGTAGATAGCCTCACGCGGCTACAGCAAATTGACATTGTAGATGATGGTCGGGAATGGGAACGCTTACTTGAATGGTTACATGTTAAACGTGGCCACACAGGCCGTGCTGACCTGTATCAGGAAGGTCTAGCCCGGGGGTGGCCTGTGTCGGTTAAGCTGTGCGAACAAATAGTAACTGCCTGTTCACAATGTCGCCTACGACTCAGCAAAGATCATCCGAGTAAGGCGCCTCCCTTACACATTCAGGACAAGAAAACGTTGTGGCATTCCTGGCAGATTGACTATATTGGGCCCTTGAGATTATCAGGTGGGAAAAGATATGTCCTGGTAGGAGTGGAGATTATCTCCAGCCTCAGTATGGCCAGCAGTTTCAAATCAGCTACCGGGGACAACACAGTGAAAGGCCTAAAAGGGTGGTTCAGCACACTTCCCCTTCCCGAGGAAATCCAAAGTGATAACGGTTCACACTTTACCGCTTCGGTGGTACAAGATTGGGCCAAAGAAGAAGGGATTCGATGGGTATTTCATACTCCCTATTATCCCCAGGCTAATGGCATTGTTGAACGCACCAATGGATTGGTTAAGCGTTTTGCAAAAACTCATGAACCTGGTTGGCATTTGCGATTGGACGATGCTATCTATCAATTAAATAACAGATGGAGTGGAGATGGCTGTCCTAAAATGAAAGCTTTCTGTGTATCTGCCAATATTACCTCTCCAAAGGCTCCCAATGAACCGGGAAAATACCCCGGAAGATTTCACCCTGGGCAACCTGTGCTAGTGAAAATGCCTCAAATTGGGACGGTACCAATGGTGCTAGCTACTCCCAAAAATCCCTATGCATGGGAAGCCAAGGACTGTTCAGGGAAGATACACCGGATCAGCACCCGGTGGATCTCACCTTCTTTTTAACCCTGTCGGTCGAATAAGACCGAGCAGATTTTCTTTTCCTTTGTGTCTTACAGGAACCTTGGATGAGCTGTACAGACGGATTGGCCTACGCTACCTTTGAGTGTCTCCAGGGAATCCTGACATCGATCCTGGCAATAATACTATTTTTATTATGTATGGCTACCTGGAGGCCCAAATTCTAAAATGACGAATTGGCAGATGGAATTGATGCTATTCAGTTTTACCTTTTTATTCCCTGTTGTTTGTAGTCAGAGAGACCCAGAGTGGCCATGGTCTCAAGCCTTTGTTAAACACAATGCGATGGCAGGTACTAGAAAGGGAGAATTGAGTTTGGCCACTGTAGTTCTACAGGAAAATGAGGTGTTACATGAGTGGACCTGGAATAGTTGGTACCCAGTCCTGAAAGGTAAGGCAGGGGTGGAAGCCCGAGTAGGGTGTAGAATGATCAACGGCTCAAACCATGAGAAGGCCATGAGAATAGAGATATTTCGCCCTCAGAACCCAAGCTCAATGACGACAAAGCACTGTGTCACCGACAAGTGGGATTGCTGGTATAATTTTACTCTTGTTGAACCCACTCTTGTCACTTGTCGTTGGCAACAGGATGAAATAGCGCTGCTATTTGAATTCAAGATAGACGTAGCACCTGACCTTTGGGATAATGCATTGTCACGGTACACTGCAAGCACCGGAACACCAGGAAACAAAAGGGGTTTAAATCTCTCCACTCTGGTTATACAAGGAAGTGAAGTATATTCCAGAGATAAATGGAGATGGAATGATTCACTTCAAATGGCTAAAATCGAGGCCACCCTTGGAAAGAGAATACACATTGGTTGCCGATTTATCAATGGGTCTACTCACCACAGGCCAACTTTAATTAAAACCATCTATGTAGACTCTACCAAACCAGACAAATACAACACTGACTGTTACAAAATTATGGAGCCAAATTCAGATTGCTGGCACAATTTCACTTTTATCAAACCTACAATAGTGTATTGTATTTGGGGCTACAGGGGCACAGAATTGTTATTTGAATTTATGATTGACTCAAATACACCTGAACTTGCCGAAATAAATCCAGAACCTACACCCCCACAAACTCTCAAAGGCGTACCTTCTAAGCCCTCCATTAGTCTAACTCCTTACATTTTCAACATTGGCCCTTATGTTATTAAACACACAGGTCAACAACAGATACTGTTTAATCCCACATATTCCCTCAAACGAGTAGAATTGTCAATGCAGATTAAAATCTCTGCGATCAAACCCACTTGTTTACCATTCCTAAGTACATCTTATGCAGGATGGTCAGCATGGTTACGCAGACGAACTTTTGCCACTTCACAACGACTGAAGAGGGATGTGACTGGTATCTTAGGAACAGGCCTGGGAGTCTTAAATAGTATAGATGCTGAGATACTTGCCAACAAACTAGTCACAACCACTACTGATCTGGACAAATTAAGACGTCCCCTACAGTCCTCTCTATTAGCATTGGGAAACCACCAATGGCTTTTATCGAATATATTGCCTCAGTGGGAAGAAACGGGTGAAAAAGACCATCAGCTGATCACAGATGCACTTGGTACAACCCAAACCAATGTTTCCTTGGCTCTTAGTTGTGTCCAAGCCCAATTGTGGATGCAATCTATGACAGCCGCAATCATAAGGGAAGGTGAAGAAGGCACCTTGCCCACCGAAATTCGAAAAGTAATATGGGATAACGCAATTGAATTTGAGAAAAAATTTCAGTCCTGGTGGTATCTGGTTAACTTCACCTATGATCCCATTGAGAGCAAGGCCACAGCTTTTGTCTTAACAATACGCAATGCTTTGGTATACACCATATACCAAATCATTGCGCTGGGGTTGAATCACCAAGGAGCCATACTCTATCCAATAGAGCACAGAGTGTGGGCACAACAAAATGAGAATAAGTGGCAAACTGTTGATGTTGACGCATGCGTTTCACGAGACCAACAAGGATTCATTTGTGAGAGTAATACCCTGAAAGCACAAGACATTTGTCTTGACACCAACCAGAATGTTTGTCACTTTGAGATACATCCCGATGAAACCCCAGAAACTGTGCTTCTATATATTGGGAAAGGGTGTGTTTGCATGAGGTCTCCCTGTAGTCTTGTATTCATAGATGACGTAGTAGTTGATATAAGTAATCACTCAAACCTTTGTGTTTGTAACTTTACTAACATTATCGGATGTGACTTCAATTATTCAGCTCCTGTTACATCTTTTCAATTGCTACAATCTAATTATACATTGATTCGAGATTTGTTGCCTACCCCCATCGGAATGAATCTCTCACTGGTGAAGAAGTTACTACAACACGATGAATTGAAGCGACTGTTGAAAGAGGCCCAAGAAAATGGACAGAGAACTTTGATTACCGTCCATCATGATGTTGAAGAAATACACCAAGTGCTGGAAAGAGTCAAGAGAGACGGAGGACATGGATGGGGAGATACTCTTTTTGGATGGTCACCGACAGTTACAGGACTTTATAACAAGATGCTCCATCCTGTTGTTGTTTTACTAATACTCATTGTTTTGTGCTTCGCTTTGACAATTGTTTTGTATGTTAGACTTTGGATTATGATGAAAAGTTTAACTCATTTGATCACTCCACGAGATGTATTTGCACTTGATATCCCTCACCACAAGAACACATGTGATCTTTCCTATCAGTATTGAGTATCGTGGAGCTTGAGTGACTGTAGTCACGGGGTGGATTATGTGGAATAAATACTAAATTGGCTAAAAAATACAAAAGTACAGCATTGTTCACACATTAAGGAAAAGTATAAAATCAAGAGGCTTCTGAGGTAGAAAATAGCCGCAGCTGGCATGAAGGACACAACATCTGTGGTTCCCTGATAAGCTACATGAGGTACGGGACGGGATGCAATTATTCCGTGGCTTTACCTTATGATGTATAGCGGATACAGGAATGGGATGATACCATGAAACAGATAAGCTGCCAATTAGCTGCCCGCTAGATGCTCAGAGCCAACATTTTGTCAAATTTTGATGAAATGCTGTCCTTTGTGCGAACTTTGCTCATTATAATGTCATTATAATACCAAAACACACCTCCATCCCGAAGGCTACCCGCCTCCAAGGTGCGACCACTCCTTCTTGAGTCTGCGCCCTGAATTTCTCGTAAACTATACCTTTAATTGTGAAGCGAGAGAAATTTACACCAATCATGATAAAAGTATGTATGACTAAAGTCACTCAAACTCCACCTTGAAGATAACAAATAGTATAAAAATAGCCCAAGAGAGGGGGGATACCCAGGGAAGACACCACCATAAAGAATTACATCACTGACTTCTGGGATCAGTCGACGGGCTGAGCCTCTCTTCCCCCCCATAGGGACGCCTTTGGGTAAGACTTAGATTATACCAAGTGCTTCCTCGGGAAACTTAGAAACTTCTCTAGAGACTCTCTTTTTTCTACATTTAAAGCCAGGCTGTATCGTTTATAACTTTGTCGCGCGATTTGTATATGTAACAATACTTTCATTTGCACGTGCTTTGCAGACAGTGTATTTATCACCGGCAATCCTAAGAACCTATATATCTGTTGTTTAAATAAACTGCACTTTTTTAAGTAGCTAGTCATTTTGGTTTCTCACTGAAAGCGACCAAAGACTCGAGAGTGGCCGTGCTAGTTCATGAGCACGACTAGACTGAAGGTGCAGTCCACTATTAGTGTATCCAAATCGTAATAGTTTAATACATATTAAACGCGATTGGACTGATAGTGCTGAATTGGGCATCACTCAGAATTTAAAACTGTATTTAAACCGCAAGACGTTTCTGTAGATTGGGCACAGCGCTCTGCAGGGTGTTAGCAGAGACTTTCCCGGGACAGTGAAACCCTATGTCAGAGACACTGAGAAGAAGCCCCAATGTTCCCTCCAGGCACTTTCAGTGTGGGTGCCTTCTCCACGTGGTTCCTGGTTTCCCTGCAGCGCTGAAGACAATGTTAGCAAAGAGGTAACCGGGACAGTGAAAACAGTACTCAAAGACAGGGAGAGCAAGCTCTCTCTTGGCACTTTGGATGTGGGACATACAGCGAGATGTTTGCTGCTTTTGCGTTTGGCTGTTGGGAGATTTACAGCACAAAGATATCTAGTTGATTTGAAGCAGTTCCGAGAAAGTCTAAACATAATCGCCACTTCTCCCTCCTGGCACTTTCCATGTGGGAGATATAGCAGGATGTATATTGGTTTTGAGGACAACTCAATGGACAGTGTAGGGAGAAAAGTTCCTGGCTCCTTGAATGCCGTTCCTGGAGACACTGCGATCAATGTGGGAGATATGTCAAGATGTGTGTTTGTTTTGAGGACGGCTCTCTGGAGAGTCTTAGCAAAGAGGTCACAGGGATAATCAGAGCAATTCTCAGAGACACTGAGAACAAGCTCGACAATTCCCTCCTGGCACTTTCCCTGTAGGAGATACCGCAAGACGTTTCTGTAGATTGGGCACAGCGCTCTGCAGGGTGTTAGCAGAGACTTTCCCGGGACAGTGAAACCCTATTTTAGAGACACTGAGAAGAAGCCCCAATGTTCCCTCCAGGCACTTTCAGTGTGGGTGCCTTCTCCACGTGGTTCCTGGTTTCCCTGCAACGCTGAAGACAATGTTAGCAGAGGTAACCGGGACAGTGAAAACAGTACTCAAAGACAGGGAGAGCAAGCTCTCTCTTGGCACTTTGGATGTGGGACATACAGCGAGATGTTTGCTGCTTTTGCGTTTGTCTGTTGGGAGATTTACAGCACAAAGATATCTAGTTGATTTGGAGCAGTTCCGAGAAAGTCTAAACATAATCGCCACTTCTCCCTCCTGGCACTTTCCATGTGGGAGATATAGCAGGACGTATATTGGTTTTGAGGACAACTCAATGGACAGTGTAGGGAGAAAAGTTCCTGGCTCCTTGAATGCCGTTCCTGGAGACACTGCGATCAATGTGGGAGATATGTCAAGATGTGTGTTGGTTTTGAGGACGGCTCTCTGGAGAGTCTTAGCAAAGAGGTCACAGGGATAATCAGAGCAATTCTCAGAGACACTGAGAACAAGCTCGACAATTCCCTCCTGGCACTTTCCCTGTAGGAGATACCGCAAGACGTTTCTGTAGATTGAGCACAGCGCTCTGCAGGGTGTTAGCAGAGACTTTCGCGGGACAGTGAAACCCTATGTCAGAGACACTGAGAAGAAGCCCCAATGTTCCCTCCAGGCACTTTCAGTGTGGGTGCCTTCTCCACGTGGTTCCTGGTTTCCCTGCAGCGCTGAAGAGAATGTTAGCAAAGAGGTAACCGGGACAGTGAAAACAGTACTCAAAGACAGGGAGAGCAAGCTCTCTCTTGGCACTTTGGATGTGGGACATACAGCGAGATGTTTGCTGCTTTTGCGTTTGGCTGTTGGGAGATTTACAGCACAAAGATATCTAGTTGATTTGAAGCAGTTCCGAGAAAGTCTAAACATAATCGCCACTTCTCCCTCCTGGCACTTTCCATGTGGGAGATATAGCAGGATGTCTATTGGTTTTGAGGACAACTCAATGGACAGTGTAGGGAGAAAAGTTCCTGGCTCCTTGAATGCCGTTCCTGGAGACACTGCGATCAATGTGGGAGATATGTCAAGATGTGTGTTGGTTTTGAGGACGGCTCTCTGGAGAGTCTTAGCAAAGAGGTCACACAGATAATCAGAGCAATTCTCAGAGACACTGAGAACAAGCTCGACAATTCCCTCCTGGCACTTTCCCTGTAGGAGATACCGCAAGACGTTTCTGTAGATTGGGCACAGCGCTCTGCAGGGTGTTAGCAGAGACTTTCCCGGGACAGTGAAACCCTATGTCAGAGACACTGAGAAGAAGCCCCAATGTTCCCTCCAGGCACTTTCAGTGTGGGTGCCTTCTCCACGTGGTTCCTGGTTTCCCTGCAGCGCTGAAGACAATGTTAGCAAAGAGGTAACCGGGACAGTGAAAACAGTACTCAAAGACAGGGAGAGCAAGCTCTCTCTTGGCACTTTGGATGTGGGACATACAGCGAGATGTTTGCTGCTTTGCGTTTGGCTGTTGGGAGATTTACAGCACAAAGATATCTAGTTGATTTGAAGCAGTTCCGAGAAAGTCTAAACATAATCGCCACTTCTCCCTCCTGGCACTTTCCATGTGGGAGATATAGCAGGATGTCTATTGGTTTTGAGGACAACTCAATGGACAGTGTAGGGAGAAAAGTTCCTGGCTCCTTGAATGCCGTTCCTGGAGACACTGCGATCAATGTGGGAGATATGTCAAGATGTGTGTTGGTTTTGAGGACGGCTCTCTGGAGAGTCTTAGCAAAGAGGTCACAGGGATAATCAGAGCAATTCTCAGAGACACTGAGAACAAGCTCGACAATTCCCTCCTGGCACTTTCCCTGTAGGAGATACCGCAAGACGTTTCTGTAGATTGGGCACAGCGCTCTGCAGGGTGTTAGCAGAGACTTTCCCGGGACAGTGAAACCCTATGTCAGAGACACTGAGAAGAAGCCCCAATGTTCCCTCCAGGCACTTTCAGTGTGGGTGCCTTCTCCACGTGGTTCCTGGTTTCCCTGCAACGCTGAAGACAATGTTAGCAGAGGTAACCGGGACAGTGAAAACAGTACTCAAAGACAGGGAGAGCAAGCTCTCTCTTGGCACTTTGGATGTGGGACATACAGCGAGATGTTTGCTGCTTTTGCGTTTGGCTGTTGGGAGATTTACAGCACAAAGATATCTAGTTGATTTGAAGCAGTTCCGAGAAAGTCTAAACATAATCGCCACTTCTCCCTCCTGGCACTTTCCATGTGGGAGATATAGCAGGATGTCTATTGGTTTTGAGGACAACTCAATGGACAGTGTAGGGAGAAAAGTTCCTGGCTCCTTGAATGCCGTTCCTGGAGACACTGCGATCAATGTGGGAGATATGTCAAGATGTGTGTTGGTTTTGAGGACGGCTCTCTGGAGAGTCTTAGCAAAGAGGTCACACAGATAATCAGAGCAATTCTCAGAGACACTGAGAACAAGCTCGACAATTCCCTCCTGGCACTTTCCCTGTAGGAGATACCGCAAGACGTTTCTGTAGATTGGGCACAGCGCTCTGCAGGGTGTTAGCAGAGACTTTCCCGGGACAGTGAAACCCTATGTCAGAGACACTGAGAAGAAGCCCCAATGTTCCCTCCAGGCACTTTCAGTGTGGGTGCCTTCTCCACGTGGTTCCTGGTTTCCCTGCAGCGCTGAAGAGAATGTTAGCAAAGAGGTAACCGGGACAGTGAAAACAGTACTCAAAGACAGGGAGAGCAAGCTCTCTCTTGGCACTTTGGATGTGGGACATACAGCGAGATGTTTGCTGCTTTGCGTTTGGCTGTTGGGAGATTTACAGCACAAAGATATCTAGTTGATTTGAAGCAGTTCCGAGAAAGTCTAAACATAATCGCCACTTCTCCCTCCTGGCACTTTCCATGTGGGAGATATAGCAGGATGTCTATTGGTTTTGAGGACAACTCAATGGACAGTGTAGGGAGAAAAGTTCCTGGCTCCTTGAATGCCGTTCCTGGAGACACTGCGATCAATGTGGGAGATATGTCAAGATGTGTGTTGGTTTTGAGGACGGCTCTCTGGAGAGTCTTAGCAAAGAGGTCACAGGGATAATCAGAGCAATTCTCAGAGACACTGAGAACAAGCTCGACAATTCCCTCCTGGCACTTTCCCTGTAGGAGATACCGCAAGACGTTTCTGTAGATTGAGCACAGCGCTCTGCAGGGTGTTAGCAGAGACTTTCCCGGGACAGTGAAACCCTATGTCAGAGACACTGAGAAGAAGCCCCAATGTTCCCTCCAGGCACTTTCAGTGTGGGTGCCTTCTCCACGTGGTTCCTGGTTTCCCTGCAGCGCTGAAGACAATGTTAGCAAAGAGGTAACCGGGACAGTGAAAACAGTACTCAAAGACAGGGAGAGCAAGCTCTCTCTTGGCACTTTGGATGTGGGACATACAGCGAGATGTTTGCTGCTTTTGCGTTTGGCTGTTGGGAGATTTCCAGCACAAAGATATCTAGTTGATTTGAAGCAGTTCCGAGAAAGTCTAAACATAATCGCCACTTCTCCCTCCTGGCACTTTCCATGTGGGAGATATAGCAGGATGTCTATTGGTTTTGAGGACAACTCAATGGACAGTGTAGGGAGAAAAGTTCCTGGCTCCTTGAATGCCGTTCCTGGAGACACTGCGATCAATGTGGGAGATATGTCAAGATGTGTGTTGGTTTTGAGGACGGCTCTCTGGAGAGTCTTAGCAAAGAGGTCACACAGATAATCAGAGCAATTCTCAGAGACACTGAGAACAAGCTCGACAATTCCCTCCTGGCACTTTCCCTGTAGGAGATACCGCAAGACGTTTCTGTAGATTGGGCACAGCGCTCTGCAGGGTGTTAGCAGAGACTTTCCCGGGGCAGTGAAACCCTATGTCAGAGACACTGAGAAGAAGCCCCAATGTTCCCTCCAGGCACTTTCAGTGTGGGTGCCTTCTCCACGTGGTTCCTGGTTTCCCTGCAGCGCTGAAGAGAATGCTAGCAAAGAGGTAACCGGGACAGTGAAAACAGTACTCAAAGACAGGGAGAGCAAGCTCTCTCTTGGCACTTTGGATGTGGGACATACAGCGAGATGTTTGCTGCTTTTGCGTTTGGCTGTTGGGAGATTTACAGCACAAAGATATCTAGTTGATTTGAAGCAGTTCCGAGAAAGTCTAAACATAATCGCCACTTCTCCCTCCTGGCACTTTCCATGTGGGAGATATAGCAGGATGTATATTGGTTTTGAGGACAACTCAATGGACAGTGTAGGGAGAAAAGTTCCTGGCTCCTTGAATGCCGTTCCTGGAGACACTGCGATCAATGTGGGAGATATGTCAAGATGTGTGTTGGTTTTGAGGACGGCTCTCTGGAGAGTCTTAGCAAAGAGGTCACAGGGATAATCAGAGCAATTCTCAGAGACACTGAGAACAAGCTCGACAATTCCCTCCTGGCACTTTCCCTGTAGGAGATACTGCAAGACGGTTCTGTAGATTGAGCACAGCGCTCTGCAGGGTGTTAGCAGAGACTTTCCCGGGACAGTGAAACCCTATGTCAGAGACACTGAGAAGAAGCCCCAATGTTCCCTCCAGGCACTTTCAGTGTGGGTGCCTTCTCCACGTGGTTCCTGGTTTCCCTGCAGCGCTGAAGACAATGTTAGCAAAGAGGTAACCGGGACAGTGAAAACAGTACTCAAAGACAGGGAGAGCAAGCTCTCTCTTGGCACTTTGGATGTGGGACATACAGCGAGATGTTTGCTGCTTTTGCGTTTGGCTGTTGGGAGATTTACAGCACAAAGATATCTAGTTGATTTGAAGCAGTTCCGAGAAAGTCTAAACATAATCGCCACTTCTCCCTCCTGGCACTTTCCATGTGGGAGATATAGCAGGATGTATATTGGTTTTGAGGACAACTCAATGGACAGTGTAGGGAGAAAAGTTCCTGGCTCCTTGAATGCCGTTCCTGGAGACACTGCGATCAATGTGGGAGATATGTCAAGATGTGTGTTGGTTTTGAGGACGGCTCTCTGGAGAGTCTTAGCAAAGAGGTCACAGGGATAATCAGAGCAATTCTCAGAGACACTGAGAACAAGCTCGACAATTCCCTCCTGGCACTTTCCCTGTAGGAGATACCGCAAGACGTTTCTGTAGATTGGGCACAGCGCTCTGCAGGGTGTTAGCAGAGACTTTCCCGGGACAGTGAAACCCTATGTCAGAGACACTGAGAAGAAGCCCCAATGTTCCCTCCAGGCACTTTCAGTGTGGGTGCCTTCTCCACGTGGTTCCTGGTTTCCCTGCAACGCTGAAGAGAATGTTAGCAAAGAGGTAACCGGGACAGTGAAAACAGTACTCAAAGACAGGGAGAGCAAGCTCTCTCTTGGCACTTTGGATGTGGGACATACAGCAAGATGTTTGCTGCTTTTGCGTTTGGCTGTTGGGAGATTTACAGCACAAAGATATCTAGTTGATTTGGAGCAGTTCCGAGAAAGTCTAAACATAATCGCCACTTCTCCCTCCTGGCACTTTCCATGTGGGAGATATAGCAGGATGTCTATTGGTTTTGAGGACAACTCAATGGACAGTGTAGGGAGAAAAGTTCCTGGCTCCTTGAATGCCGTTCCTGGAGACACTGCGATCAATGTGGGAGATATGTCAAGATGTGTGTTGGTTTTGAGGACGGCTCTCTGGAGAGTCTTAGCAAAGAGGTCACAGGGATAATCAGAGCAATTCTCAGAGACACTGAGAACAAGCTCGACAATTCCCTCCTGGCACTTTCCCTGTAGGAGATACCGCAAGACGTTTCTGTAGATTGGGCACAGCGCTCTGCAGGGTGTTAGCAGAGACTTTCCCGGGACAGTGAAACCCTATGTCAGAGACACTGAGAAGAAGCCCCAATGTTCCCTCCAGGCACTTTCAGTGTGGGTGCCTTCTCCACGTGGTTCCTGGTTTCCCTGCAGCGCTGAAGACAATGTTAGCAAAGAGGTAACCGGGACAGTGAAAACAGTACTCAAAGACAGGGAGAGCAAGCTCTCTCTTGGCACTTTGGATGTGGGACATACAGCGAGATGTTTGCTGCTTTTGCGTTTGGCTGTTGGGAGATTTACAGCACAAAGATATCTAGTTGATTTGAAGCAGTTCCGAGAAAGTCTAAACATAATCGCCACTTCTCCCTCCTGGCACTTTCCATGTGGGAGATATAGCAGGACGTATATTGGTTTTGAGGACAACTCAATGGACAGTGTAGGGAGAAAAGTTCCTGGCTCCTTGAATGCCGTTCCTGGAGACACTGCGATCAATGTGGGAGATATGTCAAGATGTGTGTTGGTTTTGAGGACGGCTCTCTGGAGAGTCTTAGCAAAGAGGTCACAGGGATAATCAGAGCAATTCTCAGAGACACTGAGAACAAGCTCGACAATTCCCTCCTGGCACTTTCCCTGTAGGAGATACCGCAAGACGTTTCTGTAGATTGAGCACAGCGCTCTGCAGGGTGTTAGCAGAGACTTTCCCGGGACAGTGAAACCCTATGTCAGAGACACTGAGAAGAAGCCCCAATGTTCCCTCCAGGCACTTTCAGTGTGGGTGCCTTCTCCACGTGGTTCCTGGTTTCCCTGCAGCGCTGAAGAGAATGTTAGCAAAGAGGTAACCGGGACAGTGAAAACAGTACTCAAAGACAGGGAGAGCAAGCTCTCTCTTGGCACTTTGGATGTGGGACATACAGCGAGATGTTTGCTGCTTTTGCGTTTGGCTGTTGGGAGATTTACAGCACAAAGATATCTAGTTGATTTGAAGCAGTTCCGAGAAAGTCTAAACATAATCGCCACTTCTCCCTCCTGGCACTTTCCATGTGGGAGATATAGCAGGATGTCTATTGGTTTTGAGGACAACTCAATGGACAGTGTAGGGAGAAAAGTTCCTGGCTCCTTGAATGCCGTTCCTGGAGACACTGCGATCAATGTGGGAGATATGTCAAGATGTGTGTTGGTTTTGAGGACGGCTCTCTGGAGAGTCTTAGCAAAGAGGTCACACAGATAATCAGAGCAATTCTCAGAGACACTGAGAACAAGCTCGACAATTCCCTCCTGGCACTTTCCCTGTAGGAGATACCGCAAGACGTTTCTGTAGATTGGGCACAGCGCTCTGCAGGGTGTTAGCAGAGACTTTCCCGGGACAGTGAAACCCTATGTCAGAGACACTGAGAAGAAGCCCCAATGTTCCCTCCAGGCACTTTCAGTGTGGGTGCCTTCTCCACGTGGTTCCTGGTTTCCCTGCAGCGCTGAAGACAATGTTAGCAAAGAGGTAACCGGGACAGTGAAAACAGTACTCAAAGACAGGGAGAGCAAGCTCTCTCTTGGCACTTTGGATGTGGGACATACAGCGAGATGTTTGCTGCTTTGCGTTTGGCTGTTGGGAGATTTACAGCACAAAGATATCTAGTTGATTTGAAGCAGTTCCGAGAAAGTCTAAACATAATCGCCACTTCTCCCTCCTGGCACTTTCCATGTGGGAGATATAGCAGGATGTCTATTGGTTTTGAGGACAACTCAATGGACAGTGTAGGGAGAAAAGTTCCTGGCTCCTTGAATGCCGTTCCTGGAGACACTGCGATCAATGTGGGAGATATGTCAAGATGTGTGTTGGTTTTGAGGACGGCTCTCTGGAGAGTCTTAGCAAAGAGGTCACAGGGATAATCAGAGCAATTCTCAGAGACACTGAGAACAAGCTCGACAATTCCCTCCTGGCACTTTCCCTGTAGGAGATACCGCAAGACGTTTCTGTAGATTGGGCACAGCGCTCTGCAGGGTGTTAGCAGAGACTTTCCCGGGACAGTGAAACCCTATGTCAGAGACACTGAGAAGAAGCCCCAATGTTCCCTCCAGGCACTTTCAGTGTGGGTGCCTTCTCCACGTGGTTCCTGGTTTCCCTGCAACGCTGAAGACAATGTTAGCAGAGGTAACCGGGACAGTGAAAACAGTACTCAAAGACAGGGAGAGCAAGCTCTCTCTTGGCACTTTGGATGTGGGACATACAGCGAGATGTTTGCTGCTTTTGCGTTTGGCTGTTGGGAGATTTACAGCACAAAGATATCTAGTTGATTTGAAGCAGTTCCGAGAAAGTCTAAACATAATCGCCACTTCTCCCTCCTGGCACTTTCCATGTGGGAGATATAGCAGGATGTCTATTGGTTTTGAGGACAACTCAATGGACAGTGTAGGGAGAAAAGTTCCTGGCTCCTTGAATGCCGTTCCTGGAGACACTGCGATCAATGTGGGAGATATGTCAAGATGTGTGTTGGTTTTGAGGACGGCTCTCTGGAGAGTCTTAGCAAAGAGGTCACACAGATAATCAGAGCAATTCTCAGAGACACTGAGAACAAGCTCGACAATTCCCTCCTGGCACTTTCCCTGTAGGAGATACCGCAAGACGTTTCTGTAGATTGGGCACAGCGCTCTGCAGGGTGTTAGCAGAGACTTTCCCGGGACAGTGAAACCCTATGTCAGAGACACTGAGAAGAAGCCCCAATGTTCCCTCCAGGCACTTTCAGTGTGGGTGCCTTCTCCACGTGGTTCCTGGTTTCCCTGCAGCGCTGAAGAGAATGTTAGCAAAGAGGTAACCGGGACAGTGAAAACAGTACTCAAAGACAGGGAGAGCAAGCTCTCTCTTGGCACTTTGGATGTGGGACATACAGCGAGATGTTTGCTGCTTTGCGTTTGGCTGTTGGGAGATTTACAGCACAAAGATATCTAGTTGATTTGAAGCAGTTCCGAGAAAGTCTAAACATAATCGCCACTTCTCCCTCCTGGCACTTTCCATGTGGGAGATATAGCAGGATGTCTATTGGTTTTGAGGACAACTCAATGGACAGTGTAGGGAGAAAAGTTCCTGGCTCCTTGAATGCCGTTCCTGGAGACACTGCGATCAATGTGGGAGATATGTCAAGATGTGTGTTGGTTTTGAGGACGGCTCTCTGGAGAGTCTTAGCAAAGAGGTCACAGGGATAATCAGAGCAATTCTCAGAGACACTGAGAACAAGCTCGACAATTCCCTCCTGGCACTTTCCCTGTAGGAGATACCGCAAGACGTTTCTGTAGATTGAGCACAGCGCTCTGCAGGGTGTTAGCAGAGACTTTCCCGGGACAGTGAAACCCTATGTCAGAGACACTGAGAAGAAGCCCCAATGTTCCCTCCAGGCACTTTCAGTGTGGGTGCCTTCTCCACGTGGTTCCTGGTTTCCCTGCAGCGCTGAAGACAATGTTAGCAAAGAGGTAACCGGGACAGTGAAAACAGTACTCAAAGACAGGGAGAGCAAGCTCTCTCTTGGCACTTTGGATGTGGGACATACAGCGAGATGTTTGCTGCTTTTGCGTTTGGCTGTTGGGAGATTTCCAGCACAAAGATATCTAGTTGATTTGAAGCAGTTCCGAGAAAGTCTAAACATAATCGCCACTTCTCCCTCCTGGCACTTTCCATGTGGGAGATATAGCAGGATGTCTATTGGTTTTGAGGACAACTCAATGGACAGTGTAGGGAGAAAAGTTCCTGGCTCCTTGAATGCCGTTCCTGGAGACACTGCGATCAATGTGGGAGATATGTCAAGATGTGTGTTGGTTTTGAGGACGGCTCTCTGGAGAGTCTTAGCAAAGAGGTCACACAGATAATCAGAGCAATTCTCAGAGACACTGAGAACAAGCTCGACAATTCCCTCCTGGCACTTTCCCTGTAGGAGATACCGCAAGACGTTTCTGTAGATTGGGCACAGCGCTCTGCAGGGTGTTAGCAGAGACTTTCCCGGGGCAGTGAAACCCTATGTCAGAGACACTGAGAAGAAGCCCCAATGTTCCCTCCAGGCACTTTCAGTGTGGGTGCCTTCTCCACGTGGTTCCTGGTTTCCCTGCAGCGCTGAAGAGAATGCTAGCAAAGAGGTAACCGGGACAGTGAAAACAGTACTCAAAGACAGGGAGAGCAAGCTCTCTCTTGGCACTTTGGATGTGGGACATACAGCGAGATGTTTGCTGCTTTTGCGTTTGGCTGTTGGGAGATTTACAGCACAAAGATATCTAGTTGATTTGAAGCAGTTCCGAGAAAGTCTAAACATAATCGCCACTTCTCCCTCCTGGCACTTTCCATGTGGGAGATATAGCAGGATGTATATTGGTTTTGAGGACAACTCAATGGACAGTGTAGGGAGAAAAGTTCCTGGCTCCTTGAATGCCGTTCCTGGAGACACTGCGATCAATGTGGGAGATATGTCAAGATGTGTGTTGGTTTTGAGGACGGCTCTCTGGAGAGTCTTAGCAAAGAGGTCACAGGGATAATCAGAGCAATTCTCAGAGACACTGAGAACAAGCTCGACAATTCCCTCCTGGCACTTTCCCTGTAGGAGATACTGCAAGACGGTTCTGTAGATTGAGCACAGCGCTCTGCAGGGTGTTAGCAGAGACTTTCCCGGGACAGTGAAACCCTATGTCAGAGACACTGAGAAGAAGCCCCAATGTTCCCTCCAGGCACTTTCAGTGTGGGTGCCTTCTCCACGTGGTTCCTGGTTTCCCTGCAGCGCTGAAGACAATGTTAGCAAAGAGGTAACCGGGACAGTGAAAACAGTACTCAAAGACAGGGAGAGCAAGCTCTCTCTTGGCACTTTGGATGTGGGACATACAGCGAGATGTTTGCTGCTTTTGCGTTTGGCTGTTGGGAGATTTACAGCACAAAGATATCTAGTTGATTTGAAGCAGTTCCGAGAAAGTCTAAACATAATCGCCACTTCTCCCTCCTGGCACTTTCCATGTGGGAGATATAGCAGGATGTATATTGGTTTTGAGGACAACTCAATGGACAGTGTAGGGAGAAAAGTTCCTGGCTCCTTGAATGCCGTTCCTGGAGACACTGCGATCAATGTGGGAGATATGTCAAGATGTGTGTTGGTTTTGAGGACGGCTCTCTGGAGAGTCTTAGCAAAGAGGTCACAGGGATAATCAGAGCAATTCTCAGAGACACTGAGAACAAGCTCGACAATTCCCTCCTGGCACTTTCCCTGTAGGAGATACCGCAAGACGTTTCTGTAGATTGGGCACAGCGCTCTGCAGGGTGTTAGCAGAGACTTTCCCGGGACAGTGAAACCCTATGTCAGAGACACTGAGAAGAAGCCCCAATGTTCCCTCCAGGCACTTTCAGTGTGGGTGCCTTCTCCACGTGGTTCCTGGTTTCCCTGCAACGCTGAAGAGAATGTTAGCAAAGAGGTAACCGGGACAGTGAAAACAGTACTCAAAGACAGGGAGAGCAAGCTCTCTCTTGGCACTTTGGATGTGGGACATACAGCAAGATGTTTGCTGCTTTTGCGTTTGGCTGTTGGGAGATTTACAGCACAAAGATATCTAGTTGATTTGGAGCAGTTCCGAGAAAGTCTAAACATAATCGCCACTTCTCCCTCCTGGCACTTTCCATGTGGGAGATATAGCAGGATGTCTATTGGTTTTGAGGACAACTCAATGGACAGTGTAGGGAGAAAAGTTCCTGGCTCCTTGAATGCCGTTCCTGGAGACACTGCGATCAATGTGGGAGATATGTCAAGATGTGTGTTGGTTTTGAGGACGGCTCTCTGGAGAGTCTTAGCAAAGAGGTCACAGGGATAATCAGAGCAATTCTCAGAGACACTGAGAACAAGCTCGACAATTCCCTCCTGGCACTTTCCCTGTAGGAGATACCGCAAGACGTTTCTGTAGATTGGGCACAGCGCTCTGCAGGGTGTTAGCAGAGACTTTCCCGGGACAGTGAAACCCTATGTCAGAGACACTGAGAAGAAGCCCCAATGTTCCCTCCAGGCACTTTCAGTGTGGGTGCCTTCTCCACGTGGTTCCTGGTTTCCCTGCAGCGCTGAAGACAATGTTAGCAAAGAGGTAACCGGGACAGTGAAAACAGTACTCAAAGACAGGGAGAGCAAGCTCTCTCTTGGCACTTTGGATGTGGGACATACAGCGAGATGTTTGCTGCTTTTGCGTTTGGCTGTTGGGAGATTTACAGCACAAAGATATCTAGTTGATTTGAAGCAGTTCCGAGAAAGTCTAAACATAATCGCCACTTCTCCCTCCTGGCACTTTCCATGTGGGAGATATAGCAGGATGTCTATTGGTTTTGAGGACAACTCAATGGACAGTGTAGGGAGAAAAGTTCCTGGCTCCTTGAATGCCGTTCCTGGAGACACTGCGATCAATGTGGGAGATATGTCAAGATGTGTGTTGGTTTTGAGGACGGCTCTCTGGAGAGTCTTAGCAAAGAGGTCACACAGATAATCAGAGCAATTCTCAGAGACACTGAGAACAAGCTCGACAATTCCCTCCTGGCACTTTCCCTGTAGGAGATACCGCAAGACGTTTCTGTAGATTGGGCACAGCGCTCTGCAGGGTGTTAGCAGAGACTTTCCCGGGACAGTGAAACCCTATGTCAGAGACACTGAGAAGAAGCCCCAATGTTCCCTCCAGGCACTTTCAGTGTGGGTGCCTTCTCCACGTGGTTCCTGGTTTCCCTGCAGCGCTGAAGAGAATGTTAGCAAAGAGGTAACCGGGACAGTGAAAACAGTACTCAAAGACAGGGAGAGCAAGCTCTCTCTTGGCACTTTGGATGTGGGACATACAGCGAGATGTTTGCTGCTTTGCGTTTGGCTGTTGGGAGATTTACAGCACAAAGATATCTAGTTGATTTGAAGCAGTTCCGAGAAAGTCTAAACATAATCGCCACTTCTCCCTCCTGGCACTTTCCATGTGGGAGATATAGCAGGATGTCTATTGGTTTTGAGGACAACTCAATGGACAGTGTAGGGAGAAAAGTTCCTGGCTCCTTGAATGCCGTTCCTGGAGACACTGCGATCAATGTGGGAGATATGTCAAGATGTGTGTTGGTTTTGAGGACGGCTCTCTGGAGAGTCTTAGCAAAGAGGTCACAGGGATAATCAGAGCAATTCTCAGAGACACTGAGAACAAGCTCGACAATTCCCTCCTGGCACTTTCCCTGTAGGAGATACCGCAAGACGTTTCTGTAGATTGGGCACAGCGCTCTGCAGGGTGTTAGCAGAGACTTTCCCGGGACAGTGAAACCCTATGTCAGAGACACTGAGAAGAAGCCCCAATGTTCCCTCCAGGCACTTTCAGTGTGGGTGCCTTCTCCACGTGGTTCCTGGTTTCCCTGCAGCGCTGAAGACAATGTTAGCAAAGAGGTAACCGGGACAGTGAAAACAGTACTCAAAGACAGGGAGAGCAAGCTCTCTCTTGGCACTTTGGATGTGGGACATACAGCGAGATGTTTGCTGCTTTTGCGTTTGGCTGTTGGGAGATTTACAGCACAAAGATATCTAGTTGATTTGAAGCAGTTCCGAGAAAGTCTAAACATAATCGCCACTTCTCCCTCCTGGCACTTTCCATGTGGGAGATATAGCAGGATGTCTATTGGTTTTGAGGACAACTCAATGGACAGTGTAGGGAGAAAAGTTCCTGGCTCCTTGAATGCCGTTCCTGGAGACACTGCGATCAATGTGGGAGATATGTCAAGATGTGTGTTGGTTTTGAGGACGGCTCTCTGGAGAGTCTTAGCAAAGAGGTCACAGGGATAATCAGAGCAATTCTCAGAGACACTGAGAACAAGCTCGACAATTCCCTCCTGGCACTTTCCCTGTAGGAGATACTGCAAGACGTTTCTGTAGATTGAGCACAGCGCTCTGCAGGGTGTTAGCAGAGACTTTCCCGGGACAGTGAAACCCTATGTCAGAGACACTGAGAAGAAGCCCCAATGTTCCCTCCAGGCACTTTCAGTGTGGGTGCCTTCTCCACGTGGTTCCTGGTTTCCCTGCAGCGCTGAAGACAATGTTAGCAAAGAGGTAACCGGGACAGTGAAAACAGTACTCAAAGACAGGGAGAGCAAGCTCTCTCTTGGCACTTTGGATGTGGGACATACAGCGAGAGGTTTGCTGCTTTTGCGTTTGGCTGTTGGGAGATTTACAGCACAAAGATATCTAGTTGATTTGAAGCAGTTCCGAGAAAGTCTAAACATAATCGCCACTTCTCCCTCCTGGCACTTTCCATGTGGGAGATATAGCAGGATGTATATTGGTTTTGAGGACAACTCAATGGACAGTGTAGGGAGAAAAGTTCCTGGCTCCTTGAATGCCGTTCCTGGAGACACTGCGATCAATGTGGGAGATATGTCAAGATGTGTGTTGGTTTTGAGGACGGCTCTCTGGAGAGTCTTAGCAAAGAGGTCACAGGGATAATCAGAGCAATTCTCAGAGACACTGAGAACAAGCTCGACAATTCCCTCCTGGCACTTTCCCTGTAGGAGATACCGCAAGACGTTTCTGTAGATTGAGCACAGCGCTCTGCAGGGTGTTAGCAGAGACTTTCCCGGGACAGTGAAACCCTATGTCAGAGACACTGAGAAGAAGCCCCAATGTTCCCTCCAGGCACTTTCAGTGTGGGTGCCTTCTCCACGTGGTTCCTGGTTTCCCTGCAACGCTGAAGAGAATGTTAGCAAAGAGGTAACCGGGACAGTGAAAACAGTACTCAAAGACAGGGAGAGCAAGCTCTCTCTTGGCACTTTGGATGTGGGACATACAGCGAGATGTTTGCTGCTTTTGCGTTTGGCTGTTGGGAGATTTACAGCACAAAGATATCTAGTTGATTTGGAGCAGTTCCGAGAAAGTCTAAACATAATCGCCACTTCTCCCTCCTGGCACTTTCCATGTGGGAGATATAGCAGGATGTCTATTGGTTTTGAGGACAACTCAATGGACAGTGTAGGGAGAAAAGTTCCTGGCTCCTTGAATGCCGTTCCTGGAGACACTGCGATCAATGTGGGAGATATGTCAAGATGTGTGTTGGTTTTGAGGACGGCTCTCTGGAGAGTCTTAGCAAAGAGGTCACAGGGATAATCAGAGCAATTCTCAGAGACACTGAGAACAAGCTCGACAATTCCCTCCTGGCACTTTCCCTGTAGGAGATACCGCAAGACGTTTCTGTAGATTGGGCACAGCGCTCTGCAGGGTGTTAGCAGAGACTTTCCCGGGACAGTGAAACCCTATGTCAGAGACACTGAGAAGAAGCCCCAATGTTCCCTCCAGGCACTTTCAGTGTGGGTGCCTTCTCCACGTGGTTCCTGGTTTCCCTGCAGCGCTGAAGACAATGTTAGCAAAGAGGTAACCGGGACAGTGAAAACAGTACTCAAAGACAGGGAGAGCAAGCTCTCTCTTGGCACTTTGGATGTGGGACATACAGCGAGATGTTTGCTGCTTTTGCGTTTGGCTGTTGGGAGATTTACAGCACAAAGATATCTAGTTGATTTGAAGCAGTTCCGAGAAAGTCTAAACATAATCGCCACTTCTCCCTCCTGGCACTTTCCATGTGGGAGATATAGCAGGATGTATATTGGTTTTGAGGACAACTCAATGGACAGTGTAGGGAGAAAAGTTCCTGGCTCCTTGAATGCCGTTCGTGGAGACACTGCGATCAATGTGGGAGATATGTCAAGATGTGTGTTGGTTTTGAGGACGGCTCTCTGGAGAGTCTTAGCAAAGAGGTCACAGGGATAATCAGAGCAATTCTCAGAGACACTGAGAACAAGCTCGACAATTCCCTCCTGGCACTTTCCCTGTAGGAGATACTGCAAGACGTTTCTGTAGATTGAGCACAGCGCTCTGCAGGGTGTTAGCAGAGACTTTCCCGGGACAGTGAAACCCTATGTCAGAGACACTGAGAAGAAGCCCCAATGTTCCCTCCAGGCACTTTCAGTGTGGGTGCCTTCTCCACGTGGTTCCTGGTTTCCCTGCAGCGCTGAAGACAATGTTAGCAAAGAGGTAACCGGGACAGTGAAAACAGTACTCAAAGACAGGGAGAGCAAGCTCTCTCTTGGCACTTTGGATGTGGGACATACAGCGAGATGTTTGCTGCTTTTGCGTTTGGCTGTTGGGAGATTTACAGCACAAAGATATCTAGTTGATTTGAAGCAGTTCCGAGAAAGTCTAAACATAATCGCCACTTCTCCCTCCTGGCACTTTCCATGTGGGAGATATAGCAGGATGTCTATTGGTTTTGAGGACAACTCAATGGACAGTGTAGGGAGAAAAGTTCCTGGCTCCTTGAATGCCGTTCCTGGAGACACTGCGATCAATGTGGGAGATATGTCAAGATGTGTGTTGGTTTTGAGGACGGCTCTCTGGAGAGTCTTAGCAAAGAGGTCACAGGGATAATCAGAGCAATTCTCAGAGACACTGAGAACAAGCTCGACAATTCCCTCCTGGCACTTTCCCTGTAGGAGATACCGCAAGACGTTTCTGTAGATTGGGCACAGCGCTCTGCAGGGTGTTAGCAGAGACTTTCCCGGGACAGTGAAACCCTATGTCAGAGACACTGAGAAGAAGCCCCAATGTTCCCTCCAGGCACTTTCAGTGTGGGTGCCTTCTCCACGTGGTTCCTGGTTTCCCTGCAACGCTGAAGAGAATGTTAGCAAAGAGGTAACCGGGACAGTGAAAACAGTACTCAAAGACAGGGAGAGCAAGCTCTCTCTTGGCACTTTGGATGTGGGACATACAGCGAGATGTTTGCTGCTTTTGCGTTTGGCTGTTGGGAGATTTACAGCACAAAGATATCTAGTTGATTTGGAGCAGTTCCGAGAAAGTCTAAACATAATCGCCACTTCTCCCTCCTGGCACTTTCCATGTGGGAGATATAGCAGGATGTCTATTGGTTTTGAGGACAACTCAATGGACAGTGTAGGGAGAAAAGTTCCTGGCTCCTTGAATGCCGTTCCTGGAGACACTGCGATCAATGTGGGAGATATGTCAAGATGTGTGTTGGTTTTGAGGACGGCTCTCTGGAGAGTCTTAGCAAAGAGGTCACAGGGATAATCAGAGCAATTCTCAGAGACACTGAGAACAAGCTCGACAATTCCCTCCTGGCACTTTCCCTGTAGGAGATACCGCAAGACGTTTCTGTAGATTGGGCACAGCGCTCTGCAGGGTGTTAGCAGAGACTTTCCCGGGACAGTGAAACCCTATGTCAGAGACACTGAGAAGAAGCCCCAATGTTCCCTCCAGGCACTTTCAGTGTGGGTGCCTTCTCCACGTGGTTCCTGGTTTCCCTGCAGCGCTGAAGACAATGTTAGCAAAGAGGTAACCGGGACAGTGAAAACAGTACTCAAAGACAGGGAGAGCAAGCTCTCTCTTGGCACTTTGGATGTGGGACATACAGCGAGATGTTTGCTGCTTTTGCGTTTGGCTGTTGGGAGATTTACAGCACAAAGATATCTAGTTGATTTGAAGCAGTTCCGAGAAAGTCTAAACATAATCGCCACTTCTCCCTCCTGGCACTTTCCATGTGGGAGATATAGCAGGATGTCTATTGGTTTTGAGGACAACTCAATGGACAGTGTAGGGAGAAAAGTTCCTGGCTCCTTGAATGCCGTTCCTGGAGACACTGCGATCAATGTGGGAGATATGTCAAGATGTGTGTTGGTTTTGAGGACGGCTCTCTGGAGAGTCTTAGCAAAGAGGTCACAGGGATAATCAGAGCAATTCTCAGAGACACTGAGAACAAGCTCGACAATTCCCTCCTGGCACTTTCCCTGTAGGAGATACCGCAAGACGTTTCTGTAGATTGAGCACAGCGCTCTGCAGGGTGTTAGCAGAGACTTTCCCGGGACAGTGAAACCCTATGTCAGAGACACTGAGAAGAAGCCCCAATGTTCCCTCCAGGCACTTTCAGTGTGGGTGCCTTCTCCACGTGGTTCCTGGTTTCCCTGCAGCGCTGAAGAGAATGTTAGCAAAGAGGTAACCGGGACAGTGAAAACAGTACTCAAAGACAGGGAGAGCAAGCTCTCTCTTGGCACTTTGGATGTGGGACATACAGCGAGATGTTTGCTGCTTTTGCGTTTGGCTGTTGGGAGATTTACAGCACAAAGATATCTAGTTGATTTGAAGCAGTTCCGAGAAAGTCTAAACATAATCGCCACTTCTCCCTCCTGGCACTTTCCATGTGGGAGATATAGCAGGATGTATATTGGTTTTGAGGACAACTCAATGGACAGTGTAGGGAGAAAAGTTCCTGGCTCCTTGAATGCCGTTCCTGGAGACACTGCGATCAATGTGGGAGATATGTCAAGATGTGTGTTGGTTTTGAGGACGGCTCTCTGGAGAGTCTTAGCAAAGAGGTCACAGGGATAATCAGAGCAATTCTCAGAGACACTGAGAACAAGCTCGACAATTCCCTCCTGGCACTTTCCCTGTAGGAGATACCGCAAGACGTTTCTGTAGATTGAGCACAGCGCTCTGCAGGGTGTTAGCAGAGACTTTCCCGGGACAGTGAAACCCTATGTCAGAGACACTGAGAAGAAGCCCCAATGTTCCCTCCAGGCACTTTCAGTGTGGGTGCCTTCTCCACGTGGTTCCTGGTTTCCCTGCAGCGCTGAAGACAATGTTAGCAAAGAGGTAACCGGGACAGTGAAAACAGTACTCAAAGACAGGGAGAGCAAGCTCTCTCTTGGCACTTTGGATGTGGGACATACAGCGAGATGTTTGCTGCTTTTGCGTTTGGCTGTTGGGAGATTTACAGCACAAAGATATCTAGTTGATTTGAAGCAGTTCCGAGAAAGTCTAAACATAATCGCCACTTCTCCCTCCTGGCACTTTCCATGTGGGAGATATAGCAGGATGTCTATTGGTTTTGAGGACAACTCAATGGACAGTGTAGGGAGAAAAGTTCCTGGCTCCTTGAATGCCGTTCCTGGAGACACTGCGATCAATGAGGGAGATATGTCAAGATGTGTGTTGGTTTTGAGGACGGCTCTCTGGAGAGTCTTAGCAAAGAGGTCACAGGGATAATCAGAGCAATTCTCAGAGACACTGAGAACAAGCTCGACAATTCCCTCCTGGCACTTTCCCTGTAGGAGATACCGCAAGACGTTTCTGTAGATTGAGCACAGCGCTCTGCAGGGTGTTAGCAGAGACTTTCGCGGGACAGTGAAACCCTATGTCAGAGACACTGAGAAGAAGCCCCAATGTTCCCTCCAGGCACTTTCAGTGTGGGTGCCTTCTCCACGTGGTTCCTGGTTTCCCTGCAGCGCTGAAGAGAATGTTAGCAAAGAGGTAACCGGGACAGTGAAAACAGTACTCAAAGACAGGGAGAGCAAGCTCTCTCTTGGCACTTTGGATGTGGGACATACAGCGAGATGTTTGCTGCTTTTGCGTTTGGCTGTTGGGAGATTTACAGCACAAAGATATCTAGTTGATTTGAAGCAGTTCCGAGAAAGTCTAAACATAATCGCCACTTCTCCCTCCTGGCACTTTCCATGTGGGAGATATAGCAGGATGTATATTGGTTTTGAGGACAACTCAATGGACAGTGTAGGGAGAAAAGTTCCTGGCTCCTTGAATGCCGTTCCTGGAGACACTGCGATCAATGTGGGAGATATGTCAAGATGTGTGTTGGTTTTGAGGACGGCTCTCTGGAGAGTCTTAGCAAAGAGGTCACAGGGATAATCAGAGCAATTCTCAGAGACACTGAGAACAAGATGGACAGTTCCCTCCTGGCACTTTCCCTGTAGGAGATACCGCAAGACGTTTCTGTAGATTGGGCACAGCGCTCTGCAGGGTGTTAGCAGAGACTTTCCCGGGACAGTGAAACCCTATGTCAGAGACACTGAGAAGAAGCCCCAATGTTCCCTCCAGGCACTTTCAGTGTGGGTGCCTTCTCCACGTGGTTCCTGGTTTCCCTGCAGCGCTGAAGACAATGTTAGCAAAGAGGTAACCGGGACAGTGAAAACAGTACTCAAAGACAGGGAGAGCAAGCTCTCTCTTGGCACTTTGGATGTGGGACATACAGCGAGATGTTTGCTGCTTTTGCGTTTGGCTGTTGGGAGATTTACAGCACAAAGATATCTAGTTGATTTGAAGCAGTTCCGAGAAAGTCTAAACATAATCGCCACTTCTCCCTCCTGGCACTTTCCATGTGGGAGATATAGCAGGATGTATATTGGTTTTGAGGACAACTCAATGGACAGTGTAGGGAGAAAAGTTCCTGGCTCCTTGAATGCCGTTCCTGGAGACACTGCGATCAATGTGGGAGATATGTCAAGATGTGTGTTGGTTTTGAGGACGGCTCTCTGGAGAGTCTTAGCAAAGAGGTCACAGGGATAATCAGAGCAATTCTCAGAGACACTGAGAACAAGCTCGACAATTCCCTCCTGGCACTTTCCCTGTAGGAGATACCGCAAGACGTTTCTGTAGATTGGGCACAGCGCTCTGCAGGGTGTTAGCAGAGACTTTCCCGGGACAGTGAAACCCTATGTCAGAGACACTGAGAAGAAGCCCCAATGTTCCCTCCAGGCACTTTCAGTGTGGGTGCCTTCTCCACGTGGTTCCTGGTTTCCCTGCAACGCTGAAGAGAATGTTAGCAAAGAGGTAACCGGGACAGTGAAAACAGTACTCAAAGACAGGGAGAGCAAGCTCTCTCTTGGCACTTTGGATGTGGGACATACAGCGAGATGTTTGCTGCTTTTGCGTTTGGCTGTTGGGAGATTTACAGCACAAAGATATCTAGTTGATTTGGAGCAGTTCCGAGAAAGTCTAAACATAATCGCCACTTCTCCCTCCTGGCACTTTCCATGTGGGAGATATAGCAGGATGTCTATTGGTTTTGAGGACAACTCAATGGACAGTGTAGGGAGAAAAGTTCCTGGCTCCTTGAATGCCGTTCCTGGAGACACTGCGATCAATGTGGGAGATATGTCAAGATGTGTGTTGGTTTTGAGGACGGCTCTCTGGAGAGTCTTAGCAAAGAGGTCACAGGGATAATCAGAGCAATTCTCAGAGACACTGAGAACAAGCTCGACAATTCCCTCCTGGCACTTTCCCTGTAGGAGATACCGCAAGACGTTTCTGTAGATTGGGCACAGCGCTCTGCAGGGTGTTAGCAGAGACTTTCCCGGGACAGTGAAACCCTATGTCAGAGACACTGAGAAGAAGCCCCAATGTTCCCTCCAGGCACTTTCAGTGTGGGTGCCTTCTCCACGTGGTTCCTGGTTTCCCTGCAGCGCTGAAGACAATGTTAGCAAAGAGGTAACCGGGACAGTGAAAACAGTACTCAAAGACAGGGAGAGCAAGCTCTCTCTTGGCACTTTGGATGTGGGACATACAGCGAGATGTTTGCTGCTTTTGCGTTTGGCTGTTGGGAGATTTACAGCACAAAGATATCTAGTTGATTTGAAGCAGTTCCGAGAAAGTCTAAACATAATCGCCACTTCTCCCTCCTGGCACTTTCCATGTGGGAGATATAGCAGGATGTCTATTGGTTTTGAGGACAACTCAATGGACAGTGTAGGGAGAAAAGTTCCTGGCTCCTTGAATGCCGTTCGTGGAGACACTGCGATCAATGTGGGAGATATGTCAAGATGTGTGTTGGTTTTGAGGACGGCTCTCTGGAGAGTCTTAGCAAAGAGGTCACAGGGATAATCAGAGCAATTCTCAGAGACACTGAGAACAAGCTCGACAATTCCCTCCTGGCACTTTCCCTGTAGGAGATACCGCAAGACGTTTCTGTAGATTGAGCACAGCGCTCTGCAGGGTGTTAGCAGAGACTTTCCCGGGACAGTGAAACCCTATGTCAGAGACACTGAGAAGAAGCCCCAATGTTCCCTCCAGGCACTTTCAGTGTGGGTGCCTTCTCCACGTGGTTCCTGGTTTCCCTGCAGCGCTGAAGACAATGTTAGCAAAGAGGTAACCGGGACAGTGAAAACAGTACTCAAAGACAGGGAGAGCAAGCTCTCTCTTGGCACTTTGGATGTGGGACATACAGCGAGATGTTTGCTGCTTTTGCGTTTGGCTGTTGGGAGATTTACAGCACAAAGATATCTAGTTGATTTGAAGCAGTTCCGAGAAAGTCTAAACATAATCGCCACTTCTCCCTCCTGGCACTTTCCATGTGGGAGATATAGCAGGATGTCTATTGGTTTTGAGGACAACTCAATGGACAGTGTAGGGAGAAAAGTTCCTGGCTCCTTGAATGCCGTTCCTGGAGACACTGCGATCAATGTGGGAGATATGTCAAGATGTGTGTTGGTTTTGAGGACGGCTCTCTGGAGAGTCTTAGCAAAGAGGTCACAGGGATAATCAGAGCAATTCTCAGAGACACTGAGAACAAGCTCGACAATTCCCTCCTGGCACTTTCCCTGTAGGAGATACCGCAAGACGTTTCTGTAGATTGGGCACAGCGCTCTGCAGGGTGTTAGCAGAGACTTTCCCGGGACAGTGAAACCCTATGTCAGAGACACTGAGAAGAAGCCCCAATGTTCCCTCCAGGCACTTTCAGTGTGGGTGCCTTCTCCACGTGGTTCCTGGTTTCCCTGCAACGCTGAAGAGAATGTTAGCAAAGAGGTAACCGGGACAGTGAAAACAGTACTCAAAGACAGGGAGAGCAAGCTCTCTCTTGGCACTTTGGATGTGGGACATACAGCGAGATGTTTGCTGCTTTTGCGTTTGGCTGTTGGGAGATTTACAGCACAAAGATATCTAGTTGATTTGGAGCAGTTCCGAGAAAGTCTAAACATAATCGCCACTTCTCCCTCCTGGCACTTTCCATGTGGGAGATATAGCAGGATGTCTATTGGTTTTGAGGACAACTCAATGGACAGTGTAGGGAGAAAAGTTCCTGGCTCCTTGAATGCCGTTCCTGGAGACACTGCGATCAATGTGGGAGATATGTCAAGATGTGTGTTGGTTTTGAGGACGGCTCTCTGGAGAGTCTTAGCAAAGAGGTCACAGGGATAATCAGAGCAATTCTCAGAGACACTGAGAACAAGCTCGACAATTCCCTCCTGGCACTTTCCCTGTAGGAGATACCGCAAGACGTTTCTGTAGATTGGGCACAGCGCTCTGCAGGGTGTTAGCAGAGACTTTCCCGGGACAGTGAAACCCTATGTCAGAGACACTGAGAAGAAGCCCCAATGTTCCCTCCAGGCACTTTCAGTGTGGGTGCCTTCTCCACGTGGTTCCTGGTTTCCCTGCAGCGCTGAAGACAATGTTAGCAAAGAGGTAACCGGGACAGTGAAAACAGTACTCAAAGACAGGGAGAGCAAGCTCTCTCTTGGCACTTTGGATGTGGGACATACAGCGAGATGTTTGCTGCTTTTGCGTTTGGCTGTTGGGAGATTTACAGCACAAAGATATCTAGTTGATTTGAAGCAGTTCCGAGAAAGTCTAAACATAATCGCCACTTCTCCCTCCTGGCACTTTCCATGTGGGAGATATAGCAGGATGTCTATTGGTTTTGAGGACAACTCAATGGACAGTGTAGGGAGAAAAGTTCCTGGCTCCTTGAATGCCGTTTCTGGAGACACTGCGATCAATGTGGGAGATATGTCAAGATGTGTGTTTGTTTTGAGGACGGCTCTCTGGAGAGTCTTAGCAAAGAGGTCACAGGGA
This sequence comes from Chroicocephalus ridibundus, assembly GCF_963924245.1. Classification (NCBI taxonomy): domain Eukaryota; kingdom Metazoa; phylum Chordata; class Aves; order Charadriiformes; family Laridae; genus Chroicocephalus; species Chroicocephalus ridibundus. The sequence continues at coordinate 124,843 of NW_026961607.1, forward strand.
TAATCAGAGCAATTCTCAGAGACACTGAGAACAAGCTCGACAATTCCCTCCTGGCACTTTCCCTGTAGGAGATACCGCAAGACGTTTCTGTAGATTGAGCACAGCGCTCTGCAGGGTGTTAGCAGAGACTTTCCCGGGACAGTGAAACCCTATGTCAGAGACACTGAGAAGAAGCCCCAATGTTCCCTCCAGGCACTTTCAGTGTGGGTGCCTTCTCCACGTGGTTCCTGGTTTCCCTGCAGCGCTGAAGACAATGTTAGCAAAGAGGTAACCGGGACAGTGAAAACAGTACTCAAAGACAGGGAGAGCAAGCTCTCTCTTGGCACTTTGGATGTGGGACATACAGCGAGATGTTTGCTGCTTTTGCGTTTGGCTGTTGGGAGATTTACAGCACAAAGATATCTAGTTGATTTGAAGCAGTTCCGAGAAAGTCTAAACATAATCGCCACTTCTCCCTCCTGGCACTTTCCATGTGGGAGATATAGCAGGATGTATATTGGTTTTGAGGACAACTCAATGGACAGTGTAGGGAGAAAAGTTCCTGGCTCCTTGAATGCCGTTCCTGGAGACACTGCGATCAATGTGGGAGATATGTCAAGATGTGTGTTGGTTTTGAGGACGGCTCTCTGGAGAGTCTTAGCAAAGAGGTCACAGGGATAATCAGAGCAATTCTCAGAGACACTGAGAACAAGCTCGACAATTCCCTCCTGGCACTTTCCCTGTAGGAGATACCGCAAGACGTTTCTGTAGATTGAGCACAGCGCTCTGCAGGGTGTTAGCAGAGACTTTCCCGGGACAGTGAAACCCTATGTCAGAGACACTGAGAAGAAGCCCCAATGTTCCCTCCAGGCACTTTCAGTGTGGGTGCCTTCTCCACGTGGTTCCTGGTTTCCCTGCAGCGCTGAAGACAATGTTAGCAAAGAGGTAACCGGGACAGTGAAAACAGTACTCAAAGACAGGGAGAGCAAGCTCTCTCTTGGCACTTTGGATGTGGGACATACAGCGAGATGTTTGCTGCTTTTGCGTTTGGCTGTTGGGAGATTTACAGCACAAAGATATCTAGTTGATTTGAAGCAGTTCCGAGAAAGTCTAAACATAATCGCCACTTCTCCCTCCTGGCACTTTCCATGTGGGAGATATAGCAGGATGTCTATTGGTTTTGAGGACAACTCAATGGACAGTGTAGGGAGAAAAGTTCCTGGCTCCTTGAATGCCGTTCCTGGAGACACTGCGATCAATGAGGGAGATATGTCAAGATGTGTGTTGGTTTTGAGGACGGCTCTCTGGAGAGTCTTAGCAAAGAGGTCACAGGGATAATCAGAGCAATTCTCAGAGACACTGAGAACAAGCTCGACAATTCCCTCCTGGCACTTTCCCTGTAGGAGATACCGCAAGACGTTTCTGTAGATTGAGCACAGCGCTCTGCAGGGTGTTAGCAGAGACTTTCGCGGGACAGTGAAACCCTATGTCAGAGACACTGAGAAGAAGCCCCAATGTTCCCTCCAGGCACTTTCAGTGTGGGTGCCTTCTCCACGTGGTTCCTGGTTTCCCTGCAGCGCTGAAGAGAATGTTAGCAAAGAGGTAACCGGGACAGTGAAAACAGTACTCAAAGACAGGGAGAGCAAGCTCTCTCTTGGCACTTTGGATGTGGGACATACAGCGAGATGTTTGCTGCTTTTGCGTTTGGCTGTTGGGAGATTTACAGCACAAAGATATCTAGTTGATTTGAAGCAGTTCCGAGAAAGTCTAAACATAATCGCCACTTCTCCCTCCTGGCACTTTCCATGTGGGAGATATAGCAGGATGTCTATTGGTTTTGAGGACAACTCAATGGACAGTGTAGGGAGAAAAGTTCCTGGCTCCTTGAATGCCGTTCCTGGAGACACTGCGATCAATGTGGGAGATATGTCAAGATGTGTGTTGGTTTTGAGGACGGCTCTCTGGAGAGTCTTAGCAAAGAGGTCACAGGGATAATCAGAGCAATTCTCAGAGACACTGAGAACAAGCTCGACAATTCCCTCCTGGCACTTTCCCTGTAGGAGATACCGCAAGACGTTTCTGTAGATTGGGCACAGCGCTCTGCAGGGTGTTAGCAGAGACTTTCCCGGGACAGTGAAACCCTATGTCAGAGACACTGAGAAGAAGCCCCAATGTTCCCTCCAGGCACTTTCAGTGTGGGTGCCTTCTCCACGTGGTTCCTGGTTTCCCTGCAGCGCTGAAGACAATGTTAGCAAAGAGGTAACCGGGACAGTGAAAACAGTACTCAAAGACAGGGAGAGCAAGCTCTCTCTTGGCACTTTGGATGTGGGACATACAGCGAGATGTTTGCTGCTTTTGCGTTTGGCTGTTGGGAGATTTACAGCACAAAGATATCTAGTTGATTTGAAGCAGTTCCGAGAAAGTCTAAACATAATCGCCACTTCTCCCTCCTGGCACTTTCCATGTGGGAGATATAGCAGGATGTATATTGGTTTTGAGGACAACTCAATGGACAGTGTAGGGAGAAAAGTTCCTGGCTCCTTGAATGCCGTTCCTGGAGACACTGCGATCAATGTGGGAGATATGTCAAGATGTGTGTTGGTTTTGAGGACGGCTCTCTGGAGAGTCTTAGCAAAGAGGTCACAGGGATAATCAGAGCAATTCTCAGAGACACTGAGAACAAGCTCGACAATTCCCTCCTGGCACTTTCCCTGTAGGAGATACCGCAAGACGTTTCTGTAGATTGGGCACAGCGCTCTGCAGGGTGTTAGCAGAGACTTTCCCGGGACAGTGAAACCCTATGTCAGAGACACTGAGAAGAAGCCCCAATGTTCCCTCCAGGCACTTTCAGTGTGGGTGCCTTCTCCACGTGGTTCCTGGTTTCCCTGCAGCGCTGAAGACAATGTTAGCAAAGAGGTAACCGGGACAGTGAAAACAGTACTCAAAGACAGGGAGAGCAAGCTCTCTCTTGGCACTTTGGATGTGGGACATACAGCGAGATGTTTGCTGCTTTTGCGTTTGGCTGTTGGGAGATTTACAGCACAAAGATATCTAGTTGATTTGAAGCAGTTCCGAGAAAGTCTAAACATAATCGCCACTTCTCCCTCCTGGCACTTTCCATGTGGGAGATATAGCAGGATGTCTATTGGTTTTGAGGACAACTCAATGGACAGTGTAGGGAGAAAAGTTCCTGGCTCCTTGAATGCCGTTCCTGGAGACACTGCGATCAATGTGGGAGATATGTCAAGATGTGTGTTGGTTTTGAGGACGGCTCTCTGGAGAGTCTTAGCAAAGAGGTCACAGGGATAATCAGAGCAATTCTCAGAGACACTGAGAACAAGCTCGACAATTCCCTCCTGGCACTTTCCCTGTAGGAGATACCGCAAGACGTTTCTGTAGATTGAGCACAGCGCTCTGCAGGGTGTTAGCAGAGACTTTCCCGGGACAGTGAAACCCTATGTCAGAGACACTGAGAAGAAGCCCCAATGTTCCCTCCAGGCACTTTCAGTGTGGGTGCCTTCTCCACGTGGTTCCTGGTTTCCCTGCAACGCTGAAGACAATGTTAGCAAAGAGGTAACCGGGACAGTGAAAACAGTACTCAAAGACAGGGAGAGCAAGCTCTCTCTTGGCACTTTGGATGTGGGACATACAGCGAGATGTTTGCTGCTTTTGCGTTTGGCTGTTGGGAGATTTACAGCACAAAGATATCTAGTTGATTTGAAGCAGTTCCGAGAAAGTCTAAACATAATCGCCACTTCTCCCTCCTGGCACTTTCCATGTGGGAGATATAGCAGGATGTCTATTGGTTTTGAGGACAACTCAATGGACAGTGTAGGGAGAAAAGTTCCTGGCTCCTTGAATGCCGTTCCTGGAGACACTGCGATCAATGTGGGAGATATGTCAAGATGTGTGTTGGTTTTGAGGACGGCTCTCTGGAGAGTCTTAGCAAAGAGGTCACAGGGATAATCAGAGCAATTCTCAGAGACACTGAGAACAAGCTCGACAATTCCCTCCTGGCACTTTCCCTGTAGGAGATACCGCAAGACGTTTCTGTAGATTGGGCACAGCGCTCTGCAGGGTGTTAGCAGAGACTTTCCCGGGACAGTGAAACCCTATGTCAGAGACACTGAGAAGAAGCCCCAATGTTCCCTCCAGGCACTTTCAGTGTGGGTGCCTTCTCCACGTGGTTCCTGGTTTCCCTGCAGCGCTGAAGACAATGTTAGCAAAGAGGTAACCGGGACAGTGAAAACAGTACTCAAAGACAGGGAGAGCAAGCTCTCTCTTGGCACTTTGGATGTGGGACATACAGCGAGATGTTTGCTGCTTTTGCGTTTGGCTGTTGGGAGATTTACAGCACAAAGATATCTAGTTGATTTGAAGCAGTTCCGAGAAAGTCTAAACATAATCGCCACTTCTCCCTCCTGGCACTTTCCATGTGGGAGATATAGCAGGATGTCTATTGGTTTTGAGGACAACTCAATGGACAGTGTAGGGAGAAAAGTTCCTGGCTCCTTGAATGCCGTTCCTGGAGACACTGCGATCAATGAGGGAGATATGTCAAGATGTGTGTTGGTTTTGAGGACGGCTCTCTGGAGAGTCTTAGCAAAGAGGTCACAGGGATAATCAGAGCAATTCTCAGAGACACTGAGAACAAGCTCGACAATTCCCTCCTGGCACTTTCCCTGTAGGAGATACCGCAAGACGTTTCTGTAGATTGAGCACAGCGCTCTGCAGGGTGTTAGCAGAGACTTTCCCGGGACAGTGAAACCCTATGTCAGAGACACTGAGAAGAAGCCCCAATGTTCCCTCCAGGCACTTTCAGTGTGGGTGCCTTCTCCACGTGGTTCCTGGTTTCCCTGCAGCGCTGAAGAGAATGTTAGCAAAGAGGTAACCGGGACAGGGAAAACAGTACTCAAAGACAGGGAGAGCAAGCTCTCTCTTGGCACTTTGGATGTGGGACATACAGCGAGAGGTTTGCTGCTTTTGCGTTTGGCTGTTGGGAGATTTACAGCACAAAGATATCTAGTTGATTTGGAGCAGTTCCGAGAAAGTCTAAACATAATCGCCACTTCTCCCTCCTGGCACTTTCCATGTGGGAGATATAGCAGGATGTCTATTGGTTTTGAGGACAACTCAATGGACAGTGTAGGGAGAAAAGTTCCTGGCTCCTTGAATGCCGTTCCTGGAGACACTGCGATCAATGTGGGAGATATGTCAAGATGTGTGTTTGTTTTGAGGACGGCTCTCTGGAGAGTCTTAGCAAAGAGGTCACAGGGATAATCAGAGCAATTCTCAGAGACACTGAGAACAAGCTCGACAATTCCCTCCTGGCACTTTCCCTGTAGGAGATACCGCAAGACGTTTCTGTAGATTGGGCACAGCGCTCTGCAGGGTGTTAGCAGAGACTTTCCCGGGACAGTGAAACCCTATGTCAGAGACACTGAGAAGAAGCCCCAATGTTCCCTCCAGGCACTTTCAGTGTGGGTGCCTTCTCCACGTGGTTCCTGGTTTCCCTGCAACGCTGAAGACAATGTTAGCAAAGAGGTAACCGGGACAGTGAAAACAGTACTCAAAGACAGGGAGAGCAAGCTCTCTCTTGGCACTTTGGATGTGGGACATACAGCGAGATGTTTGCTGCTTTTGCGTTTGGCTGTTGGGAGATTTCCAGCACAAAGATATCTAGTTGATTTGAAGCAGTTCCGAGAAAGTCTAAACATAATCGCCACTTCTCCCTCCTGGCACTTTCCATGTGGGAGATATAGCAGGATGTCTATTGGTTTTGAGGACAACTCAATGGACAGTGTAGGGAGAAAAGTTCCTGGCTCCTTGAATGCCGTTCCTGGAGACACTGCGATCAATGAGGGAGATATGTCAAGATGTGTGTTGGTTTTGAGGACGGCTCTCTGGAGAGTCTTAGCAAAGAGGTCACAGGGATAATCAGAGCAATTCTCAGAGACACTGAGAACAAGCTCGACAATTCCCTCCTGGCACTTTCCCTGTAGGAGATACCGCAAGACGTTTCTGTAGATTGGGCACAGCGCTCTGCAGGGTGTTAGCAGAGACTTTCCCGGGACAGTGAAACCCTATGTCAGAGACACTGAGAAGAAGCCCCAATGTTCCCTCCAGGCACTTTCAGTGTGGGTGCCTTCTCCACGTGGTTCCTGGTTTCCCTGCAGCGCTGAAGAGAATGTTAGCAAAGAGGTAACCGGGACAGGGAAAACAGTACTCAAAGACAGGGAGAGCAAGCTCTCTCTTGGCACTTTGGATGTGGGACATACAGCGAGATGTTTGCTGCTTTTGCGTTTGGCTGTTGGGAGATTTACAGCACAAAGATATCTAGTTGATTTGGAGCAGTTCCGAGAAAGTCTAAACATAATCGCCACTTCTCCCTCCTGGCACTTTCCATGTGGGAGATATAGCAGGATGTCTATTGGTTTTGAGGACAACTCAATGGACAGTGTAGGGAGAAAAGTTCCTGGCTCCTTGAATGCCGTTCCTGGAGACACTGCGATCAATGTGGGAGATATGTCAAGATGTGTGTTTGTTTTGAGGACGGCTCTCTGGAGAGTCTTAGCAAAGAGGTCACAGGGATAATCAGAGCAATTCTCAGAGACACTGAGAACAAGCTCGACAATTCCCTCCTGGCACTTTCCCTGTAGGAGATACCGCAAGACGTTTCTGTAGATTGGGCACAGCGCTCTGCAGGGTGTTAGCAGAGACTTTCCCGGGACAGTGAAACCCTATGTCAGAGACACTGAGAAGAAGCCCCAATGTTCCCTCCAGGCACTTTCAGTGTGGGTGCCTTCTCCACGTGGTTCCTGGTTTCCCTGCAGCGCTGAAGAGAATGTTAGCAAAGAGGTAACCGGGACAGTGAAAACAGTACTCAAAGACAGGGAGAGCAAGCTCTCTCTTGGCACTTTGGATGTGGGACATACAGCGAGATGTTTGCTGCTTTTGCGTTTGGCTGTTGGGAGATTTACAGCACAAAGATATCTAGTTGATTTGAAGCAGTTCCGAGAAAGTCTAAACATAATCGCCACTTCTCCCTCCTGGCACTTTCCATGTGGGAGATATAGCAGGATGTCTATTGGTTTTGAGGACAACTCAATGGACAGTGTAGGGAGAAAAGTTCCTGGCTCCTTGAATGCCGTTCCTGGAGACACTGCGATCAATGTGGGAGATATGTCAAGATGTGTGTTGGTTTTGAGGACGGCTCTCTGGAGAGTCTTAGCAAAGAGGTCACAGGGATAATCAGAGCAATTCTCAGAGACACTGAGAACAAGCTCGACAATTCCCTCCTGGCACTTTCCCTGTAGGAGATACCGCAAGACGTTTCTGTAGATTGGGCACAGCGCTCTGCAGGGTGTTAGCAGAGACTTTCCCGGGACAGTGAAACCCTATGTCAGAGACACTGAGAAGAAGCCCCAATGTTCCCTCCAGGCACTTTCAGTGTGGGTGCCTTCTCCACGTGGTTCCTGGTTTCCCTGCAACGGTGAAGACAATGTTAGCAGAGGTAACCGGGACAGTGAAAACAGTACTGAAAGACAGGGAGAGCAAGCTCTCTCTTGGCACTTTGGATGTGGGACATACAGCGAGATGTTTGCTGCTTTTGCGTTTGGCTGTTGGGAGATTTACAGCACAAAGATATCTAGTTGATTTGAAGCAGTTCCGAGAAAGTCTAAATATAATCGCCACTTCTCCCTCCTGGCACTTTCCATGTGGGAGATATAGCAGGATGTCTATTGGTTTTGAGGACAACTCAATGGACAGTGTAGGGAGAAAAGTTCCTGGCTCCTTGAATGCCGTTCCTGGAGACACTGCGATCAATGAGGGAGATATGTCAAGATGTGTGTTGGTTTTGAGGACGGCTCTCTGGAGAGTCTTAGCAAAGAGGTCACAGGGATAATCAGAGCAATTCTCAGAGACACTGAGAACAAGCTCGACAATTCCCTCCTGGCACTTTCCCTGTAGGAGATACCGCAAGACGTTTCTGTAGATTGAGCACAGCGCTCTGCAGGGTGTTAGCAGAGACTTTCCCGGGACAGTGAAACCCTATGTCAGAGACACTGAGAAGAAGCCCCAATGTTCCCTCCAGGCACTTTCAGTGTGGGTGCCTTCTCCACGTGGTTCCTGGTTTCCCTGCAGCGCTGAAGAGAATGTTAGCAAAGAGGTAACCGGGACAGGGAAAACAGTACTCAAAGACAGGGAGAGCAAGCTCTCTCTTGGCACTTTGGATGTGGGACATACAGCGAGAGGTTTGCTGCTTTTGCGTTTGGCTGTTGGGAGATTTACAGCACAAAGATATCTAGTTGATTTGGAGCAGTTCCGAGAAAGTCTAAACATAATCGCCACTTCTCCCTCCTGGCACTTTCCATGTGGGAGATATAGCAGGATGTCTATTGGTTTTGAGGACAACTCAATGGACAGTGTAGGGAGAAAAGTTCCTGGCTCCTTGAATGCCGTTCCTGGAGACACTGCGATCAATGTGGGAGATATGTCAAGATGTGTGTTTGTTTTGAGGACGGCTCTCTGGAGAGTCTTAGCAAAGAGGTCACAGGGATAATCAGAGCAATTCTCAGAGACACTGAGAACAAGCTCGACAATTCCCTCCTGGCACTTTCCCTGTAGGAGATACCGCAAGACGTTTCTGTAGATTGAGCACAGCGCTCTGCAGGGTGTTAGCAGAGACTTTCCCGGGACAGTGAAACCCTATGTCAGAGACACTGAGAAGAAGCCCCAATGTTCCCTCCAGGCACTTTCAGTGTGGGTGCCTTCTCCACGTGGTTCCTGGTTTCCCTGCAGCGCTGAAGAGAATGTTAGCAAAGAGGTAACCGGGACAGGGAAAACAGTACTCAAAGACAGGGAGAGCAAGCTCTCTCTTGGCACTTTGGATGTGGGACATACAGCGAGATGTTTGCTGCTTTTGCGTTTGGCTGTTGGGAGATTTACAGCACAAAGATATCTAGTTGATTTGGAGCAGTTCCGAGAAAGTCTAAACATAATCGCCACTTCTCCCTCCTGGCACTTTCCATGTGGGAGATATAGCAGGATGTCTATTGGTTTTGAGGACAACTCAATGGACAGTGTAGGGAGAAAAGTTCCTGGCTCCTTGAATGCCGTTCCTGGAGACACTGCGATCAATGTGGGAGATATGTCAAGATGTGTGTTTGTTTTGAGGACGGCTCTCTGGAGAGTCTTAGCAAAGAGGTCACAGGGATAATCAGAGCAATTCTCAGAGACACTGAGAACAAGCTCGACAATTCCCTCCTGGCACTTTCCCTGTAGGAGATACCGCAAGACGTTTCTGTAGATTGGGCACAGCGCTCTGCAGGGTGTTAGCAGAGACTTTCCCGGGACAGTGAAACCCTATGTCAGAGACACTGAGAAGAAGCCCCAATGTTCCCTCCAGGCACTTTCAGTGTGGGTGCCTTCTCCACGTGGTTCCTGGTTTCCCTGCAGCGCTGAAGAGAATGTTAGCAAAGAGGTAACCGGGACAGGGAAAACAGTACTCAAAGACAGGGAGAGCAAGCTCTCTCTTGGCACTTTGGATGTGGGACATACAGCGAGATGTTTGCTGCTTTTGCGTTTGGCTGTTGGGAGATTTACAGCACAAAGATATCTAGTTGATTTGGAGCAGTTCCGAGAAAGTCTAAACATAATCGCCACTTCTCCCTCCTGGCACTTTCCATGTGGGAGATATAGCAGGATGTCTATTGGTTTTGAGGACAACTCAATGGACAGTGTAGGGAGAAAAGTTCCTGGCTCCTTGAATGCCGTTCCTGGAGACACTGCGATCAATGTGGGAGATATGTCAAGATGTGTGTTTGTTTTGAGGACGGCTCTCTGGAGAGTCTTAGCAAAGAGGTCACAGGGATAATCAGAGCAATTCTCAGAGACACTGAGAACAAGCTCGACAATTCCCTCCTGGCACTTTCCCTGTAGGAGATACCGCAAGACGTTTCTGTAGATTGGGCACAGCGCTCTGCAGGGTGTTAGCAGAGACTTTCCCGGGACAGTGAAACCCTATGTCAGAGACACTGAGAAGAAGCCCCAATGTTCCCTCCAGGCACTTTCAGTGTGGGTGCCTTCTCCACGTGGTTCCTGGTTTCCCTGCAACGCTGAAGACAATGTTAGCAAAGAGGTAACCGGGACAGTGAAAACAGTACTCAAAGACAGGGAGAGCAAGCTCTCTCTTGGCACTTTGGATGTGGGACATACAGCGAGATGTTTGCTGCTTTTGCGTTTGGCTGTTGGGAGATTTACAGCACAAAGATATCTAGTTGATTTGAAGCAGTTCCGAGAAAGTCTAAACATAATCGCCACTTCTCCCTCCTGGCACTTTCCATGTGGGAGATATAGCAGGATGTCTATTGGTTTTGAGGACAACTCAATGGACAGTGTAGGGAGAAAAGTTCCTGGCTCCTTGAATGCCGTTCCTGGAGACACTGCCATCAATGTGGGAGATATGTCAAGATGTGTGTTGGTTTTGAGGACGGCTCTCTGGAGAGTCTTAGCAAAGAGGTCACAGGGATAATCAGAGCAATTCTCAGAGACACTGAGAACAAGCTCGACAATTCCCTCCTGGCACTTTCCCTGTAGGAGATACCGCAAGACGTTTCTGTAGATTGGGCACAGCGCTCTGCAGGGTGTTAGCAGAGACTTTCCCGGGACAGTGAAACCCTATGTCAGAGACACTGAGAAGAAGCCCCAATGTTCCCTCCAGGCACTTTCAGTGTGGGTGCCTTCTCCACGTGGTTCCTGGTTTCCCTGCAGCGCTGAAGAGAATGTTAGCAAAGAGGTAACCGGGACAGTGAAAACAGTACTCAAAGACAGGGAGAGCAAGCTCTCTCTTGGCACTTTGGATGTGGGACATACAGCGAGATGTTTGCTGCTTTTGCGTTTGGCTGTTGGGAGATTTACAGCACAAAGATATCTAGTTGATTTGAAGCAGTTCCGAGAAAGTCTAAACATAATCGCCACTTCTCCCTCCTGGCACTTTCCATGTGGGAGATATAGCAGGATGTCTATTGGTTTTGAGGACAACTCAATGGACAGTGTAGGGAGAAAAGTTCCTGGCTCCTTGAATGCCGTTCCTGGAGACACTGCGATCAATGTGGGAGATATGTCAAGATGTGTGTTGGTTTTGAGGACGGCTCTCTGGAGAGTCTTAGCAAAGAGGTCACAGGGATAATCAGAGCAATTCTCAGAGACACTGAGAACAAGCTCGACAATTCCCTCCTGGCACTTTCCCTGTAGGAGATACCGCAAGACGTTTCTGTAGATTGGGCACAGCGCTCTGCAGGGTGTTAGCAGAGACTTTCCCGGGACAGTGAAACCCTATGTCAGAGACACTGAGAAGAAGCCCCAATGTTCCCTCCAGGCACTTTCAGTGTGGGTGCCTTCTCCACGTGGTTCCTGGTTTCCCTGCAACGCTGAAGACAATGTTAGCAAAGAGGTAACCGGGACAGTGAAAACAGTACTCAAAGACAGGGAGAGCAAGCTCTCTCTTGGCACTTTGGATGTGGGACATACAGCGAGATGTTTGCTGCTTTTGCGTTTGGCTGTTGGGAGATTTACAGCACAAAGATATCTAGTTGATTTGAAGCAGTTCCGAGAAAGTCTAAACATAATCGCCACTTCTCCCTCCTGGCACTTTCCATGTGGGAGATATAGCAGGATGTCTATTGGTTTTGAGGACAACTCAATGGACAGTGTAGGGAGAAAAGTTCCTGGCTCCTTGAATGCCGTTCCTGGAGACACTGCGATCAATGAGGGAGATATGTCAAGATGTGTGTTGGTTTTGAGGACGGCTCTCTGGAGAGTCTTAGCAAAGAGGTCACAGGGATAATCAGAGCAATTCTCAGAGACACTGAGAACAAGCTCGACAATTCCCTCCTGGCACTTTCCCTGTAGGAGATACCGCAAGACGTTTCTGTAGATTGGGCACAGCGCTCTGCAGGGTGTTAGCAGAGACTTTCCCGGGACAGTGAAACCCTATGTCAGAGACACTGAGAAGAAGCCCCAATGTTCCCTCCAGGCACTTTCAGTGTGGGTGCCTTCTCCACGTGGTTCCTGGTTTCCCTGCAGCGCTGAAGACAATGTTAGCAAAGAGGTAACCGGGACAGTGAAAACAGTACTCAAAGACAGGGAGAGCAAGCTCTCTCTTGGCACTTTGGATGTGGGACATACAGCGAGATGTTTGCTGCTTTTGCGTTTGGCTGTTGGGAGATTTACAGCACAAAGATATCTAGTTGATTTGAAGCAGTTCCGAGAAAGTCTAAACATAATCGCCACTTCTCCCTCCTGGCACTTTCCATGTGGGAGATATAGCAGGATGTCTATTGGTTTTGAGGACAACTCAATGGACAGTGTAGGGAGAAAAGTTCCTGGCTCCTTGAATGCCGTTCCTGGAGACACTGCGATCAATGTGGGAGATATGTCAAGATGTGTGTTGGTTTTGAGGACGGCTCTCTGGAGAGTCTTAGCAAAGAGGTCACAGGGATAATCAGAGCAATTCTCAGAGACACTGAGAACAAGCTCGACAATTCCCTCCTGGCACTTTCCCTGTAGGAGATACCGCAAGACGTTTCTGTAGATTGGGCACAGCGCTCTGCAGGGTGTTAGCAGAGACTTTCCCGGGACAGTGAAACCCTATGTCAGAGACACTGAGAAGAAGCCCCAATGTTCCCTCCAGGCACTTTCAGTGTGGGTGCCTTCTCCACGTGGTTCCTGGTTTCCCTGCAACGGTGAAGACAATGTTAGCAGAGGTAACCGGGACAGTGAAAACAGTACTGAAAGACAGGGAGAGCAAGCTCTCGGCACTTTGGATGTGGGACATACAGCGAGATGTTTGCTGCTTTTGCGTTTGGCTGTTGGGAGATTTACAGCACAAAGATATCTAGTTGATTTGAAGCAGTTCCGAGAAAGTCTAAACATAATCGCCACTTCTCCCTCCTGGCACTTTCCATGTGGGAGATATAGCAGGATGTCTATTGGTTTTGAGGACAACTCAATGGACAGTGTAGGGAGAAAAGTTCCTGGCTCCTTGAATGCCGTTCCTGGAGACACTGCGATCAATGAGGGAGATATGTCAAGATGTGTGTTGGTTTTGAGGACGGCTCTCTGGAGAGTCTTAGCAAAGAGGTCACAGGGATAATCAGAGCAATTCTCAGAGACACTGAGAACAAGCTCGACAATTCCCTCCTGGCACTTTCCCTGTAGGAGATACCGCAAGACGTTTCTGTAGATTGAGCACAGCGCTCTGCAGGGTGTTAGCAGAGACTTTCCCGGGACAGTGAAACCCTATGTCAGAGACACTGAGAAGAAGCCCCAATGTTCCCTCCAGGCACTTTCAGTGTGGGTGCCTTCTCCACGTGGTTCCTGGTTTCCCTGCAGCGCTGAAGAGAATGTTAGCAAAGAGGTAACCGGGACAGGGAAAACAGTACTCAAAGACAGGGAGAGCAAGCTCTCTCTTGGCACTTTGGATGTGGGACATACAGCGAGAGGTTTGCTGCTTTTGCGTTTGGCTGTTGGGAGATTTACAGCACAAAGATATCTAGTTGATTTGGAGCAGTTCCGAGAAAGTCTAAACATAATCGCCACTTCTCCCTCCTGGCACTTTCCATGTGGGAGATATAGCAGGATGTCTATTGGTTTTGAGGACAACTCAATGGACAGTGTAGGGAGAAAAGTTCCTGGCTCCTTGAATGCCGTTCCTGGAGACACTGCGATCAATGTGGGAGATATGTCAAGATGTGTGTTTGTTTTGAGGACGGCTCTCTGGAGAGTCTTAGCAAAGAGGTCACAGGGATAATCAGAGCAATTCTCAGAGACACTGAGAACAAGCTCGACAATTCCCTCCTGGCACTTTCCCTGTAGGAGATACCGCAAGACGTTTCTGTAGATTGGGCACAGCGCTCTGCAGGGTGTTAGCAGAGACTTTCCCGGGACAGTGAAACCCTATGTCAGAGACACTGAGAAGAAGCCCCAATGTTCCCTCCAGGCACTTTCAGTGTGGGTGCCTTCTCCACGTGGTTCCTGGTTTCCCTGCAACGCTGAAGACAATGTTAGCAAAGAGGTAACCGGGACAGTGAAAACAGTACTCAAAGACAGGGAGAGCAAGCTCTCTCTTGGCACTTTGGATGTGGGACATACAGCGAGATGTTTGCTGCTTTTGCGTTTGGCTGTTGGGAGATTTACAGCACAAAGATATCTAGTTGATTTGAAGCAGTTCCGAGAAAGTCTAAACATAATCGCCACTTCTCCCTCCTGGCACTTTCCATGTGGGAGATATAGCAGGATGTCTATTGGTTTTGAGGACAACTCAATGGACAGTGTAGGGAGAAAAGTTCCTGGCTCCTTGAATGCCGTTCCTGGAGACACTGCGATCAATGAGGGAGATATGTCAAGATGTGTGTTGGTTTTGAGGACGGCTCTCTGGAGAGTCTTAGCAAAGAGGTCACAGGGATAATCAGAGCAATTCTCAGAGACACTGAGAACAAGCTCGACAATTCCCTCCTGGCACTTTCCCTGTAGGAGATACCGCAAGACGTTTCTGTAGATTGGGCACAGCGCTCTGCAGGGTGTTAGCAGAGACTTTCCCGGGACAGTGAAACCCTATGTCAGAGACACTGAGAAGAAGCCCCAATGTTCCCTCCAGGCACTTTCAGTGTGGGTGCCTTCTCCACGTGGTTCCTGGTTTCCCTGCAACGCTGAAGAGAATGTTAGCAAAGAGGTAACCGGGACAGTGAAAACAGTACTCAAAGACAGGGAGAGCAAGCTCTCTCTTGGCACTTTGGATGTGGGACATACAGCGAGATGTTTGCTGCTTTTGCGTTTGGCTGTTGGGAGATTTACAGCACAAAGATATCTAGTTGATTTGAAGCAGTTCCGAGAAAGTCTAAACATAATCGCCACTTCTCCCTCCTGGCACTTTCCATGTGGGAGATATAGCAGGATGTCTATTGGTTTTGAGGACAACTCAATGGACAGTGTAGGGAGAAAAGTTCCTGGCTCCTTGAATGCCGTTCCTGGAGACACTGCGATCAATGAGGGAGATATGTCAAGATGTGTGTTGGTTTTGAGGACGGCTCTCTGGAGAGTCTTAGCAAAGAGGTCACAGGGATAATCAGAGCAATTCTCAGAGACACTGAGAACAAGCTCGACAATTCCCTCCTGGCACTTTCCCTGTAGGAGATACCGCAAGACGTTTCTGTAGATTGGGCACAGCGCTCTGCAGGGTGTTAGCAGAGACTTTCCCGGGACAGTGAAACCCTATGTCAGAGACACTGAGAAGAAGCCCCAATGTTCCCTCCAGGCACTTTCAGTGTGGGTGCCTTCTCCACGTGGTTCCTGGTTTCCCTGCAGCGCTGAAGACAATGTTAGCAAAGAGGTAACCGGGACAGTGAAAACAGTACTCAAAGACAGGGAGAGCAAGCTCTCTCTTGGCACTTTGGATGTGGGACATACAGCGAGATGTTTGCTGCTTTTGCGTTTGGCTGTTGGGAGATTTACAGCACAAAGATATCTAGTTGATTTGAAGCAGTTCCGAGAAAGTCTAAACATAATCGCCACTTCTCCCTCCTGGCACTTTCCATGTGGGAGATATAGCAGGATGTCTATTGGTTTTGAGGACAACTCAATGGACAGTGTAGGGAGAAAAGTTCCTGGCTCCTTGAATGCCGTTCCTGGAGACACTGCGATCAATGTGGGAGATATGTCAAGATGTGTGTTGGTTTTGAGGACGGCTCTCTGGAGAGTCTTAGCAAAGAGGTCACAGGGATAATCAGAGCAATTCTCAGAGACACTGAGAACAAGCTCGACAATTCCCTCCTGGCACTTTCCCTGTAGGAGATACCGCAAGACGTTTCTGTAGATTGGGCACAGCGCTCTGCAGGGTGTTAGCAGAGACTTTCCCGGGACAGTGAAACCCTATGTCAGAGACACTGAGAAGAAGCCCCAATGTTCCCTCCAGGCACTTTCAGTGTGGGTGCCTTCTCCACGTGGTTCCTGGTTTCCCTGCAACGGTGAAGACAATGTTAGCAGAGGTAACCGGGACAGTGAAAACAGTACTGAAAGACAGGGAGAGCAAGCTCTCGGCACTTTGGATGTGGGACATACAGCGAGATGTTTGCTGCTTTTGCGTTTGGCTGTTGGGAGATTTACAGCACAAAGATATCTAGTTGATTTGAAGCAGTTCCGAGAAAGTCTAAACATAATCGCCACTTCTCCCTCCTGGCACTTTCCATGTGGGAGATATAGCAGGATGTCTATTGGTTTTGAGGACAACTCAATGGACAGTGTAGGGAGAAAAGTTCCTGGCTCCTTGAATGCCGTTCCTGGAGACACTGCGATCAATGAGGGAGATATGTCAAGATGTGTGTTGGTTTTGAGGACGGCTCTCTGGAGAGTCTTAGCAAAGAGGTCACAGGGATAATCAGAGCAATTCTCAGAGACACTGAGAACAAGCTCGACAATTCCCTCCTGGCACTTTCCCTGTAGGAGATACCGCAAGACGTTTCTGTAGATTGAGCACAGCGCTCTGCAGGGTGTTAGCAGAGACTTTCCCGGGACAGTGAAACCCTATGTCAGAGACACTGAGAAGAAGCCCCAATGTTCCCTCCAGGCACTTTCAGTGTGGGTGCCTTCTCCACGTGGTTCCTGGTTTCCCTGCAGCGCTGAAGAGAATGTTAGCAAAGAGGTAACCGGGACAGGGAAAACAGTACTCAAAGACAGGGAGAGCAAGCTCTCTCTTGGCACTTTGGATGTGGGACATACAGCGAGAGGTTTGCTGCTTTTGCGTTTGGCTGTTGGGAGATTTACAGCACAAAGATATCTAGTTGATTTGGAGCAGTTCCGAGAAAGTCTAAACATAATCGCCACTTCTCCCTCCTGGCACTTTCCATGTGGGAGATATAGCAGGATGTCTATTGGTTTTGAGGACAACTCAATGGACAGTGTAGGGAGAAAAGTTCCTGGCTCCTTGAATGCCGTTCCTGGAGACACTGCGATCAATGTGGGAGATATGTCAAGATGTGTGTTTGTTTTGAGGACGGCTCTCTGGAGAGTCTTAGCAAAGAGGTCACAGGGATAATCAGAGCAATTCTCAGAGACACTGAGAACAAGCTCGACAATTCCCTCCTGGCACTTTCCCTGTAGGAGATACCGCAAGACGTTTCTGTAGATTGGGCACAGCGCTCTGCAGGGTGTTAGCAGAGACTTTCCCGGGACAGTGAAACCCTATGTCAGAGACACTGAGAAGAAGCCCCAATGTTCCCTCCAGGCACTTTCAGTGTGGGTGCCTTCTCCACGTGGTTCCTGGTTTCCCTGCAACGCTGAAGACAATGTTAGCAAAGAGGTAACCGGGACAGTGAAAACAGTACTCAAAGACAGGGAGAGCAAGCTCTCTCTTGGCACTTTGGATGTGGGACATACAGCGAGATGTTTGCTGCTTTTGCGTTTGGCTGTTGGGAGATTTACAGCACAAAGATATCTAGTTGATTTGAAGCAGTTCCGAGAAAGTCTAAACATAATCGCCACTTCTCCCTCCTGGCACTTTCCATGTGGGAGATATAGCAGGATGTCTATTGGTTTTGAGGACAACTCAATGGACAGTGTAGGGAGAAAAGTTCCTGGCTCCTTGAATGCCGTTCCTGGAGACACTGCGATCAATGAGGGAGATATGTCAAGATGTGTGTTGGTTTTGAGGACGGCTCTCTGGAGAGTCTTAGCAAAGAGGTCACAGGGATAATCAGAGCAATTCTCAGAGACACTGAGAACAAGCTCGACAATTCCCTCCTGGCACTTTCCCTGTAGGAGATACCGCAAGACGTTTCTGTAGATTGGGCACAGCGCTCTGCAGGGTGTTAGCAGAGACTTTCCCGGGACAGTGAAACCCTATGTCAGAGACACTGAGAAGAAGCCCCAATGTTCCCTCCAGGCACTTTCAGTGTGGGTGCCTTCTCCACGTGGTTCCTGGTTTCCCTGCAGCGCTGAAGAGAATGTTAGCAAAGAGGTAACCGGGACAGGGAAAACAGTACTCAAAGACAGGGAGAGCAAGCTCTCTCTTGGCACTTTGGATGTGGGACATACAGCGAGATGTTTGCTGCTTTTGCGTTTGGCTGTTGGGAGATTTACAGCACAAAGATATCTAGTTGATTTGGAGCAGTTCCGAGAAAGTCTAAACATAATCGCCACTTCTCCCTCCTGGCACTTTCCATGTGGGAGATATAGCAGGATGTCTATTGGTTTTGAGGACAACTCAATGGACAGTGTAGGGAGAAAAGTTCCTGGCTCCTTGAATGCCGTTCCTGGAGACACTGCGATCAATGTGGGAGATATGTCAAGATGTGTGTTTGTTTTGAGGACGGCTCTCTGGAGAGTCTTAGCAAAGAGGTCACAGGGATAATCAGAGCAATTCTCAGAGACACTGAGAACAAGCTCGACAATTCCCTCCTGGCACTTTCCCTGTAGGAGATACCGCAAGACGTTTCTGTAGATTGGGCACAGCGCTCTGCAGGGTGTTAGCAGAGACTTTCCCGGGACAGTGAAACCCTATGTCAGAGACACTGAGAAGAAGCCCCAATGTTCCCTCCAGGCACTTTCAGTGTGGGTGCCTTCTCCACGTGGTTCCTGGTTTCCCTGCAACGCTGAAGACAATGTTAGCAAAGAGGTAACCGGGACAGTGAAAACAGTACTCAAAGACAGGGAGAGCAAGCTCTCTCTTGGCACTTTGGATGTGGGACATACAGCGAGATGTTTGCTGCTTTTGCGTTTGGCTGTTGGGAGATTTACAGCACAAAGATATCTAGTTGATTTGAAGCAGTTCCGAGAAAGTCTAAACATAATCGCCACTTCTCCCTCCTGGCACTTTCCATGTGGGAGATATAGCAGGATGTCTATTGGTTTTGAGGACAACTCAATGGACAGTGTAGGGAGAAAAGTTCCTGGCTCCTTGAATGCCGTTCCTGGAGACACTGCGATCAATGTGGGAGATATGTCAAGATGTGTGTTGGTTTTGAGGACGGCTCTCTGGAGAGTCTTAGCAAAGAGGTCACAGGGATAATCAGAGCAATTCTCAGAGACACTGAGAACAAGCTCGACAATTCCCTCCTGGCACTTTCCCTGTAGGAGATACCGCAAGACGTTTCTGTAGATTGGGCACTGCGCTCTGCAGGGTGTTAGCAGAGACTTTCCCGGGACATTAAAACCCGACATCAGAGACACTGAGAAGAAGCCCCAATGTTCCCTCCAGGCACTTTCAGTGTGGGTGCCTTCTCCACGTGGTTCCTGGTTTCACTGCAGCTCTGAAGAGAATGTTAGCAAAGAGGTAACCGGGACAGTGAAAACAGTACTCAAAGACAGGGAGAGCAAGCTCTACATTACTCTCTTGGCACTTTGGATGTGGGACATACAGCGAGATGTTTGCTGCTTTTGAGTTTGGCTGTTGGGAGATTTACAGCACAAAGATATCTAGTTGATTTGAAGCAGTTCCGAGAAAGTCTAAACATAATCGCCACTTCTCCCTCCTGGCACTTTCCATGTGGGAGATATAGCAGGATGTCTATTGGTTTTGAGGACAACTCAATGGACAGTGTAGGGAGAAAAGTTCCTGGCTCCTTGAATGCCGTTCCTGGAGACACTGCGATCAATGTGGGAGATATGTCAAGATGTGTGTTGGTTTTGAGGACGGCTCTCTGGAGAGTCTTAGCAAAGAGGTCACAGGGATAATCAGAGCAATTCTCAGAGACACTGAGAACAAGCTCGACAATTCCCTCCTGGCACTTTCCCTGTAGGAGATACCGCAAGACGTTTCTGTAGATTGGGCACAGCGCTCTGCAGGGTGTTAGCAGAGACTTTCCCGGGACAGTGAAACCCTATGTCAGAGACACTGAGAAGAAGCCCCAATGTTCCCTCCAGGCACTTTCAGTGTGGGTGCCTTCTCCACGTGGTTCCTGGTTTCCCTGCAACGCTGAAGACAATGTTAGCAAAGAGGTAACCGGGACAGTGAAAACAGTACTCAAAGACAGGGAGAGCAAGCTCTCTCTTGGCACTTTGGATGTGGGACATACAGCGAGATGTTTGCTGCTTTTGCGTTTGGCTGTTGGGAGATTTACAGCACAAAGATATCTAGTTGATTTGAAGCAGTTCCGAGAAAGTCTAAACATAATCGCCACTTCTCCCTCCTGGCACTTTCCATGTGGGAGATATAGCAGGATGTCTATTGGTTTTGAGGACAACTCAATGGACAGTGTAGGGAGAAAAGTTCCTGGCTCCTTGAATGCCGTTCCTGGAGACACTGCGATCAATGTGGGAGATATGTCAAGATGTGTGTTGGTTTTGAGGACGGCTCTCTGGAGAGTCTTAGCAAAGAGGTCACAGGGATAATCAGAGCAATTCTCAGAGACACTGAGAACAAGCTCGACAATTCCCTCCTGGCACTTTCCCTGTAGGAGATACCGCAAGACGTTTCTGTATATTGGGCACAGCGCTCTGCAGGGTGTTAGCAGAGACTTTCCCGGGACAGTGAAACCCTATGTCAGAGACACTGAGAAGAAGCCCCAATGTTCCCTCCAGGCACTTTCAGTGTGGGTGCCTTCTCCACGTGGTTCCTGGTTTCCCTGCAGCGCTGAAGAGAATGTTAGCAAAGAGGTAACCGGGACAGTGAAAACAGTACTCAAAGACAGGGAGAGCAAGCTCTCTCTTGGCACTTTGGATGTGGGACATACAGCGAGATGTTTGCTGCTTTTGCGTTTGGCTGTTGGGAGATTTACAGCACAAAGATATCTAGTTGATTTGGAGCAGTTCCGAGAAAGTCTAAACATAATCGCCACTTCTCCCTCCTGGCACTTTCCATGTGGGAGATATAGCAGGATGTCTATTGGTTTTGAGGACAACTCAATGGACAGTGTAGGGAGAAAAGTTCCTGGCTCCTTGAATGCCGTTCCTGGAGACACTGCGATCAATGTGGGAGATATGTCAAGATGTGTGTTGGTTTTGAGGACGGCTCTCTGGAGAGTCTTAGCAAAGAGGTCACAGGGATAATCAGAGCAATTCTCAGAGACACTGAGAACAAGCTCGACAATTCCCTCCTGGCACTTTCCCTGTAGGAGATACCGCAAGACGTTTCTGTAGATTGGGCACAGCGCTCTGCAGGGTGTTAGCAGAGACTTTCCCGGGACAGTGAAACCCTATGTCAGAGACACTGAGAAGAAGCCCCAATGTTCCCTCCAGGCACTTTCAGTGTGGGTGCCTTCTCCACGTGGTTCCTGGTTTCCCTGCAGCGCTGAAGAGAATGTTAGCAAAGAGGTAACCGGGACAGTGAAAACAGTACTCAAAGACAGGGAGAGCAAGCTCTCTCTTGGCACTTTGGATGTGGGACATACAGCGAGATGTTTGCTGCTTTTGCGTTTGGCTGTTGGGAGATTTACAGCACAAAGATATCTAGTTGATTTGAAGCAGTTCCGAGAAAGTCTAAACATAATCGCCACTTCTCCCTCCTGGCACTTTCCATGTGGGAGATATAGCAGGATGTATATTGGTTTTGAGGACAACTCAATGGACAGTGTAGGGAGAAAAGTTCCTGGCTCCTTGAATGCCGTTCCTGGAGACACTGCGATCAATGAGGGAGATATGTCAAGATGTGTGTTGGTTTTGAGGACGGCTCTCTGGAGAGTCTTAGCAAAGAGGTCACAGGGATAATCAGAGCAATTCTCAGAGACACTGAGAACAAGCTCGACAATTCCCTCCTGGCACTTTCCCTGTAGGAGATACCGCAAGACGTTTCTGTAGATTGAGCACAGCGCTCTGCAGGGTGTTAGCAGAGACTTTCGCGGGACAGTGAAACCCTATGTCAGAGACACTGAGAAGAAGCCCCAATGTTCCCTCCAGGCACTTTCAGTGTGGGTGCCTTCTCCACGTGGTTCCTGGTTTCCCTGCAGCGCTGAAGAGAATGTTAGCAAAGAGGTAACCGGGACAGTGAAAACAGTACTCAAAGACAGGGAGAGCAAGCTCTCTCTTGGCACTTTGGATGTGGGACATACAGCGAGATGTTTGCTGCTTTTGCGTTTGGCTGTTGGGAGATTTACAGCACAAAGATATCTAGTTGATTTGGAGCAGTTCCGAGAAAGTCTAAACATAATCGCCACTTCTCCCTCCTGGCACTTTCCATGTGGGAGATATAGCAGGATGTCTATTGGTTTTGAGGACAACTCAATGGACAGTGTAGGGAGAAAAGTTCCTGGCTCCTTGAATGCCGTTCCTGGAGACACTGCGATCAATGTGGGAGATATGTCAAGATGTGTGTTGGTTTTGAGGACGGCTCTCTGGAGAGTCTTAGCAAAGAGGTCACACAGATAATCAGAGCAATTCTCAGAGACACTGAGAACAAGCTCGACAATTCCCTCCTGGCACTTTCCCTGTAGGAGATACCGCAAGACGTTTCTGTAGATTGGGCACAGCGCTCTGCAGGGTGTTAGCAGAGACTTTCCCGGGACAGTGAAACCCTATGTCAGAGACACTGAGAAGAAGCCCCAATGTTCCCTCCAGGCACTTTCAGTGTGGGTGCCTTCTCCACGTGGTTCCTGGTTTCCCTGCAACGGTGAAGACAATGTTAGCAGAGGTAACCGGGACAGTGAAAACAGTACTCAAAGACAGGGAGAGCAAGCTCTCGGCACTTTGGATGTGGGACATACAGCGAGATGTTTGCTGCTTTTGCGTTTGGCTGTTGGGAGATTTACAGCACAAAGATATCTAGTTGATTTGAAGCAGTTCCGAGAAAGTCTAAACATAATCGCCACTTCTCCCTCCTGGCACTTTCCATGTGGGAGATATAGCAGGATGTATATTGGTTTTGAGGACAACTCAATGGACAGTGTAGGGAGAAAAGTTCCTGGCTCCTTGAATGCCGTTCCTGGAGACACTGCGATCAATGTGGGAGATATGTCAAGATGTGTGTTGGTTTTGAGGACGGCTCTCTGGAGAGTCTTAGCAAAGAGGTCACAGGGATAATCAGAGCAATTCTCAGAGACACTGAGAACAAGCTCGACAATTCCCTCCTGGCACTTTCCCTGTAGGAGATACCGCAAGACGTTTCTGTAGATTGAGCACAGCGCTCTGCAGGGTGTTAGCAGAGACTTTCCCGGGACAGTGAAACCCTATGTCAGAGACACTGAGAAGAAGCCCCAATGTTCCCTCCAGGCACTTTCAGTGTGGGTGCCTTCTCCACGTGGTTCCTGGTTTCCCTGCAGCGCTGAAGACAATGTTAGCAAAGAGGTAACCGGGACAGTGAAAACAGTACTCAAAGACAGGGAGAGCAAGCTCTCTCTTGGCACTTTGGATGTGGGACATACAGCGAGAGGTTTGCTGCTTTTGCGTTTGGCTGTTGGGAGATTTACAGCACAAAGATATCTAGTTGATTTGGAGCAGTTCCGAGAAAGTCTAAACATAATCGCCACTTCTCCCTCCTGGCACTTTCCATGTGGGAGATATAGCAGGATGTCTATTGGTTTTGAGGACAACTCAATGGACAGTGTAGGGAGAAAAGTTCCTGGCTCCTTGAATGCCGTTCCTGGAGACACTGCGATCAATGAGGGAGATATGTCAAGATGTGTGTTGGTTTTGAGGACGGCTCTCTGGAGAGTCTTAGCAAAGAGGTCACAGGGATAATCAGAGCAATTCTCAGAGACACTGAGAACAAGCTCGACAATTCCCTCCTGGCACTTTCCCTGTAGGAGATACCGCAAGACGTTTCTGTAGATTGGGCACAGCGCTCTGCAGGGTGTTAGCAGAGACTTTCCCGGGACAGTGAAACCCTATGTCAGAGACACTGAGAAGAAGCCCCAATGTTCCCTCCAGGCACTTTCAGTGTGGGTGCCTTCTCCACGTGGTTCCTGGTTTCCCTGCAGCGCTGAAGACAATGTTAGCAAAGAGGTAACCGGGACAGTGAAAACAGTACTCAAAGACAGGGAGAGCAAGCTCTCTCTTGGCACTTTGGATGTGGGACATACAGCGAGATGTTTGCTGCTTTTGCGTTTGGCTGTTGGGAGATTTACAGCACAAAGATATCTAGTTGATTTGAAGCAGTTCCGAGAAAGTCTAAACATAATCGCCACTTCTCCCTCCTGGCACTTTCCATGTGGGAGATATAGCAGGATGTCTATTGGTTTTGAGGACAACTCAATGGACAGTGTAGGGAGAAAAGTTCCTGGCTCCTTGAATGCCGTTCCTGGAGACACTGCGATCAATGTGGGAGATATGTCAAGATGTGTGTTGGTTTTGAGGACGGCTCTCTGGAGAGTCTTAGCAAAGAGGTCACAGGGATAATCAGAGCAATTCTCAGAGACACTGAGAACAAGCTCGACAATTCCCTCCTGGCACTTTCCCTGTAGGAGATACCGCAAGACGTTTCTGTAGATTGAGCACAGCGCTCTGCAGGGTGTTAGCAGAGACTTTCCCGGGACAGTGAAACCCTATGTCAGAGACACTGAGAAGAAGCCCCAATGTTCCCTCCAGGCACTTTCAGTGTGGGTGCCTTCTCCACGTGGTTCCTGGTTTCCCTGCAGCGCTGAAGACAATGTTAGCAAAGAGGTAACCGGGACAGTGAAAACAGTACTCAAAGACAGGGAGAGCAAGCTCTCTCTTGGCACTTTGGATGTGGGACATACAGCGAGATGTTTGCTGCTTTTGCGTTTGGCTGTTGGGAGATTTACAGCACAAAGATATCTAGTTGATTTGAAGCAGTTCCGAGAAAGTCTAAACATAATCGCCACTTCTCCCTCCTGGCACTTTCCATGTGGGAGATATAGCAGGATGTCTATTGGTTTTGAGGACAACTCAATGGACAGTGTAGGGAGAAAAGTTCCTGGCTCCTTGAATGCCGTTCCTGGAGACACTGCGATCAATGAGGGAGATATGTCAAGATGTGTGTTGGTTTTGAGGACGGCTCTCTGGAGAGTCTTAGCAAAGAGGTCACAGGGATAATCAGAGCAATTCTCAGAGACACTGAGAACAAGCTCGACAATTCCCTCCTGGCACTTTCCCTGTAGGAGATACCGCAAGACGTTTCTGTAGATTGGGCACAGCGCTCTGCAGGGTGTTAGCAGAGACTTTCCCGGGACAGTGAAACCCTATGTCAGAGACACTGAGAAGAAGCCCCAATGTTCCCTCCAGGCACTTTCAGTGTGGGTGCCTTCTCCACGTGGTTCCTGGTTTCCCTGCAACGGTGAAGACAATGTTAGCAGAGGTAACCGGGACAGTGAAAACAGTACTCAAAGACAGGGAGAGCAAGCTCTCGGCACTTTGGATGTGGGACATACAGCGAGATGTTTGCTGCTTTTGCGTTTGGCTGTTGGGAGATTTACAGCACAAAGATATCTAGTTGATTTGAAGCAGTTCCGAGAAAGTCTAAACATAATCGCCACTTCTCCCTCCTGGCACTTTCCATGTGGGAGATATAGCAGGATGTCTATTGGTTTTGAGGACAACTCAATGGACAGTGTAGGGAGAAAAGTTCCTGGCTCCTTGAATGCCGTTCCTGGAGACACTGCGATCAATGAGGGAGATATGTCAAGATGTGTGTTGGTTTTGAGGACGGCTCTCTGGAGAGTCTTAGCAAAGAGGTCACAGGGATAATCAGAGCAATTCTCAGAGACACTGAGAACAAGCTCGACAATTCCCTCCTGGCACTTTCCCTGTAGGAGATACCGCAAGACGTTTCTGTAGATTGAGCACAGCGCTCTGCAGGGTGTTAGCAGAGACTTTCGCGGGACAGTGAAACCCTATGTCAGAGACACTGAGAAGAAGCCCCAATGTTCCCTCCAGGCACTTTCAGTGTGGGTGCCTTCTCCACGTGGTTCCTGGTTTCCCTGCAGCGCTGAAGAGAATGTTAGCAAAGAGGTAACCGGGACAGTGAAAACAGTACTCAAAGACAGGGAGAGCAAGCTCTCTCTTGGCACTTTGGATGTGGGACATACAGCGAGATGTTTGCTGCTTTTGCGTTTGGCTGTTGGGAGATTTACAGCACAAAGATATCTAGTTGATTTGGAGCAGTTCCGAGAAAGTCTAAACATAATCGCCACTTCTCCCTCCTGGCACTTTCCATGTGGGAGATATAGCAGGATGTCTATTGGTTTTGAGGACAACTCAATGGACAGTGTAGGGAGAAAAGTTCCTGGCTCCTTGAATGCCGTTCCTGGAGACACTGCGATCAATGTGGGAGATATGTCAAGATGTGTGTTGGTTTTGAGGACGGCTCTCTGGAGAGTCTTAGCAAAGAGGTCACAGGGATAATCAGAGCAATTCTCAGAGACACTGAGAACAAGCTTGACAATTCCCTCCTGGCACTTTCCCTGTAGGAGATACCGCAAGACGTTTCTGTAGATTGGGCACAGCGCTCTGCAGGGTGTTAGCAGAGACTTTCCCGGGACAGTGAAACCCTATTTTAGAGACACTGAGAAGAAGCCCCAATGTTCCCTCCAGGCACTTTCAGTGTGGGTGCCTTCTCCACGTGGTTCCTGGTTTCCCTGCAGCGCTGAAGACAATGTTAGCAAAGAGGTAACCGGGACAGTGAAAACAGTACTCAAAGACAGGGAGAGCAAGCTCTCTCTTGGCACTTTGGATGTGGGACATACAGCGAGATGTTTGCTGCTTTTGCGTTTGGCTGTTGGGAGATTTACAGCACAAAGATATCTAGTTGATTTGAAGCAGTTCCGAGAAAGTCTAAACATAATCGCCACTTCTCCCTCCTGGCACTTTCCATGTGGGAGATATAGCAGGATGTCTATTGGTTTGAGGACAACTCAATGGACAGTGTAGGGAGAAAAGTTCCTGGCTCCTTGAATGCCGTTCCTGGAGACACTGCGATCAATGAGGGAGATATGTCAAGATGTGTGTTGGTTTTGAGGACGGCTCTCTGGAGAGTCTTAGCAAAGAGGTCACAGGGATAATCAGAGCAATTCTCTGAGACACTGAGAACAAGCTCGACAATTCCCTCCTGGCACTTTCCCTGTAGGAGATACCGCAAGACGTTTCTGTAGATTGGGCACAGCGCTCTGCAGGGTGTTAGCAGAGACTTTCCCGGGACAGTGAAACCCTATGTCAGAGACACTGAGAAGAAGCCCCAATGTTCCCTCCAGGCACTTTCAGTGTGGGTGCCTTCTCCACGTGGTTCCTGGTTTCCCTGCAGCGCTGAAGACAATGTTAGCAAAGAGGTAACCGGGACAGTGAAAACAGTACTCAAAGACAGGGAGAGCAAGCTCTCTCTTGGCACTTTGGATGTGGGACATACAGCGAGATGTTTGCTGCTTTTGCGTTTGGCTGTTGGGAGATTTACAGCACAAAGATATCTAGTTGATTTGAAGCAGTTCCGAGAAAGTCTAAACATAATCGCCACTTCTCCCTCCTGGCACTTTCCATGTGGGAGATATAGCAGGATGTCTATTGGTTTTGAGGACAACTCAATGGACAGTGTAGGGAGAAAAGTTCCTGGCTCCTTGAATGCCGTTCCTGGAGACACTGCGATCAATGAGGGAGATATGTCAAGATGTGTGTTGGTTTTGAGGACGGCTCTCTGGAGAGTCTTAGCAAAGAGGTCACAGGGATAATCAGAGCAATTCTCAGAGACACTGAGAACAAGCTCGACAATTCCCTCCTGGCACTTTCCCTGTAGGAGATACCGCAAGACGTTTCTGTAGATTGGGCACAGCGCTCTGCAGGGTGTTAGCAGAGACTTTCCCGGGACAGTGAAACCCTATTTTAGAGACACTGAGAAGAAGCCCCAATGTTCCCTCCAGGCACTTTCAGTGTGGGTGCCTTCTCCACGTGGTTCCTGGTTTCCCTGCAGCGCTGAAGACAATGTTAGCAAAGAGGTAACCGGGACAGTGAAAACAGTACTCAAAGACAGGGAGAGCAAGCTCTCTCTTGGCACTTTGGATGTGGGACATACAGCGAGATGTTTGCTGCTTTTGCGTTTGGCTGTTGGGAGATTTACAGCACAAAGATATCTAGTTGATTTGAAGCAGTTCCGAGAAAGTCTAAACATAATCGCCACTTCTCCCTCCTGGCACTTTCCATGTGGGAGATATAGCAGGATGTATATTGGTTTTGAGGACAACTCAATGGACAGTGTAGGGAGAAAAGTTCCTGGCTCCTTGAATGCCGTTCCTGGAGACACTGCGATCAATGTGGGAGATATGTCAAGATGTGTGTTGGTTTTGAGGACGGCTCTCTGGAGAGTCTTAGCAAAGAGGTCACAGGGATAATCAGAGCAATTCTCAGAGACACTGAGAACAAGCTCGACAATTCCCTCCTGGCACTTTCCCTGTAGGAGATACCGCAAGACGTTTCTGTAGATTGAGCACAGCGCTCTGCAGGGTGTTAGCAGAGACTTTCCCGGGACAGTGAAACCCTATGTCAGAGACACTGAGAAGAAGCCCCAATGTTCCCTCCAGGCACTTTCAGTGTGGGTGCCTTCTCCACGTGGTTCCTGGTTTCCCTGCAGCGCTGAAGACAATGTTAGCAAAGAGGTAACCGGGACAGTGAAAACAGTACTCAAAGACAGGGAGAGCAAGCTCTCTCTTGGCACTTTGGATGTGGGACATACAGCGAGATGTTTGCTGCTTTTGCGTTTGGCTGTTGGGAGATTTACAGCACAAAGATATCTAGTTGATTTGAAGCAGTTCCGAGAAAGTCTAAACATAATCGCCACTTCTCCCTCCTGGCACTTTCCATGTGGGAGATATAGCAGGATGTCTATTGGTTTTGAGGACAACTCAATGGACAGTGTAGGGAGAAAAGTTCCTGGCTCCTTGAATGCCGTTCCTGGAGACACTGCGATCAATGAGGGAGATATGTCAAGATGTGTGTTGGTTTTGAGGACGGCTCTCTGGAGAGTCTTAGCAAAGAGGTCACAGGGATAATCAGAGCAATTCTCAGAGACACTGAGAACAAGCTCGACAATTCCCTCCTGGCACTTTCCCTGTAGGAGATACCGCAAGACGTTTCTGTGGATTGGGCACAGCGCTCTGCAGGGTGTTAGCAGAGACTTTCCCGGGACAGTGAAACCCTATGTCAGAGACACTGAGAAGAAGCCCCAATGTTCCCTCCAGGCACTTTCAGTGTGGGTGCCTTCTCCACGTGGTTCCTGGTTTCCCTGCAGCGCTGAAGACAATGTTAGCAAAGAGGTAACCGGGACAGTGAAAACAGTACTCAAAGACAGGGAGAGCAAGCTCTCTCTTGGCACTTTGGATGTGGGACATACAGCGAGATGTTTGCTGCTTTTGCGTTTGGCTGTTGGGAGATTTACAGCACAAAGATATCTAGTTGATTTGAAGCAGTTCCGAGAAAGTCTAAACATAATCGCCACTTCTCCCTCCTGGCACTTTCCATGTGGGAGATATAGCAGGATGTATATTGGTTTTGAGGACAACTCAATGGACAGTGTAGGGAGAAAAGTTCCTGGCTCCTTGAATGCCGTTCCTGGAGACACTGCCATCAATGTGGGAGATATGTCAAGATGTGTGTTGGTTTTGAGGACGGCTCTCTGGAGAGTCTTAGCAAAGAGGTCACAGGGATAATCAGAGCAATTCTCAGAGACACTGAGAACAAGCTCGACAATTCCCTCCTGGCACTTTCCCTGTAGGAGATACCGCAAGACGTTTCTGTAGATTGAGCACAGCGCTCTGCAGGGTGTTAGCAGAGACTTTCCCGGGACAGTGAAACCCTATGTCAGAGACACTGAGAAGAAGCCCCAATGTTCCCTCCAGGCACTTTCAGTGTGGGTGCCTTCTCCACGTGGTTCCTGGTTTCCCTGCAGCGCTGAAGACAATGTTAGCAAAGAGGTAACCGGGACAGTGAAAACAGTACTCAAAGACAGGGAGAGCAAGCTCTCTCTTGGCACTTTGGATGTGGGACATACAGCGAGATGTTTGCTGCTTTTGCGTTTGGCTGTTGGGAGATTTACAGCACAAAGATATCTAGTTGATTTGAAGCAGTTCCGAGAAAGTCTAAACATAATCGCCACTTCTCCCTCCTGGCACTTTCCATGTGGGAGATATAGCAGGATGTCTATTGGTTTTGAGGACAACTCAATGGACAGTGTAGGGAGAAAAGTTCCTGGCTCCTTGAATGCCGTTCCTGGAGACACTGCGATCAATGAGGGAGATATGTCAAGATGTGTGTTGGTTTTGAGGACGGCTCTCTGGAGAGTCTTAGCAAAGAGGTCACAGGGATAATCAGAGCAATTCTCAGAGACACTGAGAACAAGCTCGACAATTCCCTCCTGGCACTTTCCCTGTAGGAGATACCGCAAGACGTTTCTGTAGATTGGGCACAGCGCTCTGCAGGGTGTTAGCAGAGACTTTCCCGGGACAGTGAAACCCTATGTCAGAGACACTGAGAAGAAGCCCCAATGTTCCCTCCAGGCACTTTCAGTGTGGGTGCCTTCTCCACGTGGTTCCTGGTTTCCCTGCAACGGTGAAGACAATGTTAGCAGAGGTAACCGGGACAGTGAAAACAGTACTCAAAGACAGGGAGAGCAAGCTCTCGGCACTTTGGATGTGGGACATACAGCGAGATGTTTGCTGCTTTTGCGTTTGGCTGTTGGGAGATTTACAGCACAAAGATATCTAGTTGATTTGAAGCAGTTCCGAGAAAGTCTAAACATAATCGCCACTTCTCCCTCCTGGCACTTTCCATGTGGGAGATATAGCAGGATGTCTATTGGTTTTGAGGACAACTCAATGGACAGTGTAGGGAGAAAAGTTCCTGGCTCCTTGAATGCCGTTCCTGGAGACACTGCGATCAATGAGGGAGATATGTCAAGATGTGTGTTGGTTTTGAGGACGGCTCTCTGGAGAGTCTTAGCAAAGAGGTCACAGGGATAATCAGAGCAATTCTCAGAGACACTGAGAACAAGCTCGACAATTCCCTCCTGGCACTTTCCCTGTAGGAGATACCGCAAGACGTTTCTGTAGATTGAGCACAGCGCTCTGCAGGGTGTTAGCAGAGACTTTCGCGGGACAGTGAAACCCTATGTCAGAGACACTGAGAAGAAGCCCCAATGTTCCCTCCAGGCACTTTCAGTGTGGGTGCCTTCTCCACGTGGTTCCTGGTTTCCCTGCAGCGCTGAAGAGAATGTTAGCAAAGAGGTAACCGGGACAGTGAAAACAGTACTCAAAGACAGGGAGAGCAAGCTCTCTCTTGGCACTTTGGATGTGGGACATACAGCGAGATGTTTGCTGCTTTTGCGTTTGGCTGTTGGGAGATTTACAGCACAAAGATATCTAGTTGATTTGGAGCAGTTCCGAGAAAGTCTAAACATAATCGCCACTTCTCCCTCCTGGCACTTTCCATGTGGGAGATATAGCAGGATGTCTATTGGTTTTGAGGACAACTCAATGGACAGTGTAGGGAGAAAAGTTCCTGGCTCCTTGAATGCCGTTCCTGGAGACACTGCGATCAATGTGGGAGATATGTCAAGATGTGTGTTGGTTTTGAGGACGGCTCTCTGGAGAGTCTTAGCAAAGAGGTCACAGGGATAATCAGAGCAATTCTCAGAGACACTGAGAACAAGCTTGACAATTCCCTCCTGGCACTTTCCCTGTAGGAGATACCGCAAGACGTTTCTGTAGATTGGGCACAGCGCTCTGCAGGGTGTTAGCAGAGACTTTCCCGGGACAGTGAAACCCTATTTTAGAGACACTGAGAAGAAGCCCCAATGTTCCCTCCAGGCACTTTCAGTGTGGGTGCCTTCTCCACGTGGTTCCTGGTTTCCCTGCAGCGCTGAAGACAATGTTAGCAAAGAGGTAACCGGGACAGTGAAAACAGTACTCAAAGACAGGGAGAGCAAGCTCTCTCTTGGCACTTTGGATGTGGGACATACAGCGAGATGTTTGCTGCTTTTGCGTTTGGCTGTTGGGAGATTTACAGCACAAAGATATCTAGTTGATTTGAAGCAGTTCCGAGAAAGTCTAAACATAATCGCCACTTCTCCCTCCTGGCACTTTCCATGTGGGAGATATAGCAGGATGTCTATTGGTTTGAGGACAACTCAATGGACAGTGTAGGGAGAAAAGTTCCTGGCTCCTTGAATGCCGTTCCTGGAGACACTGCGATCAATGAGGGAGATATGTCAAGATGTGTGTTGGTTTTGAGGACGGCTCTCTGGAGAGTCTTAGCAAAGAGGTCACAGGGATAATCAGAGCAATTCTCTGAGACACTGAGAACAAGCTCGACAATTCCCTCCTGGCACTTTCCCTGTAGGAGATACCGCAAGACGTTTCTGTAGATTGGGCACAGCGCTCTGCAGGGTGTTAGCAGAGACTTTCCCGGGACAGTGAAACCCTATGTCAGAGACACTGAGAAGAAGCCCCAATGTTCCCTCCAGGCACTTTCAGTGTGGGTGCCTTCTCCACGTGGTTCCTGGTTTCCCTGCAGCGCTGAAGACAATGTTAGCAAAGAGGTAACCGGGACAGTGAAAACAGTACTCAAAGACAGGGAGAGCAAGCTCTCTCTTGGCACTTTGGATGTGGGACATACAGCGAGATGTTTGCTGCTTTTGCGTTTGGCTGTTGGGAGATTTACAGCACAAAGATATCTAGTTGATTTGAAGCAGTTCCGAGAAAGTCTAAACATAATCGCCACTTCTCCCTCCTGGCACTTTCCATGTGGGAGATATAGCAGGATGTCTATTGGTTTTGAGGACAACTCAATGGACAGTGTAGGGAGAAAAGTTCCTGGCTCCTTGAATGCCGTTCCTGGAGACACTGCGATCAATGAGGGAGATATGTCAAGATGTGTGTTGGTTTTGAGGACGGCTCTCTGGAGAGTCTTAGCAAAGAGGTCACAGGGATAATCAGAGCAATTCTCAGAGACACTGAGAACAAGCTCGACAATTCCCTCCTGGCACTTTCCCTGTAGGAGATACCGCAAGACGTTTCTGTAGAT
This sequence comes from Chroicocephalus ridibundus, assembly GCF_963924245.1. Classification (NCBI taxonomy): domain Eukaryota; kingdom Metazoa; phylum Chordata; class Aves; order Charadriiformes; family Laridae; genus Chroicocephalus; species Chroicocephalus ridibundus. The sequence goes on from NW_026961607.1 coordinate 157,762, forward strand.
TGGGCACAGCGCTCTGCAGGGTGTTAGCAGAGACTTTCCCGGGACAGTGAAACCCTATTTTAGAGACACTGAGAAGAAGCCCCAATGTTCCCTCCAGGCACTTTCAGTGTGGGTGCCTTCTCCACGTGGTTCCTGGTTTCCCTGCAGCGCTGAAGACAATGTTAGCAAAGAGGTAACCGGGACAGTGAAAACAGTACTCAAAGACAGGGAGAGCAAGCTCTCTCTTGGCACTTTGGATGTGGGACATACAGCGAGATGTTTGCTGCTTTTGCGTTTGGCTGTTGGGAGATTTACAGCACAAAGATATCTAGTTGATTTGAAGCAGTTCCGAGAAAGTCTAAACATAATCGCCACTTCTCCCTCCTGGCACTTTCCATGTGGGAGATATAGCAGGATGTATATTGGTTTTGAGGACAACTCAATGGACAGTGTAGGGAGAAAAGTTCCTGGCTCCTTGAATGCCGTTCCTGGAGACACTGCGATCAATGTGGGAGATATGTCAAGATGTGTGTTGGTTTTGAGGACGGCTCTCTGGAGAGTCTTAGCAAAGAGGTCACAGGGATAATCAGAGCAATTCTCAGAGACACTGAGAACAAGCTCGACAATTCCCTCCTGGCACTTTCCCTGTAGGAGATACCGCAAGACGTTTCTGTAGATTGAGCACAGCGCTCTGCAGGGTGTTAGCAGAGACTTTCCCGGGACAGTGAAACCCTATGTCAGAGACACTGAGAAGAAGCCCCAATGTTCCCTCCAGGCACTTTCAGTGTGGGTGCCTTCTCCACGTGGTTCCTGGTTTCCCTGCAGCGCTGAAGACAATGTTAGCAAAGAGGTAACCGGGACAGTGAAAACAGTACTCAAAGACAGGGAGAGCAAGCTCTCTCTTGGCACTTTGGATGTGGGACATACAGCGAGATGTTTGCTGCTTTTGCGTTTGGCTGTTGGGAGATTTACAGCACAAAGATATCTAGTTGATTTGAAGCAGTTCCGAGAAAGTCTAAACATAATCGCCACTTCTCCCTCCTGGCACTTTCCATGTGGGAGATATAGCAGGATGTCTATTGGTTTTGAGGACAACTCAATGGACAGTGTAGGGAGAAAAGTTCCTGGCTCCTTGAATGCCGTTCCTGGAGACACTGCGATCAATGAGGGAGATATGTCAAGATGTGTGTTGGTTTTGAGGACGGCTCTCTGGAGAGTCTTAGCAAAGAGGTCACAGGGATAATCAGAGCAATTCTCAGAGACACTGAGAACAAGCTCGACAATTCCCTCCTGGCACTTTCCCTGTAGGAGATACCGCAAGACGTTTCTGTGGATTGGGCACAGCGCTCTGCAGGGTGTTAGCAGAGACTTTCCCGGGACAGTGAAACCCTATGTCAGAGACACTGAGAAGAAGCCCCAATGTTCCCTCCAGGCACTTTCAGTGTGGGTGCCTTCTCCACGTGGTTCCTGGTTTCCCTGCAGCGCTGAAGACAATGTTAGCAAAGAGGTAACCGGGACAGTGAAAACAGTACTCAAAGACAGGGAGAGCAAGCTCTCTCTTGGCACTTTGGATGTGGGACATACAGCGAGATGTTTGCTGCTTTTGCGTTTGGCTGTTGGGAGATTTACAGCACAAAGATATCTAGTTGATTTGAAGCAGTTCCGAGAAAGTCTAAACATAATCGCCACTTCTCCCTCCTGGCACTTTCCATGTGGGAGATATAGCAGGATGTATATTGGTTTTGAGGACAACTCAATGGACAGTGTAGGGAGAAAAGTTCCTGGCTCCTTGAATGCCGTTCCTGGAGACACTGCCATCAATGTGGGAGATATGTCAAGATGTGTGTTGGTTTTGAGGACGGCTCTCTGGAGAGTCTTAGCAAAGAGGTCACAGGGATAATCAGAGCAATTCTCAGAGACACTGAGAACAAGATGGACAGTTCCCTCCTGGCACTTTCCCTGTAGGAGATACCGCAAGACGTTTCTGTAGATTGGGCACAGCGCTCTGCAGGGTGTTAGCAGAGACTTTCCCGGGACAGTGAAACCCTATGTCAGAGACACTGAGAAGAAGCCCCAATGTTCCCTCCAGGCACTTTCAGTGTGGGTGCCTTCTCCACGTGGTTCCTGGTTTCCCTGCAGCGCTGAAGAGAATGTTAGCAAAGAGGTAACCGGGACAGTGAAAACAGTACTCAAAGAGAGGGAGAGCAAGCTCTCTCTTGGCACTTTGGATGTGGGACATACAGCGAGATGTTTGCTGCTTTTGCGTTTGGCTGTTGGGAGATTTACAGCACAAAGATATCTAGTTGATTTGAAGCAGTTCCGAGAAAGTCTAAACATAATCGCCACTTCTCCCTCCTGGCACTTTCCATGTGGGAGATATAGCAGGATGTCTATTGGTTTTGAGGACAACTCAATGGACAGTGTAGGGAGAAAAGTTCCTGGCTCCTTGAATGCCGTTCCTGGAGACACTGCGATCAATGAGGGAGATATGTCAAGATGTGTGTTGGTTTTGAGGACGGCTCTCTGGAGAGTCTTAGCAAAGAGGTCACACAGATAATCAGAGCAATTCTCAGAGACACTGAGAACAAGCTCGACAATTCCCTCCTGGCACTTTCCCTGTAGGAGATACCGCAAGACGTTTCTGTAGATTGGGCACAGCGCTCTGCAGGGTGTTAGCAGAGACTTTCCCGGGACAGTGAAACCCTATGTCAGAGACACTGAGAAGAAGCCCCAATGTTCCCTCCAGGCACTTTCAGTGTGGGTGCCTTCTCCACGTGGTTCCTGGTTTCCCTGCAGCGCTGAAGACAATGTTAGCAAAGAGGTAACCGGGACAGTGAAAACAGTACTCAAAGACAGGGAGAGCAAGCTCTCTCTTGGCACTTTGGATGTGGGACATACAGCGAGATGTTTGCTGCTTTTGCGTTTGGCTGTTGGGAGATTTACAGCACAAAGATATCTAGTTGATTTGAAGCAGTTCCGAGAAAGTCTAAACATAATCGCCACTTCTCCCTCCTGGCACTTTCCATGTGGGAGATATAGCAGGATGTCTATTGGTTTTGAGGACAACTCAATGGACAGTGTAGGGAGAAAAGTTCCTGGCTCCTTGAATGCCGTTCCTGGAGACACTGCGATCAATGAGGGAGATATGTCAAGATGTGTGTTGGTTTTGAGGACGGCTCTCTGGAGAGTCTTAGCAAAGAGGTCACACAGATAATCAGAGCAATTCTCAGAGACACTGAGAACAAGCTCGACAATTCCCTCCTGGCACTTTCCCTGTAGGAGATACCGCAAGACGTTTCTGTAGATTGGGCACAGCGCTCTGCAGGGTGTTAGCAGAGACTTTCCCGGGACAGTGAAACCCTATGTCAGAGACACTGAGAAGAAGCCCCAATGTTCCCTCCAGGCACTTTCAGTGTGGGTGCCTTCTCCACGTGGTTCCTGGTTTCCCTGCAGCGCTGAAGACAATGTTAGCAAAGAGGTAACCGGGACAGTGAAAACAGTACTCAAAGACAGGGAGAGCAAGCTCTCTCTTGGCACTTTGGATGTGGGACATACAGCGAGATGTTTGCTGCTTTTGCGTTTGGCTGTTGGGAGATTTACAGCACAAAGATATCTAGTTGATTTGAAGCAGTTCCGAGAAAGTCTAAACATAATCGCCACTTCTCCCTCCTGGCACTTTCCATGTGGGAGATATAGCAGGATGTCTATTGGTTTTGAGGACAACTCAATGGACAGTGTAGGGAGAAAAGTTCCTGGCTCCTTGAATGCCGTTCCTGGAGACACTGCGATCAATGAGGGAGATATGTCAAGATGTGTGTTTGTTTTGAGGACGGCTCTCTGGAGAGTCTTAGCAAAGAGGTCACAGGGATAATCAGAGCAATTCTCAGAGACACTGAGAACAAGCTCGACAATTCCCTCCTGGCACTTTCCCTGTAGGAGATACCGCAAGACGTTTCTGTAGATTGGGCACAGCGCTCTGCAGGGTGTTAGCAGAGACTTTCCCGGGACAGTGAAACCCTATGTCAGAGACACTGAGAAGAAGCCCCAATGTTCCCTCCAGGCACTTTCAGTGTGGGTGCCTTCTCCACGTGGTTCCTGGTTTCCCTGCAACGGTGAAGACAATGTTAGCAAAGAGGTAACCGGGACAGTGAAAACAGTACTCAAAGACAGGGAGAGCAAGCTCTCTCTTGGCACTTTGGATGTGGGACATACAGCGAGATGTTTGCTGCTTTTGCGTTTGGCTGTTGGGAGATTTACAGCACAAAGATATCTAGTTGATTTGAAGCAGTTCCGAGAAAGTCTAAACATAATCGCCACTTCTCCCTCCTGGCACTTTCCATGTGGGAGATATAGCAGGATGTCTATTGGTTTTGAGGACAACTCAATGGACAGTGTAGGGAGAAAAGTTCCTGGCTCCTTGAATGCCGTTCCTGGAGACACTGCGATCAATGTGGGAGATATGTCAAGATGTGTGTTGGTTTTGAGGACGGCTCTCTGGAGAGTCTTAGCAAAGAGGTCACAGGGATAATCAGAGCAATTCTCAGAGACACTGAGAACAAGCTCGACAATTCCCTCCTGGCACTTTCCCTGTAGGAGATACCGCAAGACGTTTCTGTAGATTGGGCACAGCGCTCTGCAGGGTGTTAGCAGAGACTTTCCCGGGACAGTGAAACCCTATTTTAGAGACACTGAGAAGAAGCCCCAATGTTCCCTCCAGGCACTTTCAGTGTGGGTGCCTTCTCCACGTGGTTCCTGGTTTCCCTGCAGCGCTGAAGACAATGTTAGCAAAGAGGTAACCGGGACAGTGAAAACAGTACTCAAAGACAGGGAGAGCAAGCTCTCTCTTGGCACTTTGGATGTGGGACATACAGCGAGATGTTTGCTGCTTTTGCGTTTGGCTGTTGGGAGATTTACAGCACAAAGATATCTAGTTGATTTGAAGCAGTTCCGAGAAAGTCTAAACATAATCGCCACTTCTCCCTCCTGGCACTTTCCATGTGGGAGATATAGCAGGATGTCTATTGGTTTTGAGGACAACTCAATGGACAGTGTAGGGAGAAAAGTTCCTGGCTCCTTGAATGCCGTTCCTGGAGACACTGCGATCAATGTGGGAGATATGTCAAGATGTGTGTTGGTTTTGAGGACGGCTCTCTGGAGAGTCTTAGCAAAGAGGTCACAGGGATAATCAGAGCAATTCTCAGAGACACTGAGAACAAGCTCGACAAGTCCCTCCTGGCACTTTCCCTGTAGGAGATACCGCAAGACGTTTCTGTATATTGGGCACAGCGCTCTGCAGGGTGTTAGCAGAGACTTTCCCGGGACAGTGAAACCCTATGTCAGAGACACTGAGAAGAAGCCCCAATGTTCCCTCCAGGCACTTTCAGTGTGGGTGCCTTCTCCACGTGGTTCCTGGTTTCCCTGCAGCGCTGAAGAGAATTTTAGCAAAGAGGTAACCGGGACAGTGAAAACAGTACTCAAAGACAGGGAGAGCAAGCTCTACATTACTCTCTTGGCACTTTGGATGTGGGACATACAGCGAGATGTTTGCTGCTTTTGCGTTTGGCTGTTGGGAGATTTACAGCACAAAGATATCTAGTTGATTTGAAGCAGTTCCGAGAAAGTCTAAACATAATCGCCACTTCTCCCTCCTGGCACTTTCCATGTGGGAGATATAGCAGGATGTATATTGGTTTTGAGGACAACTCAATGGACAGTGTAGGGAGAAAAGTTCCTGGCTCCTTGAATGCCGTTCCTGGAGACACTGCGATCAATGTGGGAGATATGTCAAGATGTGTGTTGGTTTTGAGGACGGCTCTCTGGAGAGTCTTAGCAAAGAGGTCACAGGGATAATCAGAGCAATTCTCAGAGACACTGAGAACAAGCTCGACAATTCCCTCCTGGCACTTTCCCTGTAGGAGATACCGCAAGACGTTTCTGTAGATTGGGCACAGCGCTCTGCAGGGTGTTAGCAGAGACTTTCCCGGGACAGTGAAACCCTATTTTAGAGACACTGAGAAGAAGCCCCAATGTTCCCTCCAGGCACTTTCAGTGTGGGTGCCTTCTCCACGTGGTTCCTGGTTTCCCTGCAGCGCTGAAGAGAATGTTAGCAAAGAGGTAACCGGGACAGTGAAAACAGTACTCAAAGACAGGGAGAGCAAGCTCTCTCTTGGCACTTTGGATGTGGGACATACAGCGAGATGTTTGCTGCTTTTGCGTTTGGCTGTTGGGAGATTTACAGCACAAAGATATCTAGTTGATTTGGAGCAGTTCCGAGAAAGTCTAAACATAATCGCCACTTCTCCCTCCTGGCACTTTCCATGTGGGAGATATAGCAGGATGTCTATTGGTTTTGAGGACAACTCAATGGACAGTGTAGGGAGAAAAGTTCCTGGCTCCTTGAATGCCGTTCCTGGAGACACTGCGATCAATGTGGGAGATATGTCAAGATGTGTGTTTGTTTTGAGGACGGCTCTCTGGAGAGTCTTAGCAAAGAGGTCACAGGGATAATCAGAGCAATTCTCAGAGACACTGAGAACAAGCTCGACAATTCCCTCCTGGCACTTTCCCTGTAGGAGATACCGCAAGACGTTTCTGTAGATTGAGCACAGCGCTCTGCAGGGTGTTAGCAGAGACTTTCCCGGGACAGTGAAACCCTATGTCAGAGACACTGAGAAGAAGCCCCAATGTTCCCTCCAGGCACTTTCAGTGTGGGTGCCTTCTCCACGTGGTTCCTGGTTTCCCTGCAACGCTGAAGACAATGTTAGCAGAGGTAACCGGGACAGTGAAAACAGTACTCAAAGACAGGGAGAGCAAGCTCTCTCTTGGCACTTTGGATGTGGGACATACAGCGAGATGTTTGCTGCTTTTGCGTTTGGCTGTTGGGAGATTTACAGCACAAAGATATCTAGTTGATTTGAAGCAGTTCCGAGAAAGTCTAAACATAATCGCCACTTCTCCCTCCTGGCACTTTCCATGTGGGAGATATAGCAGGATGTATATTGGTTTTGAGGACAACTCAATGGACAGTGTAGGGAGAAAAGTTCCTGGCTCCTTGAATGCCGTTCCTGGAGACACTGCGATCAATGAGGGAGATATGTCAAGATGTGTGTTGGTTTTGAGGACGGCTCTCTGGAGAGTCTTAGCAAAGAGGTCACAGGGATAATCAGAGCAATTCTCAGAGACACTGAGAACAAGCTCGACAATTCCCTCCTGGCACTTTCCCTGTAGGAGATACCGCAAGACGTTTCTGTAGATTGAGCACAGCGCTCTGCAGGGTGTTAGCAGAGACTTTCCCGGGACAGTGAAACCCTATGTCAGAGACACTGAGAAGAAGCCCCAATGTTCCCTCCAGGCACTTTCAGTGTGGGTGCCTTCTCCACGTGGTTCCTGGTTTCCCTGCAGCGCTGAAGAGAATGTTAGCAAAGAGGTAACCGGGACAGTGAAAACAGTACTCAAAGACAGGGAGAGCAAGCTCTCTCTTGGCACTTTGGATGTGGGACATACAGCGAGATGTTTGCTGCTTTTGCGTTTGGCTGTTGGGAGATTTACAGCACAAAGATATCTAGTTGATTTGGAGCAGTTCCGAGAAAGTCTAAACATAATCGCCACTTCTCCCTCCTGGCACTTTCCATGTGGGAGATATAGCAGGATGTATATTGGTTTTGAGGACAACTCAATGGACAGTGTAGGGAGAAAAGTTCCTGGCTCCTTGAATGCCGTTCCTGGAGACACTGCGATCAATGAGGGAGATATGTCAAGATGTGTGTTGGTTTTGAGGACGGCTCTCTGGAGAGTCTTAGCAAAGAGGTCACAGGGATAATCAGAGCAATTCTCAGAGACACTGAGAACAAGCTCGACAATTCCCTCCTGGCACTTTCCCTGTAGGAGATACCGCAAGACGTTTCTGTAGATTGAGCACAGCGCTCTGCAGGGTGTTAGCAGAGACTTTCCCGGGACAGTGAAACCCTATGTCAGAGACACTGAGAAGAAGCCCCAATGTTCCCTCCAGGCACTTTCAGTGTGGGTGCCTTCTCCACGTGGTTCCTGGTTTCCCTGCAACGCTGAAGACAATGTTAGCAGAGGTAACCGGGACAGTGAAAACAGTACTCAAAGACAGGGAGAGCAAGCTCTCTCTTGGCACTTTGGATGTGGGACATACAGCGAGATGTTTGCTGCTTTTGCGTTTGGCTGTTGGGAGATTTACAGCACAAAGATATCTAGTTGATTTGAAGCAGTTCCGAGAAAGTCTAAACATAATCGCCACTTCTCCCTCCTGGCACTTTCCATGTGGGAGATATAGCAGGATGTCTATTGGTTTTGAGGACAACTCAATGGACAGTGTAGGGAGAAAAGTTCCTGGCTCCTTGAATGCCGTTCCTGGAGACACTGCGATCAATGAGGGAGATATGTCAAGATGTGTGTTGGTTTTGAGGACGGCTCTCTGGAGAGTCTTAGCAAAGAGGTCACAGGGATAATCAGAGCAATTCTCAGAGACACTGAGAACAAGCTCGACAATTCCCTCCTGGCACTTTCCCTGTAGGAGATACCGCAAGACGTTTCTGTAGATTGAGCACAGCGCTCTGCAGGGTGTTAGCAGAGACTTTCCCGGGACAGTGAAACCCTATGTCAGAGACACTGAGAAGAAGCCCCAATGTTCCCTCCAGGCACTTTCAGTGTGGGTGCCTTCTCCACGTGGTTCCTGGTTTCCCTGCAGCGCTGAAGAGAATGTTAGCAAAGAGGTAACCGGGACAGTGAAAACAGTACTCAAAGACAGGGAGAGCAAGCTCTCTCTTGGCACTTTGGATGTGGGACATACAGCGAGAGGTTTGCTGCTTTTGCGTTTGGCTGTTGGGAGATTTACAGCACAAAGATATCTAGTTGATTTGGAGCAGTTCCGAGAAAGTCTAAACATAATCGCCACTTCTCCCTCCTGGCACTTTCCATGTGGGAGATATAGCAGGATGTCTATTGGTTTTGAGGACAACTCAATGGACAGTGTAGGGAGAAAAGTTCCTGGCTCCTTGAATGCCGTTCCTGGAGACACTGCGATCAATGAGGGAGATATGTCAAGATGTGTGTTGGTTTTGAGGATGGCTCTCTGGAGAGTCTTAGCAAAGAGGTCACAGGGATAATCAGAGCAATTCTCAGAGACACTGAGAACAAGCTCGACAATTCCCTCCTGGCACTTTCCCTGTAGGAGATACCGCAAGACGTTTCTGTAGATTGAGCACAGCGCTCTGCAGGGTGTTAGCAGAGACTTTCGCGGGACAGTGAAACCCTATGTCAGAGACACTGAGAAGAAGCCCCAATGTTCCCTCCAGGCACTTTCAGTGTGGGTGCCTTCTCCACGTGGTTCCTGGTTTCCCTGCAGCGCTGAAGAGAATGTTAGCAAAGAGGTAACCGGGACAGTGAAAACAGTACTCAAAGACAGGGAGAGCAAGCTCTCTCTTGGCACTTTGGATGTGGGACATACAGCGAGATGTTTGCTGCTTTTGCGTTTGGCTGTTGGGAGATTTACAGCACAAAGATATCTAGTTGATTTGGAGCAGTTCCGAGAAAGTCTAAACATAATCGCCACTTCTCCCTCCTGGCACTTTCCATGTGGGAGATATAGCAGGATGTCTATTGGTTTTGAGGACAACTCAATGGACAGTGTAGGGAGAAAAGTTCCTGGCTCCTTGAATGCCGTTCCTGGAGACACTGCGATCAATGAGGGAGATATGTCAAGATGTGTGTTGGTTTTGAGGACGGCTCTCTGGAGAGTCTTAGCAAAGAGGTCACAGGGATAATCAGAGCAATTCTCAGAGACACTGAGAACAAGCTCGACAATTCCCTCCTGGCACTTTCCCTGTAGGAGATACCGCAAGACGTTTCTGTAGATTGAGCACAGCGCTCTGCAGGGTGTTAGCAGAGACTTTCCCGGGACAGTGAAACCCTATGTCAGAGACACTGAGAAGAAGCCCCAATGTTCCCTCCAGGCACTTTCAGTGTGGGTGCCTTCTCCACGTGGTTCCTGGTTTCCCTGCAGCGCTGAAGAGAATGTTAGCAAAGAGGTAACCGGGACAGTGAAAACAGTACTCAAAGACAGGGAGAGCAAGCTCTCTCTTGGCACTTTGGATGTGGGACATACAGCGAGATGTTTGCTGCTTTTGCGTTTGGCTGTTGGGAGATTTACAGCACAAAGATATCTAGTTGATTTGAAGCAGTTCCGAGAAAGTCTAAACATAATCGCCACTTCTCCCTCCTGGCACTTTCCATGTGGGAGATATAGCAGGATGTCTATTGGTTTTGAGGACAACTCAATGGACAGTGTAGGGAGAAAAGTTCCTGGCTCCTTGAATGCCGTTCCTGGAGACACTGCGATCAATGTGGGAGATATGTCAAGATGTGTGTTGGTTTTGAGGACGGCTCTCTGGAGAGTCTTAGCAAAGAGGTCACAGGGATAATCAGAGCAATTCTCAGAGACACTGAGAACAAGCTCGACAATTCCCTCCTGGCACTTTCCCTGTAGGAGATACCGCAAGACGTTTCTGTAGATTGGGCACAGCGCTCTGCAGGGTGTTAGCAGAGACTTTCCCGGGACAGTGAAACCCTATGTCAGAGACACTGAGAAGAAGCCCCAATGTTCCCTCCAGGCACTTTCAGTGTGGGTGCCTTCTCCACGTGGTTCCTGGTTTCCCTGCAACGCTGAAGAGAATGTTAGCAAAGAGGTAACCGGGACAGTGAAAACAGTACTCAAAGACAGGGAGAGCAAGCTCTCTCTTGGCACTTTGGATGTGGGACATACAGCGAGATGTTTGCTGCTTTTGCGTTTGGCTGTTGGGAGATTTACAGCACAAAGATATCTAGTTGATTTGAAGCAGTTCCGAGAAAGTCTAAACATAATCGCCACTTCTCCCTCCTGGCACTTTCCATGTGGGAGATATAGCAGGATGTCTATTGGTTTTGAGGACAACTCAATGGACAGTGTAGGGAGAAAAGTTCCTGGCTCCTTGAATGCCGTTCCTGGAGACACTGCGATCAATGTGGGAGATATGTCAAGATGTGTGTTGGTTTTGAGGACGGCTCTCTGGAGAGTCTTAGCAAAGAGGTCACAGGGATAATCAGAGCAATTCTCAGAGACACTGAGAACAAGCTCGACAATTCCCTCCTGGCACTTTCCCTGTAGGAGATACCGCAAGACGTTTCTGTAGATTGAGCACAGCGCTCTGCAGGGTGTTAGCAGAGACTTTCGCGGGACAGTGAAACCCTATGTCAGAGACACTGAGAAGAAGCCCCAATGTTCCCTCCAGGCACTTTCAGTGTGGGTGCCTTCTCCACGTGGTTCCTGGTTTCCCTGCAGCTCTGAAGAGAATGTTAGCAAAGAGGTAACCGGGACAGTGAAAACAGTACTCAAAGACAGGGAGAGCAAGCTCTCTCTTGGCACTTTGGATGTGGGACATACAGCGAGATGTTTGCTGCTTTTGCGTTTGGCTGTTGGGAGATTTACAGCACAAAGATATCTAGTTGATTTGGAGCAGTTCCGAGAAAGTCTAAACATAATCGCCACTTCTCCCTCCTGGCACTTTCCATGTGGGAGATATAGCAGGATGTCTATTGGTTTTGAGGACAACTCAATGGACAGTGTAGGGAGAAAAGTTCCTGGCTCCTTGAATGCCGTTCCTGGAGACACTGCGATCAATGTGGGAGATATGTCAAGATGTGTGTTGGTTTTGAGGACGGCTCTCTGGAGAGTCTTAGCAAAGAGGTCACACAGATAATCAGAGCAATTCTCAGAGACACTGAGAACAAGCTCGACAATTCCCTCCTGGCACTTTCCCTGTAGGAGATACCGCAAGACGTTTCTGTAGATTGGGCACAGCGCTCTGCAGGGTGTTAGCAGAGACTTTCCCGGGACAGTGAAACCCTATGTCAGAGACACTGAGAAGAAGCCCCAATGTTCCCTCCAGGCACTTTCAGTGTGGGTGCCTTCTCCACGTGGTTCCTGGTTTCCCTGCAACGCTGAAGACAATGTTAGCAAAGAGGTAACCGGGACAGTGAAAACAGTACTCAAAGACAGGGAGAGCAAGCTCTCTCTTGGCACTTTGGATGTGGGACATACAGCGAGATGTTTGCTGCTTTTGCGTTTGGCTGTTGGGAGATTTACAGCACAAAGATATCTAGTTGATTTGAAGCAGTTCCGAGAAAGTCTAAACATAATCGCCACTTCTCCCTCCTGGCACTTTCCATGTGGGAGATATAGCAGGATGTCTATTGGTTTTGAGGACAACTCAATGGACAGTGTAGGGAGAAAAGTTCCTGGCTCCTTGAATGCCGTTCCTGGAGACACTGCGATCAATGAGGGAGATATGTCAAGATGTGTGTTGGTTTTGAGGACGGCTCTCTGGAGAGTCTTAGCAAAGAGGTCACAGGGATAATCAGAGCAATTCTCAGAGACACTGAGAACAAGCTCGACAATTCCCTCCTGGCACTTTCCCTGTAGGAGATACCGCAAGACGTTTCTGTGGATTGGGCACAGCGCTCTGCAGGGTGTTAGCAGAGACTTTCCCGGGACAGTGAAACCCTATGTCAGAGACACTGAGAAGAAGCCCCAATGTTCCCTCCAGGCACTTTCAGTGTGGGTGCCTTCTCCACGTGGTTCCTGGTTTCCCTGCAGCGCTGAAGACAATGTTAGCAAAGAGGTAACCGGGACAGTGAAAACAGTACTCAAAGACAGGGAGAGCAAGCTCTCTCTTGGCACTTTGGATGTGGGACATACAGCGAGATGTTTGCTGCTTTTGCGTTTGGCTGTTGGGAGATTTACAGCACAAAGATATCTAGTTGATTTGAAGCAGTTCCGAGAAAGTCTAAACATAATCGCCACTTCTCCCTCCTGGCACTTTCCATGTGGGAGATATAGCAGGATGTATATTGGTTTTGAGGACAACTCAATGGACAGTGTAGGGAGAAAAGTTCCTGGCTCCTTGAATGCCGTTCCTGGAGACACTGCCATCAATGTGGGAGATATGTCAAGATGTGTGTTGGTTTTGAGGACGGCTCTCTGGAGAGTCTTAGCAAAGAGGTCACAGGGATAATCAGAGCAATTCTCAGAGACACTGAGAACAAGCTCGACAATTCCCTCCTGGCACTTTCCCTGTAGGAGATACCGCAAGACGTTTCTGTAGATTGGGCACAGCGCTCTGCAGGGTGTTAGCAGAGACTTTCCCGGGACAGTGAAACCCTATGTCAGAGACACTGAGAAGAAGCCCCAATGTTCCCTCCAGGCACTTTCAGTGTGGGTGCCTTCTCCACGTGGTTCCTGGTTTCCCTGCAGCGCTGAAGAGAATGTTAGCAAAGAGGTAACCGGGACAGTGAAAACAGTACTCAAAGACAGGGAGAGCAAGCTCTCTCTTGGCACTTTGGATGTGGGACATACAGCGAGATGTTTGCTGCTTTTGCGTTTGGCTGTTGGGAGATTTACAGCACAAAGATATCTAGTTGATTTGAAGCAGTTCCGAGAAAGTCTAAACATAATCGCCACTTCTCCCTCCTGGCACTTTCCATGTGGGAGATATAGCAGGATGTCTATTGGTTTTGAGGACAACTCAATGGACAGTGTAGGGAGAAAAGTTCCTGGCTCCTTGAATGCCGTTCCTGGAGACACTGCGATCAATGAGGGAGATATGTCAAGATGTGTGTTGGTTTTGAGGACGGCTCTCTGGAGAGTCTTAGCAAAGAGGTCACACAGATAATCAGAGCAATTCTCAGAGACACTGAGAACAAGCTCGACAATTCCCTCCTGGCACTTTCCCTGTAGGAGATACCGCAAGACGTTTCTGTAGATTGGGCACAGCGCTCTGCAGGGTGTTAGCAGAGACTTTCCCGGGACAGTGAAACCCTATGTCAGAGACACTGAGAAGAAGCCCCAATGTTCCCTCCAGGCACTTTCAGTGTGGGTGCCTTCTCCACGTGGTTCCTGGTTTCCCTGCAGCGCTGAAGACAATGTTAGCAAAGAGGTAACCGGGACAGTGAAAACAGTACTCAAAGACAGGGAGAGCAAGCTCTCTCTTGGCACTTTGGATGTGGGACATACAGCGAGATGTTTGCTGCTTTTGCGTTTGGCTGTTGGGAGATTTACAGCACAAAGATATCTAGTTGATTTGAAGCAGTTCCGAGAAAGTCTAAACATAATCGCCACTTCTCCCTCCTGGCACTTTCCATGTGGGAGATATAGCAGGATGTATATTGGTTTTGAGGACAACTCAATGGACAGTGTAGGGAGAAAAGTTCCTGGCTCCTTGAATGCCGTTCCTGGAGACACTGCGATCAATGAGGGAGATATGTCAAGATGTGTGTTTGTTTTGAGGACGGCTCTCTGGAGAGTCTTAGCAAAGAGGTCACAGGGATAATCAGAGCAATTCTCAGAGACACTGAGAACAAGCTCGACAATTCCCTCCTGGCACTTTCCCTGTAGGAGATACCGCAAGACGTTTCTGTAGATTGGGCACAGCGCTCTGCAGGGTGTTAGCAGAGACTTTCCCGGGACAGTGAAACCCTATGTCAGAGACACTGAGAAGAAGCCCCAATGTTCCCTCCAGGCACTTTCAGTGTGGGTGCCTTCTCCACGTGGTTCCTGGTTTCCCTGCAACGGTGAAGACAATGTTAGCAAAGAGGTAACCGGGACAGTGAAAACAGTACTCAAAGACAGGGAGAGCAAGCTCTCTCTTGGCACTTTGGATGTGGGACATACAGCGAGATGTTTGCTGCTTTTGCGTTTGGCTGTTGGGAGATTTACAGCACAAAGATATCTAGTTGATTTGAAGCAGTTCCGAGAAAGTCTAAACATAATCGCCACTTCTCCCTCCTGGCACTTTCCATGTGGGAGATATAGCAGGATGTCTATTGGTTTTGAGGACAACTCAATGGACAGTGTAGGGAGAAAAGTTCCTGGCTCCTTGAATGCCGTTCCTGGAGACACTGCGATCAATGTGGGAGATATGTCAAGATGTGTGTTGGTTTTGAGGACGGCTCTCTGGAGAGTCTTAGCAAAGAGGTCACAGGGATAATCAGAGCAATTCTCAGAGACACTGAGAACAAGCTCGACAATTCCCTCCTGGCACTTTCCCTGTAGGAGATACCGCAAGACGTTTCTGTAGATTGGGCACAGCGCTCTGCAGGGTGTTAGCAGAGACTTTCCCGGGACAGTGAAACCCTATTTTAGAGACACTGAGAAGAAGCCCCAATGTTCCCTCCAGGCACTTTCAGTGTGGGTGCCTTCTCCACGTGGTTCCTGGTTTCCCTGCAGCGCTGAAGACAATGTTAGCAAAGAGGTAACCGGGACAGTGAAAACAGTACTCAAAGACAGGGAGAGCAAGCTCTCTCTTGGCACTTTGGATGTGGGACATACAGCGAGATGTTTGCTGCTTTTGCGTTTGGCTGTTGGGAGATTTACAGCACAAAGATATCTAGTTGATTTGAAGCAGTTCCGAGAAAGTCTAAACATAATCGCCACTTCTCCCTCCTGGCACTTTCCATGTGGGAGATATAGCAGGATGTCTATTGGTTTTGAGGACAACTCAATGGACAGTGTAGGGAGAAAAGTTCCTGGCTCCTTGAATGCCGTTCCTGGAGACACTGCGATCAATGTGGGAGATATGTCAAGATGTGTGTTGGTTTTGAGGACGGCTCTCTGGAGAGTCTTAGCAAAGAGGTCACAGGGATAATCAGAGCAATTCTCAGACACACTGAGAACAAGCTCGACAAGTCCCTCCTGGCACTTTCCCTGTAGGAGATACCGCAAGACGTTTCTGTAGATTGGGCACAGCGCTCTGCAGGGTGTTAGCAGAGACTTTCCCGGGACAGTGAAACCCTATGTCAGAGACACTGAGAAGAAGCCCCAATGTTCCCTCCAGGCACTTTCAGTGTGGGTGCCTTCTCCACGTGGTTCCTGGTTTCCCTGCAGCGCTGAAGAGAATTTTAGCAAAGAGGTAACCGGGACAGTGAAAACAGTACTCAAAGACAGGGAGAGCAAGCTCTACATTACTCTCTTGGCACTTTGGATGTGGGACATACAGCGAGATGTTTGCTGCTTTTGCGTTTGGCTGTTGGGAGATTTACAGCACAAAGATATCTAGTTGATTTGAAGCAGTTCCGAGAAAGTCTAAACATAATCGCCACTTCTCCCTCCTGGCACTTTCCATGTGGGAGATATAGCAGGATGTATATTGGTTTTGAGGACAACTCAATGGACAGTGTAGGGAGAAAAGTTCCTGGCTCCTTGAATGCCGTTCCTGGAGACACTGCGATCAATGTGGGAGATATGTCAAGATGTGTGTTGGTTTTGAGGACGGCTCTCTGGAGAGTCTTAGCAAAGAGGTCACAGGGATAATCAGAGCAATTCTCAGAGACACTGAGAACAAGCTCGACAATTCCCTCCTGGCACTTTCCCTGTAGGAGATACCGCAAGACGTTTCTGTAGATTGGGCACAGCGCTCTGCAGGGTGTTAGCAGAGACTTTCCCGGGACAGTGAAACCCTATTTTAGAGACACTGAGAAGAAGCCCCAATGTTCCCTCCAGGCACTTTCAGTGTGGGTGCCTTCTCCACGTGGTTCCTGGTTTCCCTGCAGCGCTGAAGAGAATGTTAGCAAAGAGGTAACCGGGACAGTGAAAACAGTACTCAAAGACAGGGAGAGCAAGCTCTCTCTTGGCACTTTGGATGTGGGACATACAGCGAGATGTTTGCTGCTTTTGCGTTTGGCTGTTGGGAGATTTACAGCACAAAGATATCTAGTTGATTTGGAGCAGTTCCGAGAAAGTCTAAACATAATCGCCACTTCTCCCTCCTGGCACTTTCCATGTGGGAGATATAGCAGGATGTCTATTGGTTTTGAGGACAACTCAATGGACAGTGTAGGGAGAAAAGTTCCTGGCTCCTTGAATGCCGTTCCTGGAGACACTGCGATCAATGTGGGAGATATGTCAAGATGTGTGTTTGTTTTGAGGACGGCTCTCTGGAGAGTCTTAGCAAAGAGGTCACAGGGATAATCAGAGCAATTCTCAGAGACACTGAGAACAAGCTCGACAATTCCCTCCTGGCACTTTCCCTGTAGGAGATACCGCAAGACGTTTCTGTAGATTGAGCACAGCGCTCTGCAGGGTGTTAGCAGAGACTTTCCCGGGACAGTGAAACCCTATGTCAGAGACACTGAGAAGAAGCCCCAATGTTCCCTCCAGGCACTTTCAGTGTGGGTGCCTTCTCCACGTGGTTCCTGGTTTCCCTGCAACGCTGAAGACAATGTTAGCAGAGGTAACCGGGACAGTGAAAACAGTACTCAAAGACAGGGAGAGCAAGCTCTCTCTTGGCACTTTGGATGTGGGACATACAGCGAGATGTTTGCTGCTTTTGCGTTTGGCTGTTGGGAGATTTACAGCACAAAGATATCTAGTTGATTTGAAGCAGTTCCGAGAAAGTCTAAACATAATCGCCACTTCTCCCTCCTGGCACTTTCCATGTGGGAGATATAGCAGGATGTATATTGGTTTTGAGGACAACTCAATGGACAGTGTAGGGAGAAAAGTTCCTGGCTCCTTGAATGCCGTTCCTGGAGACACTGCGATCAATGAGGGAGATATGTCAAGATGTGTGTTGGTTTTGAGGACGGCTCTCTGGAGAGTCTTAGCAAAGAGGTCACAGGGATAATCAGAGCAATTCTCAGAGACACTGAGAACAAGCTCGACAATTCCCTCCTGGCACTTTCCCTGTAGGAGATACCGCAAGACGTTTCTGTAGATTGAGCACAGCGCTCTGCAGGGTGTTAGCAGAGACTTTCCCGGGACAGTGAAACCCTATGTCAGAGACACTGAGAAGAAGCCCCAATGTTCCCTCCAGGCACTTTCAGTGTGGGTGCCTTCTCCACGTGGTTCCTGGTTTCCCTGCAGCGCTGAAGAGAATGTTAGCAAAGAGGTAACCGGGACAGTGAAAACAGTACTCAAAGACAGGGAGAGCAAGCTCTCTCTTGGCACTTTGGATGTGGGACATACAGCGAGATGTTTGCTGCTTTTGCGTTTGGCTGTTGGGAGATTTACAGCACAAAGATATCTAGTTGATTTGGAGCAGTTCCGAGAAAGTCTAAACATAATCGCCACTTCTCCCTCCTGGCACTTTCCATGTGGGAGATATAGCAGGATGTATATTGGTTTTGAGGACAACTCAATGGACAGTGTAGGGAGAAAAGTTCCTGGCTCCTTGAATGCCGTTCCTGGAGACACTGCGATCAATGTGGGAGATATGTCAAGATGTGTGTTGGTTTTGAGGACGGCTCTCTGGAGAGTCTTAGCAAAGAGGTCACAGGGATAATCAGAGCAATTCTCAGAGACACTGAGAACAAGCTCGACAATTCCCTCCTGGCACTTTCCCTGTAGGAGATACCGCAAGACGTTTCTGTAGATTGAGCACAGCGCTCTGCAGGGTGTTAGCAGAGACTTTCCCGGGACAGTGAAACCCTATGTCAGAGACACTGAGAAGAAGCCCCAATGTTCCCTCCAGGCACTTTCAGTGTGGGTGCCTTCTCCACGTGGTTCCTGGTTTCCCTGCAACGCTGAAGACAATGTTAGCAGAGGTAACCGGGACAGTGAAAACAGTACTCAAAGACAGGGAGAGCAAGCTCTCTCTTGGCACTTTGGATGTGGGACATACAGCGAGATGTTTGCTGCTTTTGCGTTTGGCTGTTGGGAGATTTACAGCACAAAGATATCTAGTTGATTTGAAGCAGTTCCGAGAAAGTCTAAACATAATCGCCACTTCTCCCTCCTGGCACTTTCCATGTGGGAGATATAGCAGGATGTATATTGGTTTTGAGGACAACTCAATGGACAGTGTAGGGAGAAAAGTTCCTGGCTCCTTGAATGCCGTTCCTGGAGACACTGCGATCAATGAGGGAGATATGTCAAGATGTGTGTTGGTTTTGAGGACGGCTCTCTGGAGAGTCTTAGCAAAGAGGTCACAGGGATAATCAGAGCAATTCTCAGAGACACTGAGAACAAGCTCGACAATTCCCTCCTGGCACTTTCCCTGTAGGAGATACCGCAAGACGTTTCTGTAGATTGAGCACAGCGCTCTGCAGGGTGTTAGCAGAGACTTTCCCGGGACAGTGAAACCCTATGTCAGAGACACTGAGAAGAAGCCCCAATGTTCCCTCCAGGCACTTTCAGTGTGGGTGCCTTCTCCACGTGGTTCCTGGTTTCCCTGCAGCGCTGAAGAGAATGTTAGCAAAGAGGTAACCGGGACAGTGAAAACAGTACTCAAAGACAGGGAGAGCAAGCTCTCTCTTGGCACTTTGGATGTGGGACATACAGCGAGAGGTTTGCTGCTTTTGCGTTTGGCTGTTGGGAGATTTACAGCACAAAGATATCTAGTTGATTTGGAGCAGTTCCGAGAAAGTCTAAACATAATCGCCACTTCTCCCTCCTGGCACTTTCCATGTGGGAGATATAGCAGGATGTCTATTGGTTTTGAGGACAACTCAATGGACAGTGTAGGGAGAAAAGTTCCTGGCTCCTTGAATGCCGTTCCTGGAGACACTGCGATCAATGAGGGAGATATGTCAAGATGTGTGTTGGTTTTGAGGATGGCTCTCTGGAGAGTCTTAGCAAAGAGGTCACAGGGATAATCAGAGCAATTCTCAGAGACACTGAGAACAAGCTCGACAATTCCCTCCTGGCACTTTCCCTGTAGGAGATACCGCAAGACGTTTCTGTAGATTGAGCACAGCGCTCTGCAGGGTGTTAGCAGAGACTTTCGCGGGACAGTGAAACCCTATGTCAGAGACACTGAGAAGAAGCCCCAATGTTCCCTCCAGGCACTTTCAGTGTGGGTGCCTTCTCCACGTGGTTCCTGGTTTCCCTGCAGCGCTGAAGAGAATGTTAGCAAAGAGGTAACCGGGACAGTGAAAACAGTACTCAAAGACAGGGAGAGCAAGCTCTCTCTTGGCACTTTGGATGTGGGACATACAGCGAGATGTTTGCTGCTTTTGCGTTTGGCTGTTGGGAGATTTACAGCACAAAGATATCTAGTTGATTTGGAGCAGTTCCGAGAAAGTCTAAACATAATCGCCACTTCTCCCTCCTGGCACTTTCCATGTGGGAGATATAGCAGGATGTCTATTGGTTTTGAGGACAACTCAATGGACAGTGTAGGGAGAAAAGTTCCTGGCTCCTTGAATGCCGTTCCTGGAGACACTGCGATCAATGAGGGAGATATGTCAAGATGTGTGTTGGTTTTGAGGACGGCTCTCTGGAGAGTCTTAGCAAAGAGGTCACAGGGATAATCAGAGCAATTCTCAGAGACACTGAGAACAAGCTCGACAATTCCCTCCTGGCACTTTCCCTGTAGGAGATACCGCAAGACGTTTCTGTAGATTGAGCACAGCGCTCTGCAGGGTGTTAGCAGAGACTTTCGCGGGACAGTGAAACCCTATGTCAGAGACACTGAGAAGAAGCCCCAATGTTCCCTCCAGGCACTTTCAGTGTGGGTGCCTTCTCCACGTGGTTCCTGGTTTCCCTGCAGCGCTGAAGAGAATGTTAGCAAAGAGGTAACCGGGACAGTGAAAACAGTACTCAAAGACAGGGAGAGCAAGCTCTCTCTTGGCACTTTGGATGTGGGACATACAGCGAGATGTTTGCTGCTTTTGCGTTTGGCTGTTGGGAGATTTACAGCACAAAGATATCTAGTTGATTTGAAGCAGTTCCGAGAAAGTCTAAACATAATCGCCACTTCTCCCTCCTGGCACTTTCCATGTGGGAGATATAGCAGGATGTCTATTGGTTTTGAGGACAACTCAATGGACAGTGTAGGGAGAAAAGTTCCTGGCTCCTTGAATGCCGTTCCTGGAGACACTGCGATCAATGAGGGAGATATGTCAAGATGTGTGTTGGTTTTGAGGACGGCTCTCTGGAGAGTCTTAGCAAAGAGGTCACAGGGATAATCAGAGCAATTCTCAGAGACACTGAGAACAAGCTCGACAATTCCCTCCTGGCACTTTCCCTGTAGGAGATACCGCAAGACGTTTCTGTAGATTGGGCACAGCGCTCTGCAGGGTGTTAGCAGAGACTTTCCCGGGACAGTGAAACCCTATGTCAGAGACACTGAGAAGAAGCCCCAATGTTCCCTCCAGGCACTTTCAGTGTGGGTGCCTTCTCCACGTGGTTCCTGGTTTCCCTGCAACGCTGAAGAGAATGTTAGCAAAGAGGTAACCGGGACAGTGAAAACAGTACTCAAAGACAGGGAGAGCAAGCTCTCTCTTGGCACTTTGGATGTGGGACATACAGCGAGATGTTTGCTGCTTTTGCGTTTGGCTGTTGGGAGATTTACAGCACAAAGATATCTAGTTGATTTGAAGCAGTTCCGAGAAAGTCTAAACATAATCGCCACTTCTCCCTCCTGGCACTTTCCATGTGGGAGATATAGCAGGATGTCTATTGGTTTTGAGGACAACTCAATGGACAGTGTAGGGAGAAAAGTTCCTGGCTCCTTGAATGCCGTTCCTGGAGACACTGCGATCAATGTGGGAGATATGTCAAGATGTGTGTTGGTTTTGAGGACGGCTCTCTGGAGAGTCTTAGCAAAGAGGTCACAGGGATAATCAGAGCAATTCTCAGAGACACTGAGAACAAGCTCGACAATTCCCTCCTGGCACTTTCCCTGTAGGAGATACCGCAAGACGTTTCTGTAGATTGGGCACAGCGCTCTGCAGGGTGTTAGCAGAGACTTTCCCGGGACAGTGAAACCCTATGTCAGAGACACTGAGAAGAAGCCCCAATGTTCCCTCCAGGCACTTTCAGTGTGGGTGCCTTCTCCACGTGGTTCCTGGTTTCCCTGCAACGCTGAAGACAATGTTAGCAAAGAGGTAACCGGGACAGTGAAAACAGTACTCAAAGACAGGGAGAGCAAGCTCTCTCTTGGCACTTTGGATGTGGGACATACAGCGAGATGTTTGCTGCTTTTGCGTTTGGCTGTTGGGAGATTTACAGCACAAAGATATCTAGTTGATTTGAAGCAGTTCCGAGAAAGTCTAAACATAATCGCCACTTCTCCCTCCTGGCACTTTCCATGTGGGAGATATAGCAGGATGTCTATTGGTTTTGAGGACAACTCAATGGACAGTGTAGGGAGAAAAGTTCCTGGCTCCTTGAATGCCGTTCCTGGAGACACTGCGATCAATGAGGGAGATATGTCAAGATGTGTGTTGGTTTTGAGGACGGCTCTCTGGAGAGTCTTAGCAAAGAGGTCACAGGGATAATCAGAGCAATTCTCAGAGACACTGAGAACAAGCTCGACAATTCCCTCCTGGCACTTTCCCTGTAGGAGATACCGCAAGACGTTTCTGTAGATTGGGCACAGCGCTCTGCAGGGTGTTAGCAGAGACTTTCCCGGGACAGTGAAACCCTATGTCAGAGACACTGAGAAGAAGCCCCAATGTTCCCTCCAGGCACTTTCAGTGTGGGTGCCTTCTCCACGTGGTTCCTGGTTTCCCTGCAGCGCTGAAGAGAATGTTAGCAAAGAGGTAACCGGCACAGCGAAAACAGTACTCAAAGACAGGGAGAGCAAGCTCTCTCTTGGCACTTTGGATGTGGGACATACAGCGAGATGTTTGCTGCTTTTGCGTTTGGCTGTTGGGAGATTTACAGCACAAAGATATCTAGTTGATTTGAAGCAGTTCCGAGAAAGTCTAAACATAATCGCCACTTCTCCCTCCTGGCACTTTCCATGTGGGAGATATAGCAGGATGTATATTGGTTTTGAGGACAACTCAATGGACAGTGTAGGGAGAAAAGTTCCTGGCTCCTTGAATGCCGTTCCTGGAGACACTGCGATCAATGTGGGAGATATGTCAAGATGTGTGTTGGTTTTGAGGACGGCTCTCTGGAGAGTCTTAGCAAAGAGGTCACAGGGATAATCAGAGCAATTCTCAGAGACACTGAGAACAAGCTCGACAATTCCCTCCTGGCACTTTCCCTGTAGGAGATACCGCAAGACGTTTCTGTAGATTGGGCACAGCGCTCTGCAGGGTGTTAGCAGAGACTTTCCCGGGACAGTGAAACCCTATGTCAGAGACACTGAGAAGAAGCCCCAATGTTCCCTCCAGGCACTTTCAGTGTGGGTGCCTTCTCCACGTGGTTCCTGGTTTCCCTGCAGCGCTGAAGAGAATGTTAGCAAAGAGGTAACCGGGACAGTGAAAACAGTACTCAAAGAGAGGGAGAGCAAGCTCTCTCTTGGCACTTTGGATGTGGGACATACAGCGAGATGTTTGCTGCTTTTGCGTTTGGCTGTTGGGAGATTTACAGCACAAAGATATCTAGTTGATTTGAAGCAGTTCCGAGAAAGTCTAAACATAATCGCCACTTCTCCCTCCTGGCACTTTCCATGTGGGAGATATAGCAGGATGTATATTGGTTTTGAGGACAACTCAATGGACAGTGTAGGGAGAAAAGTTCCTGGCTCCTTGAATGCCGTTCCTGGAGACACTGCAATCAATGTGGGAGATATGTCAAGATGTGTGTTGGTTTTGAGGACGGCTCTCTGGAGAGTCTTAGCAAAGAGGTCACAGGGATAATCAGAGCAATTCTCAGAGACACTGAGAACAAGCTCGACAATTCCCTCCTGGCACTTTCCCTGTAGGAGATACCGCAAGACGTTTCTGTAGATTGGGCACAGCGCTCTGCAGGGTGTTAGCAGAGACTTTCCCGGGACAGTGAAACCCTATGTCAGAGACACTGAGAAGAAGCCCCTATGTTCCCTCCAGGCACTTTCAGTGTGGGTGCCTTCTCCACGTGGTTCCTGGTTTCCCTGCAGCGCTGAAGAGAATGTTAGCAAAGAGGTAACCGGGACAGTGAAAACAGTACTCAAAGACAGGGAGAGCAAGCTCTCTCTTGGCACTTTGGATGTGGGACATACAGCGAGATGTTTGCTGCTTTTGCGTTTGGCTGTTGGGAGATTTACAGCACAAAGATATCTAGTTGATTTGAAGAAGTTCCGAGAAAGTCTAAACATAATCGCCACTTCTCCCTCCTGGCACTTTCCATGTGGGAGATATAGCAGGATGTATATTGGTTTTGAGGACAACTCAATGGACAGTGTAGGGAGAAAAGTTCCTGGCTCCTTGAATGCCGTTCCTGGAGACACTGCGATCAATGTGGGAGATATGTCAAGATGTGTGTTGGTTTTGAGGACGGCTCTCTGGAGAGTCTTAGCAAAGAGGTCACAGGGATAATCAGAGCAATTCTCAGAGACACTGAGAACAAGCTCGACAATTCCCTCCTGGCACTTTCCCTGTAGGAGATACCGCAAGACGTTTCTGTAGATTGGGCACAGCGCTCTGCAGGGTGTTAGCAGAGACTTTCCCGGGACAGTGAAACCCTATGTCAGAGACACTGAGAAGAAGCCCCAATGTTCCCTCCAGGCACTTTCAGTGTGGGTGCCTTCTCCACGTGGTTCCTGGTTTCCCTGCAGCGCTGAAGAGAATGTTAGCAGAGGTAACCGGGACAGTGAAAACAGTACTCAAAGACAGGGAGAGCAAGCTCTCTCTTGGCACTTTGGATGTGGGACATACAGCGAGATGTTTGCTGCTTTTGCGTTTGGCTGTTGGGAGATTTACAGCACAAAGATATCTAGTTGATTTGAAGAAGTTCCGAGAAAGTCTAAACATAATCGCCACTTCTCCCCCCTGGCACTTTCCATGTGGGAGATATAGCAGGATGTCTATTGGTTTTGAGGACAACTCAATGGACAGTGTAGGGAGAAAAGTTCCTGGCTCCTTGAATGCCGTTCCTGGAGACACTGCGATCAATGAGGGAGATATGTCAAGATGTGTGTTGGTTTTGAGGACGGCTCTCTGGAGAGTCTTAGCAAAGAGGTCACAGGGATAATCAGAGCAATTCTCAGAGACACTGAGAACAAGCTCGACAATTCCCTCCTGGCACTTTCCCTGTAGGAGATACCGCAAGACGTTTCTGTAGATTGGGCACAGCGCTCTGCAGGGTGTTAGCAGAGACTTTCCCGGGACAGTGAAACCCTATTTTAGAGACACTGAGAAGAAGCCCCAATGTTCCCTCCAGGCACTTTCAGTGTGGGTGCCTTCTCCACGTGGTTCCTGGTTTCCCTGCAGCGCTGAAGAGAATGTTAGCAAAGAGGTAACCGGCACAGTGAAAACAGTACTCAAAGACAGGGAGAGCAAGCTCTCTCTTGGCACTTTGGATGTGGGACATACAGCGAGATGTTTGCTGCTTTTGCGTTTGGCTGTTGGGAGATTTACAGCACAAAGATATCTAGTTGATTTGAAGCAGTTCCGAGAAAGTCTAAACATAATCGCCACTTCTCCCTCCTGGCACTTTCCATGTGGGAGATATAGCAGGATGTATATTGGTTTTGAGGACAACTCAATGGACAGTGTAGGGAGAAAAGTTCCTGGCTCCTTGAATGCCGTTCCTGGAGACACTGCGATCAATGTGGGAGATATGTCAAGATGTGTGTTGGTTTTGAGGACGGCTCTCTGGAGAGTCTTAGCAAAGAGGTCACAGGGATAATCAGAGCAATTCTCAGAGACACTGAGAACAAGCTCGACAATTCCCTCCTGGCACTTTCCCTGTAGGAGATACCGCAAGACGTTTCTGTAGATTGAGCACAGCGCTCTGCAGGGTGTTAGCAGAGACTTTCGCGGGACAGTGAAACCCTATGTCAGAGACACTGAGAAGAAGCCCCAATGTTCCCTCCAGGCACTTTCAGTGTGGGTGCCTTCTCCACGTGGTTCCTGGTTTCACTGCAGCTCTGAAGAGAATGTTAGCAAAGAGGTAACCGGGACAGTGAAAACAGTACTCAAAGACAGGGAGAGCAAGCTCTCTCTTGGCACTTTGGATGTGGGACATACAGCGAGATGTTTGCTGCTTTTGCGTTTGGCTGTTGGGAGATTTACAGCACAAAGATATCTAGTTGATTTGGAGCAGTTCCGAGAAAGTCTAAACATAATCGCCACTTCTCCCTCCTGGCACTTTCCATGTGGGAGATATAGCAGGATGTCTATTGGTTTTGAGGACAACTCAATGGACAGTGTAGGGAGAAAAGTTCCTGGCTCCTTGAATGCCGTTCCTGGAGACACTGCGATCAATGTGGGAGATATGTCAAGATGTGTGTTGGTTTTGAGGACGGCTCTCTGGAGAGTCTTAGCAAAGAGGTCACACAGATAATCAGAGCAATTCTCAGAGACACTGAGAACAAGCTCGACAATTCCCTCCTGGCACTTTCCCTGTAGGAGATACCGCAAGACGTTTCTGTAGATTGGGCACAGCGCTCTGCAGGGTGTTAGCAGAGACTTTCCCGGGACAGTGAAACCCTATGTCAGAGACACTGAGAAGAAGCCCCAATGTTCCCTCCAGGCACTTTCAGTGTGGGTGCCTTCTCCACGTGGTTCCTGGTTTCCCTGCAGCGCTGAAGAGAATGTTAGCAGAGGTAACCGGGACAGTGAAAACAGTACTCAAAGACAGGGAGAGCAAGCTCTCTCTTGGCACTTTGGATGTGGGACATACAGCGAGATGTTTGCTGCTTTTGCGTTTGGCTGTTGGGAGATTTACAGCACAAAGATATCTAGTTGATTTGAAGAAGTTCCGAGAAAGTCTAAACATAATTGCCACTTCTCCCCCCTGGCACTTTCCATGTGGGAGATATAGCAGGATGTCTATTGGTTTTGAGGACAACTCAATGGACAGTGTAGGGAGAAAAGTTCCTGGCTCCTTGAATGCCGTTCCTGGAGACACTGCGATCAATGAGGGAGATATGTCAAGATGTGTGTTGGTTTTGAGGACGGCTCTCTGGAGAGTCTTAGCAAAGAGGTCACAGGGATAATCAGAGCAATTCTCAGAGACACTGAGAACAAGCTCGACAATTCCCTCCTGGCACTTTCCCTGTAGGAGATACCGCAAGACGTTTCTGTAGATTGGGCACAGCGCTCTGCAGGGTGTTAGCAGAGACTTTCCCGGGACAGTGAAACCCTATTTTAGAGACACTGAGAAGAAGCCCCAATGTTCCCTCCAGGCACTTTCAGTGTGGGTGCCTTCTCCACGTGGTTCCTGGTTTCCCTGCAGCGCTGAAGAGAATGTTAGCAAAGAGGTAACCGGCACAGTGAAAACAGTACTCAAAGACAGGGAGAGCAAGCTCTCTCTTGGCACTTTGGATGTGGGACATACAGCGAGATGTTTGCTGCTTTTGCGTTTGGCTGTTGGGAGATTTACAGCACAAAGATATCTAGTTGATTTGAAGCAGTTCCGAGAAAGTCTAAACATAATCGCCACTTCTCCCTCCTGGCACTTTCCATGTGGGAGATATAGCAGGATGTATATTGGTTTTGAGGACAACTCAATGGACAGTGTAGGGAGAAAAGTTCCTGGCTCCTTGAATGCCGTTCCTGGAGACACTGCGATCAATGTGGGAGATATGTCAAGATGTGTGTTGGTTTTGAGGACGGCTCTCTGGAGAGTCTTAGCAAAGAGGTCACAGGGATAATCAGAGCAATTCTCAGAGACACTGAGAACAAGCTCGACAATTCCCTCCTGGCACTTTCCCTGTAGGAGATACCGCAAGACGTTTCTGTAGATTGAGCACAGCGCTCTGCAGGGTGTTAGCAGAGACTTTCGCGGGACAGTGAAACCCTATGTCAGAGACACTGAGAAGAAGCCCCAATGTTCCCTCCAGGCACTTTCAGTGTGGGTGCCTTCTCCACGTGGTTCCTGGTTTCACTGCAGCTCTGAAGAGAATGTTAGCAAAGAGGTAACCGGGACAGTGAAAACAGTACTCAAAGACAGGGAGAGCAAGCTCTCTCTTGGCACTTTGGATGTGGGACATACAGCGAGATGTTTGCTGCTTTTGCGTTTGGCTGTTGGGAGATTTACAGCACAAAGATATCTAGTTGATTTGGAGCAGTTCCGAGAAAGTCTAAACATAATCGCCACTTCTCCCTCCTGGCACTTTCCATGTGGGAGATATAGCAGGATGTCTATTGGTTTTGAGGACAACTCAATGGACAGTGTAGGGAGAAAAGTTCCTGGCTCCTTGAATGCCGTTCCTGGAGACACTGCGATCAATGTGGGAGATATGTCAAGATGTGTGTTGGTTTTGAGGACGGCTCTCTGGAGAGTCTTAGCAAAGAGGTCACACAGATAATCAGAGCAATTCTCAGAGACACTGAGAACAAGCTCGACAATTCCCTCCTGGCACTTTCCCTGTAGGAGATACCGCAAGACGTTTCTGTAGATTGGGCACAGCGCTCTGCAGGGTGTTAGCAGAGACTTTCCCGGGACAGTGAAACCCTATGTCAGAGACACTGAGAAGAAGCCCCAATGTTCCCTCCAGGCACTTTCAGTGTGGGTGCCTTCTCCACGTGGTTCCTGGTTTCCCTGCAACGCTGAAGACAATGTTAGCAAAGAGGTAACCGGGACAGTGAAAACAGTACTCAAAGACAGGGAGAGCAAGCTCTCTCTTGGCACTTTGGATGTGGGACATACAGCGAGATGTTTGCTGCTTTTGCGTTTGGCTGTTGGGAGATTTACAGCACAAAGATATCTAGTTGATTTGAAGCAGTTCCGAGAAAGTCTAAACATAATCGCCACTTCTCCCTCCTGGCACTTTCCATGTGGGAGATATAGCAGGATGTCTATTGGTTTTGAGGACAACTCAATGGACAGTGTAGGGAGAAAAGTTCCTGGCTCCTTGAATGCCGTTCCTGGAGACACTGCGATCAATGAGGGAGATATGTCAAGATGTGTGTTGGTTTTGAGGACGGCTCTCTGGAGAGTCTTAGCAAAGAGGTCACAGGGATAATCAGAGCAATTCTCAGAGACACTGAGAACAAGCTCGACAATTCCCTCCTGGCACTTTCCCTGTAGGAGATACCGCAAGACGTTTCTGTAGATTGGGCACAGCGCTCTGCAGGGTGTTAGCAGAGACTTTCCCGGGACAGTGAAACCCTATGTCAGAGACACTGAGAAGAAGCCCCAATGTTCCCTCCAGGCACTTTCAGTGTGGGTGCCTTCTCCACGTGGTTCCTGGTTTCCCTGCAGCGCTGAAGAGAATGTTAGCAAAGAGGTAACCGGCACAGCGAAAACAGTACTCAAAGACAGGGAGAGCAAGCTCTCTCTTGGCACTTTGGATGTGGGACATACAGCGAGATGTTTGCTGCTTTTGCGTTTGGCTGTTGGGAGATTTACAGCACAAAGATATCTAGTTGATTTGAAGCAGTTCCGAGAAAGTCTAAACATAATCGCCACTTCTCCCTCCTGGCACTTTCCATGTGGGAGATATAGCAGGATGTATATTGGTTTTGAGGACAACTCAATGGACAGTGTAGGGAGAAAAGTTCCTGGCTCCTTGAATGCCGTTCCTGGAGACACTGCGATCAATGTGGGAGATATGTCAAGATGTGTGTTGGTTTTGAGGACGGCTCTCTGGAGAGTCTTAGCAAAGAGGTCACAGGGATAATCAGAGCAATTCTCAGAGACACTGAGAACAAGCTCGACAATTCCCTCCTGGCACTTTCCCTGTAGGAGATACCGCAAGACGTTTCTGTAGATTGGGCACAGCGCTCTGCAGGGTGTTAGCAGAGACTTTCCCGGGACAGTGAAACCCTATGTCAGAGACACTGAGAAGAAGCCCCAATGTTCCCTCCAGGCACTTTCAGTGTGGGTGCCTTCTCCACGTGGTTCCTGGTTTCCCTGCAGCGCTGAAGACAATGTTAGCAAAGAGGTAACCGGGACAGTGAAAACAGTACTCAAAGAGAGGGAGAGCAAGCTCTCTCTTGGCACTTTGGATGTGGGACATACAGCGAGATGTTTGCTGCTTTTGCGTTTGGCTGTTGGGAGATTTACAGCACAAAGATATCTAGTTGATTTGAAGCAGTTCTGAGAAAGTCTAAACATAATCGCCACTTCTCCCTCCTGGCACTTTCCATGTGGGAGATATAGCAGGATGTATATTGGTTTTGAGGACAACTCAATGGACAGTGTAGGGAGAAAAGTTCCTGGCTCCTTGAATGCCGTTCCTGGAGACACTGCAATCAATGTGGGAGATATGTCAAGATGTGTGTTGGTTTTGAGGACGGCTCTCTGGAGAGTCTTAGCAAAGAGGTCACAGGGATAATCAGAGCAATTCTCAGAGACACTGAGAACAAGCTCGACAATTCCCTCCTGGCACTTTCCCTGTAGGAGATACCGCAAGACGTTTCTGTAGATTGGGCACAGCGCTCTGCAGGGTGTTAGCAGAGACTTTCCCGGGACAGTGAAACCCTATGTCAGAGACACTGAGAAGAAGCCCCTATGTTCCCTCCAGGCACTTTCAGTGTGGGTGCCTTCTCCACGTGGTTCCTGGTTTCCCTGCAGCGCTGAAGAGAATGTTAGCAAAGAGGTAACCGGGACAGTGAAAACAGTACTCAAAGACAGGGAGAGCAAGCTCTCTCTTGGCACTTTGGATGTGGGACATACAGCGAGATGTTTGCTGCTTTTGCGTTTGGCTGTTGGGAGATTTACAGCACAAAGATATCTAGTTGATTTGAAGAAGTTCCGAGAAAGTCTAAACATAATCGCCACTTCTCCCTCCTGGCACTTTCCATGTGGGAGATATAGCAGGATGTATATTGGTTTTGAGGACAACTCAATGGACAGTGTAGGGAGAAAAGTTCCTGGCTCCTTGAATGCCGTTCCTGGAGACACTGCGATCAATGTGGGAGATATGTCAAGATGTGTGTTGGTTTTGAGGACGGCTCTCTGGAGAGTCTTAGCAAAGAGGTCACAGGGATAATCAGAGCAATTCTCAGAGACACTGAGAACAAGCTCGACAATTCCCTCCTGGCACTTTCCCTGTAGGAGATACCGCAAGACGTTTCTGTAGATTGGGCACAGCGCTCTGCAGGGTGTTAGCAGAGACTTTCCCGGGACAGTGAAACCCTATGTCAGAGACACTGAGAAGAAGCCCCAATGTTCCCTCCAGGCACTTTCAGTGTGGGTGCCTTCTCCACGTGGTTCCTGGTTTCCCTGCAGCGCTGAAGAGAATGTTAGCAGAGGTAACCGGGACAGTGAAAACAGTACTCAAAGACAGGGAGAGCAAGCTCTCTCTTGGCACTTTGGATGTGGGACATACAGCGAGATGTTTGCTGCTTTTGCGTTTGGCTGTTGGGAGATTTACAGCACAAAGATATCTAGTTGATTTGAAGAAGTTCCGAGAAAGTCTAAACATAATCGCCACTTCTCCCCCCTGGCACTTTCCATGTGGGAGATATAGCAGGATGTCTATTGGTTTTGAGGACAACTCAATGGACAGTGTAGGGAGAAAAGTTCCTGGCTCCTTGAATGCCGTTCCTGGAGACACTGCGATCAATGAGGGAGATATGTCAAGATGTGTGTTGGTTTTGAGGACGGCTCTCTGGAGAGTCTTAGCAAAGAGGTCACAGGGATAATCAGAGCAATTCTCAGAGACACTGAGAACAAGCTCGACAATTCCCTCCTGGCACTTTCCCTGTAGGAGATACCGCAAGACGTTTCTGTAGATTGGGCAC
This sequence comes from Chroicocephalus ridibundus, assembly GCF_963924245.1. Lineage (NCBI taxonomy): Eukaryota > Metazoa > Chordata > Aves > Charadriiformes > Laridae > Chroicocephalus > Chroicocephalus ridibundus. The sequence continues at coordinate 189,307 of NW_026961607.1, forward strand.
AGCGCTCTGCAGGGTGTTAGCAGAGACTTTCCCGGGACAGTGAAACCCTATGTCAGAGACACTGAGAAGAAGCCCCTATGTTCCCTCCAGGCACTTTCAGTGTGGGTGCCTTCTCCACGTGGTTCCTGGTTTCCCTGCAGCGCTGAAGAGAATGTTAGCAAAGAGGTAACCGGCACAGTGAAAACAGTACTCAAAGACAGGGAGAGCAAGCTCTCTCTTGGCACTTTGGATGTGGGACATACAGCGAGAGGTTTGCTGCTTTTGCGTTTGGCTGTTGGGAGATTTACAGCACAAAGATATCTAGTTGATTTGAAGAAGTTCCGAGAAAGTCTAAACATAATCGCCACTTCTCCCTCCTGGCACTTTCCATGTGGGAGATATAGCAGGATGTATATTGGTTTTGAGGACAACTCAATGGACAGTGTAGGGAGAAAAGTTCCTGGCTCCTTGAATGCCGTTCCTGGAGACACTGCGATCAATGAGGGAGATATGTCAAGATGTGTGTTGGTTTTGAGGACGGCTCTCTGGAGAGTCTTAGCAAAGAGGTCACAGGGATAATCAGAGCAATTCTCAGAGACACTGAGAACAAGCTCGACAATTCCCTCCTGGCACTTTCCCTGTAGGAGATACCGCAAGACGTTTCTGTAGATTGGGCACAGCGCTCTGCAGGGTGTTAGCAGAGACTTTCCCGGGACAGTGAAACCCTATGTCAGAGACACTGAGAAGAAGCCCCAATGTTCCCTCCAGGCACTTTCAGTGTGGGTGCCTTCTCCACGTGGTTCCTGGTTTCCCTGCAGCGCTGAAGAGAATGTTAGCAAAGAGGTAACCGGGACAGTGAAAACAGTACTCAAAGACAGGGAGAGCAAGCTCTCTCTTGGCACTTTGGATGTGGGACATACAGCGAGATGTTTGCTGCTTTTGCGTTTGGCTGTTGGGAGATTTACAGCACAAAGATATCTAGTTGATTTGAAGCAGTTCCGAGAAAGTCTAAACATAATCGCCACTTCTCCCTCCTGGCACTTTCCATGTGGGAGATATAGCAGGATGTCTATTGGTTTTGAGGACAACTCAATGGACAGTGTAGGGAGAAAAGTTCCTGGCTCCTTGAATGCCGTTCCTGGAGACACTGCGATCAATGAGGGAGATATGTCAAGATGTGTGTTGGTTTTGAGGACGGCTCTCTGGAGAGTCTTAGCAAAGAGGTCACAGGGATAATCAGAGCAATTCTCAGAGACACTGAGAACAAGCTCGACAATTCCCTCCTGGCACTTTCCCTGTAGGAGATACCGCAAGACGTTTCTGTAGATTGGGCACAGCGCTCTGCAGGGTGTTAGCAGAGACTTTCCCGGGACAGTGAAACCCTATGTCAGAGACACTGAGAAGAAGCCCCAATGTTCCCTCCAGGCACTTTCAGTGTGGGTGCCTTCTCCACGTGGTTCCTGGTTTCCCTGCAGCGCTGAAGAGAATGTTAGCAAAGAGGTAACCGGCACAGCGAAAACAGTACTCAAAGACAGGGAGAGCAAGCTCTCTCTTGGCACTTTGGATGTGGGACATACAGCGAGATGTTTGCTGCTTTTGCGTTTGGCTGTTGGGAGATTTACAGCACAAAGATATCTAGTTGATTTGAAGCAGTTCCGAGAAAGTCTAAACATAATCGCCACTTCTCCCTCCTGGCACTTTCCATGTGGGAGATATAGCAGGATGTATATTGGTTTTGAGGACAACTCAATGGACAGTGTAGGGAGAAAAGTTCCTGGCTCCTTGAATGCCGTTCCTGGAGACACTGCGATCAATGAGGGAGATATGTCAAGATGTGTGTTTGTTTTGAGGACGGCTCTCTGGAGAGTCTTAGCAAAGAGGTCACAGGGATAATCAGAGCAATTCTCAGAGACACTGAGAACAAGCTCGACAATTCCCTCCTGGCACTTTCCCTGTAGGAGATACCGCAAGACGTTTCTGTAGATTGGGCACAGCGCTCTGCAGGGTGTTAGCAGAGACTTTCCCGGGACAGTGAAACCCTATGTCAGAGACACTGAGAAGAAGCCCCAATGTTCCCTCCAGGCACTTTCAGTGTGGGTGCCTTCTCCACGTGGTTCCTGGTTTCCCTGCAGCGCTGAAGAGAATGTTAGCAAAGAGGTAACCGGCACAGCGAAAACAGTACTCAAAGACAGGGAGAGCAAGCTCTCTCTTGGCACTTTGGATGTGGGACATACAGCGAGATGTTTGCTGCTTTTGCGTTTGGCTGTTGGGAGATTTACAGCACAAAGATATCTAGTTGATTTGAAGCAGTTCCGAGAAAGTCTAAACATAATCGCCACTTCTCCCTCCTGGCACTTTCCATGTGGGAGATATAGCAGGATGTATATTGGTTTTGAGGACAACTCAATGGACAGTGTAGGGAGAAAAGTTCCTGGCTCCTTGAATGCCGTTCCTGGAGACACTGCGATCAATGAGGGAGATATGTCAAGATGTGTGTTGGTTTTGAGGACGGCTCTCTGGAGAGTCTTAGCAAAGAGGTCACAGGGATAATCAGAGCAATTCTCAGAGACACTGAGAACAAGCTCGACAATTCCCTCCTGGCACATTCCCTGTAGGAGATACCGCAAGACGTTTCTGTAGATTGGGCACAGCGCTCTGCAGGGTGTTAGCAGAGACTTTCCCGGGACAGTGAAACCCTATGTCAGAGACACTGAGAAGAAGCCCCAATGTTCCCTCCAGGCACTTTCAGTGTGGGTGCCTTCTCCACGTGGTTCCTGGTTTCCCTGCAGCGCTGAAGAGAATGTTAGCAAAGAGGTAACCGGCACAGCGAAAACAGTACTCAAAGACAGGGAGAGCAAGCTCTCTCTTGGCACTTTGGATGTGGGACATACAGCGAGATGTTTGCTGCTTTTGCGTTTGGCTGTTGGGAGATTTACAGCACAAAGATATCTAGTTGATTTGAAGCAGTTCCGAGAAAGTCTAAACATAATCGCCACTTCTCCCTCCTGGCACTTTCCATGTGGGAGATATAGCAGGATGTATATTGGTTTTGAGGACAACTCAATGGACAGTGTAGGGAGAAAAGTTCCTGGCTCCTTGAATGCCGTTCCTGGAGACACTGCGATCAATGAGGGAGATATGTCAAGATGTGTGTTTGTTTTGAGGACGGCTCTCTGGAGAGTCTTAGCAAAGAGGTCACAGGGATAATCAGAGCAATTCTCAGAGACACTGAGAACAAGCTCGACAATTCCCTCCTGGCACTTTCCCTGTAGGAGATACCGCAAGACGTTTCTGTAGATTGGGCACAGCGCTCTGCAGGGTGTTAGCAGAGACTTTCCCGGGACAGTGAAACCCTATGTCAGAGACACTGAGAAGAAGCCCCAATGTTCCCTCCAGGCACTTTCAGTGTGGGTGCCTTCTCCACGTGGTTCCTGGTTTCCCTGCAGCGCTGAAGAGAATGTTAGCAAAGAGGTAACCGGCACAGCGAAAACAGTACTCAAAGACAGGGAGAGCAAGCTCTCTCTTGGCACTTTGGATGTGGGACATACAGCGAGATGTTTGCTGCTTTTGCGTTTGGCTGTTGGGAGATTTACAGCACAAAGATATCTAGTTGATTTGAAGCAGTTCCGAGAAAGTCTAAACATAATCGCCACTTCTCCCTCCTGGCACTTTCCATGTGGGAGATATAGCAGGATGTATATTGGTTTTGAGGACAACTCAATGGACAGTGTAGGGAGAAAAGTTCCTGGCTCCTTGAATGCCGTTCCTGGAGACACTGCGATCAATGAGGGAGATATGTCAAGATGTGTGTTGGTTTTGAGGACAGCTCTCTGGAGAGTCTTAGCAAAGAGGTCACAGGGATAACCAGAGCAATTCTCAGAGACACTGAGAACAAGCTCGACAATTCCCTCCTGGCACTTTCCCTGTAGGAGATACCGCAAGACGTTTCTGTGGATTGGGCACAGCGCTCTGCAGGGTGTTAGCAGAGACTTTCCCGGGACAGTGAAACCCTATGTCAGAGACACTGAGAAGAAGCCCCAATGTTCCCTCCAGGCACTTTCAGTGTGGGTGCCTTCTCCACGTGGTTCCTGGTTTCCCTGCAGCGCTGAAGAGAATGTTAGCAAAGAGGTAACCGGGACAGTGAAAACAGTACTCAAAGACAGGGAGAGCAAGCTCTCTCTTGGCACTTTGGATGTGGGACATACAGCGAGATGTTTGCTGCTTTTGCGTTTGGCTGTTGGGAGATTTACAGCACAAAGATATCTAGTTGATTTGAAGCAGTTCCGAGAAAGTCTAAACATAATCGCCACTTCTCCCTCCTGGCACTTTCCATGTGGGAGATATAGCAGGATGTATATTGGTTTTGAGGACAACTCAATGGACAGTGTAGGGAGAAAAGTTCCTGGCTCCTTGAATGCCGTTCCTGGAGACACTGCGATCAATGTGGGAGATATGTCAAGATGTGTGTTGGTTTTGAGGACGGCTCTCTGGAGAGTCTTAGCAAAGAGGTCACAGGGATAATCAGAGCAATTCTCAGAGACACTGAGAACAAGCTCGACAATTCCCTCCTGGCACTTTCCCTGTAGGAGATACCGCAAGACGTTTCTGTAGATTGGGCACAGCGCTCTGCAGGGTGTTAGCAGAGACTTTCCCGGGACAGTGAAACCCTATGTCAGAGACACTGAGAAGAAGCTCCAATGTTCCCTCCAGGCACTTTCAGTGTGGGTGCCTTCTCCACGTGGTTCCTGGTTTCCCTGCAGCGCTGAAGAGAATGTTAGCAAAGAGGTAACCGGGACAGTGAAAACAGTACTCAAAGAGAGGGAGAGCAAGCTCTCTCTTGGCACTTTGGATGTGGGACATACAGCGAGATGTTTGCTGCTTTTGCGTTTGGCTGTTGGGAGATTTACAGCACAAAGATATCTAGTTGATTTGAAGCAGTTCCGAGAAAGTCTAAACATAATCGCCACTTCTCCCTCCTGGCACTTTCCATGTGGGAGATATAGCAGGATGTATATTGGTTTTGAGGACAACTCAATGGACAGTGTAGGGAGAAAAGTTCCTGGCTCCTTGAATGCCGTTCCTGGAGACACTGCGATCAATGAGGGAGATATGTCAAGATGTGTGTTGGTTTTGAGGACGGCTCTCTGGAGAGTCTTAGCAAAGAGGTCACAGGGATAATCAGAGCAATTCTCAGAGACACTGAGAACAAGCTCGACAATTCCCTCCTGGCACTTTCCCTGTAGGAGATACCGCAAGACGTTTCTGTAGATTGGGCACAGCGCTCTGCAGGGTGTTAGCAGAGACTTTCCCGGGACAGTGAAACCCTATGTCAGAGACACTGAGAAGAAGCCCCTATGTTCCCTCCAGGCACTTTCAGTGTGGGTGCCTTCTCCACGTGGTTCCTGGTTTCCCTGCAGCGCTGAAGAGAATGTTAGCAAAGAGGTAACCGGGACAGTGAAAACAGTACTCAAAGAGAGGGAGAGCAAGCTCTCTCTTGGCACTTTGGATGTGGGACATACAGCGAGATGTTTGCTGCTTTTGCGTTTGGCTGTTGGGAGATTTACAGCACAAAGATATCTAGTTGATTTGAAGCAGTTCCGAGAAAGTCTAAACATAATCGCCACTTCTCCCTCCTGGCACTTTCCATGTGGGAGATATAGCAGGATGTCTATTGGTTTTGAGGACAACTCAATGGACAGTGTAGGGAGAAAAGTTCCTGGCTCCTTGAATGCCGTTCCTGGAGACACTGCGATCAATGTGGGAGATATGTCAAGATGTGTGTTTGTTTTGAGGACGGCTCTCTGGAGAGTCTTAGCAAAGAGGTCACAGGGATAATCAGAGCAATTCTCAGAGACACTGAGAACAAGCTCGACAATTCCCTCCTGGCACTTTCCCTGTAGGAGATACCGCAAGACGTTTCTGTAGATTGGGCACAGCGCTCTGCAGGGTGTTAGCAGAGACTTTCCCGGGACAGTGAAACCCTATGTCAGAGACACTGAGAAGAAGCCCCAATGTTCCCTCCAGGCACTTTCAGTGTGGGTGCCTTCTCCACGTGGTTCCTGGTTTCCCTGCAGCGCTGAAGAGAATGTTAGCAAAGAGGTAACCGGGACAGCGAAAACAGTACTCAAAGAGAGGGAGAGCAAGCTCTCTCTTGGCACTTTGGATGTGGGACATACAGCGAGATGTTTGCTGCTTTTGCGTTTGGCTGTTGGGAGATTTACAGCACAAAGATATCTAGTTGATTTGAAGCAGTTCCGAGAAAGTCTAAACATAATCGCCACTTCTCCCTCCTGGCACTTTCCATGTGGGAGATATAGCAGGATGTATATTGGTTTTGAGGACAACTCAATGGACAGTGTAGGGAGAAAAGTTCCTGGCTCCTTGAATGCCGTTCCTGGAGACACTGCGATCAATGTGGGAGATATGTCAAGATGTGTGTTTGTTTTGAGGACGGCTCTCTGGAGAGTCTTAGCAAAGAGGTCACAGGGATAATCAGAGCAATTCTCAGAGACACTGAGAACAAGATGGACAGTTCCCTCCTGGCACTTTCCCTGTAGGAGATACCGCAAGACGTTTCTGTAGATTGGGCACAGCGCTCTGCAGGGTGTTAGCAGAGACTTTCCCGGGACAGTGAAACCCTATGTCAGAGACACTGAGAAGAAGCCCCAATGTTCCCTCCAGGCACTTTCAGTGTGGGTGCCTTCTCCACGTGGTTCCTGGTTTCCCTGCAGCGCTGAAGAGAATGTTAGCAAAGAGGTAACCGGGACAGCGAAAACAGTACTCAAAGAGAGGGAGAGCAAGCTCTCTCTTGGCACTTTGGATGTGGGACATACAGCGAGATGTTTGCTGCTTTTGCGTTTGGCTGTTGGGAGATTTACAGCACAAAGATATCTAGTTGATTTGAAGCAGTTCCGAGAAAGTCTAAACATAATCGCCACTTCTCCCTCCTGGCACTTTCCATGTGGGAGATATAGCAGGATGTATATTGGTTTTGAGGACAACTCAATGGACAGTGTAGGGAGAAAAGTTCCTGGCTCCTTGAATGCCGTTCCTGGAGACACTGCGATCAATGAGGGAGATATGTCAAGATGTGTGTTGGTTTTGAGGACAGCTCTCTGGAGAGTCTTAGCAAAGAGGTCACAGGGATAATCAGAGCAATTCTCAGAGACACTGAGAACAAGCTCGACAATTCCCTCCTGGCACTTTCCCTGTAGGAGATACCGCAAGACGTTTCTGTAGATTGGGCACAGCGCTCTGCAGGGTGTTAGCAGAGACTTTCCCGGGACAGTGAAACCCTATGTCAGAGACACTGAGAAGAAGCCCCAATGTTCCCTCCAGGCACTTTCAGTGTGGGTGCCTTCTCCACGTGGTTCCTGGTTTCCCTGCAGCGCTGAAGAGAATGTTAGCAAAGAGGTAACCGGCACAGCGAAAACAGTACTCAAAGACAGGGAGAGCAAGCTCTCTCTTGGCACTTTGGATGTGGGACATACAGCGAGATGTTTGCTGCTTTTGCGTTTGGCTGTTGGGAGATTTACAGCACAAAGATATCTAGTTGATATGAAGCAGTTCCGAGAAAGTCTAAACATAATCGCCACTTCTCCCTCCTGGCACTTTCCATGTGGGAGATATAGCAGGATGTATATTGGTTTTGAGGACAACTCAATGGACAGTGTAGGGAGAAAAGTTCCTGGCTCCTTGAATGCCGTTCCTGGAGACACTGCGATCAATGTGGGAGATATGTCAAGATGTGTGTTTGTTTTGAGGACGGCTCTCTGGAGAGTCTTAGCAAAGAGGTCACAGGGATAATCAGAGCAATTCTCAGAGACACTGAGAACAAGCTCGACAATTCCCTCCTGGCACTTTCCCTGTAGGAGATACCGCAAGACGTTTCTGTAGATTGGGCACAGCGCTCTGCAGGGTGTTAGCAGAGACTTTCCCGGGACAGTGAAACCCTATGTCAGAGACACTGAGAAGAAGCTCCAATGTTCCCTCCAGGCACTTTCAGTGTGGGTGCCTTCTCCACGTGGTTCCTGGTTTCCCTGCAGCGCTGAAGAGAATGTTAGCAAAGAGGTAACCGGGACAGTGAAAACAGTACTCAAAGAGAGGGAGAGCAAGCTCTCTCTTGGCACTTTGGATGTGGGACATACAGCGAGATGTTTGCTGCTTTTGCGTTTGGCTGTTGGGAGATTTACAGCACAAAGATATCTAGTTGATTTGAAGCAGTTCCGAGAAAGTCTAAACATAATCGCCACTTCTCCCTCCTGGCACTTTCCATGTGGGAGATATAGCAGGATGTATATTGGTTTTGAGGACAACTCAATGGACAGTGTAGGGAGAAAAGTTCCTGGCTCCTTGAATGCCGTTCCTGGAGACACTGCGATCAATGAGGGAGATATGTCAAGATGTGTGTTGGTTTTGAGGACGGCTCTCTGGAGAGTCTTAGCAAAGAGGTCACAGGGATAATCAGAGCAATTCTCAGAGACACTGAGAACAAGCTCGACAATTCCCTCCTGGCACTTTCCCTGTAGGAGATACCGCAAGACGTTTCTGTAGATTGGGCACAGCGCTCTGCAGGGTGTTAGCAGAGACTTTCCCAGGACAGTGAAACCCTATGTCAGAGACACTGAGAAGAAGCCCCAATGTTCCCTCCAGGCACTTTCAGTGTGGGTGCCTTCTCCACGTGGTTCCTGGTTTCCCTGCAGCGCTGAAGAGAATGTTAGCAAAGAGGTAACCGGCACAGCGAAAACAGTACTCAAAGACAGGGAGAGCAAGCTCTCTCTTGGCACTTTGGATGTGGGACATACAGCGAGATGTTTGCTGCTTTTGCGTTTGGCTGTTGGGAGATTTACAGCACAAAGATATCTAGTTGATTTGAAGCAGTTCCGAGAAAGTCTAAACATAATCGCCACTTCTCCCTCCTGGCACTTTCCATGTGGGAGATATAGCAGGATGTATATTGGTTTTGAGGACAACTCAATGGACAGTGTAGGGAGAAAAGTTCCTGGCTCCTTGAATGCCGTTCCTGGAGACACTGCGATCAATGTGGGAGATATGTCAAGATGTGTGTTTGTTTTGAGGACGGCTCTCTGGAGAGTCTTAGCAAAGAGGTCACAGGGATAATCAGAGCAATTCTCAGAATCATAGAATCATAGAATCATAGAATTGTTGAGGTTGGAAGGGACCTTTAAGATCATCGAGTCCAACCTTTAGCCTACCCTGACAAGAGCCACTTCTAAACCATGTCCCTCAGTGCCCCATCTACCCTTTTTTAAAACACCTCCAGAGATGGTGAATCCACCACCTCCCTGGGCAGCCTATTCCAATGTTTAATAACCCTTTCAGTGTAAAAATGTCTCCTAATATCTAATCTAAACCTCCCCTGACATAGCTTGAACCCGTTTCCCCTCGTCCTATCACTTGTCACCAGGGAGAAGAGGTCAGCCCCCATCTCTCTACAACCTCCTTTCAGGTAATTGTAGAGGGTGTTAAGGTCTCCCCTCAGCCTCCTCTTCTCCAGGCTAAACAACCCCAGCTCCCTCAGTCGTTCCTCATAAGGTTTGTCCTCCAGGCCCCTCACCAGCTTTGTAGCCCTTCTCTGGACACGCTCCAACACCTCAATGTCCCTCCTGTAGCGAGGGGCCCAAAACTGAACGCAGTACTCGAGGTGGGGCCTCACCAGTGCCGAGTACAGGGGGATGATCACTTCCCTAGTCCGGCTCACCACACTATTCCTGATACAGGCTAGGATGCTGTTGGCCTTCTTGGCCACCTGGGCACACTGCTGGCTCATATTCAGCCGGCTGTCAACCAACACTCCCAAGTCCTTTTCTGTCGAGCTGCTTTCAAGCCATTCTGCCCCAATCCTGTAGCACTGCATGGGGTTGTTGTGACCGAAGTGCAGGACCCGGCACTTGGCCTTGTTGAACCTCATACCATTGGTCTCGGCCCATCTCAGAGACACTGAGAACAAGCTCGACAATTCCCTCCTGGCACTTTCCCTGTAGGAGATACCGCAAGACGTTTCTGTAGATTGGGCACAGCGCTCTGCAGGGTGTTAGCAGAGACTTTCCCAGGACAGTGAAACCCTATGTCAGAGACACTGAGAAGAAGCCCCAATGTTCCCTCCAGGCACTTTCAGTGTGGGTGCCTTCTCCACGTGGTTCCTGGTTTCCCTGCAGCGCTGAAGAGAATGTTAGCAAAGAGGTAACCGGCACAGCGAAAACAGTACTCAAAGACAGGGAGAGCAAGCTCTCTCTTGGCACTTTGGATGTGGGACATACAGCGAGATGTTTGCTGCTTTTGCGTTTGGCTGTTGGGAGATTTACAGCACAAAGATATCTAGTTGATTTGAAGCAGTTCCGAGAAAGTCTAAACATAATCGCCACTTCTCCCTCCTGGCACTTTCCATGTGGGAGATATAGCAGGATGTCTATTGGTTTTGAGGACAACTCAATGGACAGTGTAGGGAGAAAAGTTCCTGGCTCCTTGAATGCCGTTCCTGGAGACACTGCGATCAATGTGGGAGATATGTCAAGATGTGTGTTTGTTTTGAGGACGGCTCTCTGGAGAGTCTTAGCAAAGAGGTCACAGGGATAATCAGAGCAATTCTCAGAGACACTGAGAACAAGCTCGACAATTCCCTCCTGGCACTTTCCCTGTAGGAGATACCGCAAGACGTTTCTGTAGATTGGGCACAGCGCTCTGCAGGGTGTTAGCAGAGACTTTCCCGGGACAGTGAAACCCTATGTCAGAGACACTGAGAAGAAGCCCCAATGTTCCCTCCAGGCACTTTCAGTGTGGGTGCCTTCTCCACGTGGTTCCTGGTTTCCCTGCAGCGCTGAAGAGAATGTTAGCAAAGAGGTAACCGGGACAGCGAAAACAGTACTCAAAGAGAGGGAGAGCAAGCTCTCTCTTGGCACTTTGGATGTGGGACATACAGCGAGATGTTTGCTGCTTTTGCGTTTGGCTGTTGGGAGATTTACAGCACAAAGATATCTAGTTGATTTGAAGCAGTTCCGAGAAAGTCTAAACATAATCGCCACTTCTCCCTCCTGGCACTTTCCATGTGGGAGATATAGCAGGATGTATATTGGTTTTGAGGACAACTCAATGGACAGTGTAGGGAGAAAAGTTCCTGGCTCCTTGAATGCCGTTCCTGGAGACACTGCGATCAATGTGGGAGATATGCCAAGATGTGTGTTGGTTTTGAGGACGGCTCTCTGGAGAGTCTTAGCAAAGAGGTCACAGGGATAATCAGAGCAATTCTCAGAGACACTGAGAACAAGCTCGACAATTCCCTCCTGGCACTTTCCCTGTAGGAGATACCGCAAGACGTTTCTGTAGATTGGGCACAGCGCTCTGCAGGGTGTTAGCAGAGACTTTCCCGGGACAGTGAAACCCTATGTCAGAGACACTGAGAAGAAGCCCCAATGTTCCCTCCAGGCACTTTCAGTGTGGGTGCCTTCTCCACGTGGTTCCTGGTTTCCCTGCAGCGCTGAAGAGAATGTTAGCAAAGAGGTAACCGGCACAGCGAAAACAGTACTCAAAGAGAGGGAGAGCAAGCTCTCTCTTGGCACTTTGGATGTGGGACATACAGCGAGATGTTTGCTGCTTTTGCGTTTGGCTGTTGGGAGATTTACAGCACAAAGATATCTAGGTGATTTGAAGCAGTTCCGAGAAAGTCTAAACATAATCGCCACTTCTCCCTCCTGGCACTTTCCATGTGGGAGATATAGCAGGATGTATATTGGTTTTGAGGACAACTCAATGGACAGTGTAGGGAGAAAAGTTCCTGGCTCCTTGAATGCCGTTCCTGGAGACACTGCGATCAATGTGGGAGATATGTCAAGATGTGTGTTTGTTTTGAGGACGGCTCTCTGGAGAGTCTTAGCAAAGAGGTCACAGGGATAATCAGAGCAATTCTCAGAGACACTGAGAACAAGCTCGACAATTCCCTCCTGGCACTTTCCCTGTAGGAGATACCGCAAGACGTTTCTGTAGATTGGGCACAGCGCTCTGCAGGGTGTTAGCAGAGACTTTCCCGGGACAGTGAAACCCTATGTCAGAGACACTGAGAAGAAGCTCCAATGTTCCCTCCAGGCACTTTCAGTGTGGGTGCCTTCTCCACGTGGTTCCTGGTTTCCCTGCAGCGCTGAAGAGAATGTTAGCAAAGAGGTAACCGGGACAGTGAAAACAGTACTCAAAGAGAGGGAGAGCAAGCTCTCTCTTGGCACTTTGGATGTGGGACATACAGCGAGATGTTTGCTGCTTTTGCGTTTGGCTGTTGGGAGATTTCCAGCACAAAGATATCTAGTTGATTTGAAGCAGTTCCGAGAAAGTCTAAACATAATCGCCACTTCTCCCTCCTGGCACTTTCCATGTGGGAGATATAGCAGGATGTATATTGGTTTTGAGGACAACTCAATGGACAGTGTAGGGAGAAAAGTTCCTGGCTCCTTGAATGCCGTTCCTGGAGACACTGCGATCAATGAGGGAGATATGTCAAGATGTGTGTTGGTTTTGAGGACGGCTCTCTGGAGAGTCTTAGCAAAGAGGTCACAGGGATAATCAGAGCAATTCTCAGAGACACTGAGAACAAGCTCGACAATTCCCTCCTGGCACTTTCCCTGTAGGAGATACCGCAAGACGTTTCTGTAGATTGGGCACAGCGCTCTGCAGGGTGTTAGCAGAGACTTTCCCGGGACAGTGAAACCCTATGTCAGAGACACTGAGAAGAAGCCCCAATGTTCCCTCCAGGCACTTTCAGTGTGGGTGCCTTCTCCACGTGGTTCCTGGTTTCCCTGCAGCGCTGAAGAGAATGTTAGCAAAGAGGTAACCGGCACAGCGAAAACAGTACTCAAAGAGAGGGAGAGCAAGCTCTCTCTTGGCACTTTGGATGTGGGACATACAGCGAGATGTTTGCTGCTTTTGCGTTTGGCTGTTGGGAGATTTACAGCACAAAGATATCTAGTTGATTTGAAGCAGTTCCGAGAAAGTCTAAACATAATCGCCACTTCTCCCTCCTGGCACTTTCCATGTGGGAGATATAGCAGGATGTATATTGGTTTTGAGGACAACTCAATGGACAGTGTAGGGAGAAAAGTTCCTGGCTCCTTGAATGCCGTTCCTGGAGACACTGCGATCAATGTGGGAGATATGTCAAGATGTGTGTTTGTTTTGAGGACGGCTCTCTGGAGAGTCTTAGCAAAGAGGTCACAGGGATAATCAGAGCAATTCTCAGAGACACTGAGAACAAGCTCGACAATTCCCTCCTGGCACTTTCCCTGTAGGAGATACCGCAAGACGTTTCTGTAGATTGGGCACAGCGCTCTGCAGGGTGTTAGCAGAGACTTTCCCGGGACAGTGAAACCCTATGTCAGAGACACTGAGAAGAAGCTCCAATGTTCCCTCCAGGCACTTTCAGTGTGGGTGCCTTCTCCACGTGGTTCCTGGTTTCCCTGCAGCGCTGAAGAGAATGTTAGCAAAGAGGTAACCGGGACAGTGAAAACAGTACTCAAAGACAGGGAGAGCAAGCTCTCTCTTGGCACTTTGGATGTGGGACATACAGCGAGATGTTTGCTGCTTTTGCGTTTGGCTGTTGGGAGATTTCCAGCACAAAGATATCTAGTTGATTTGAAGCAGTTCCGAGAAAGTCTAAACATAATCGCCACTTCTCCCTCCTGGCACTTTCCATGTGGGAGATATAGCAGGATGTATATTGGTTTTGAGGACAACTCAATGGACAGTGTAGGGAGAAAAGTTCCTGGCTCCTTGAATGCCGTTCCTGGAGACACTGCGATCAATGAGGGAGATATGTCAAGATGTGTGTTGGTTTTGAGGACGGCTCTCTGGAGAGTCTTAGCAAAGAGGTCACAGGGATAATCAGAGCAATTCTCAGAGACACTGAGAACAAGCTCGACAATTCCCTCCTGGCACTTTCCCTGTAGGAGATACCGCAAGACGTTTCTGTAGATTGGGCACAGCGCTCTGCAGGGTGTTAGCAGAGACTTTCCCGGGACAGTGAAACCCTATGTCAGAGACACTGAGAAGAAGCCCCAATGTTCCCTCCAGGCACTTTCAGTGTGGGTGCCTTCTCCACGTGGTTCCTGGTTTCCCTGCAGCGCTGAAGAGAATGTTAGCAAAGAGGTAACCGGGACAGCGAAAACAGTACTCAAAGACAGGGAGAGCAAGCTCTCTCTTGGCACTTTGGATGTGGGACATACAGCGAGATGTTTGCTGCTTTTGCGTTTGGCTGTTGGGAGATTTACAGCACAAAGATATCTAGTTGATTTGAAGCAGTTCCGAGAAAGTCTAAACATAATCGCCACTTCTCCCTCCTGGCACTTTCCATGTGGGAGATATAGCAGGATGTATATTGGTTTTGAGGACAACTCAATGGACAGTGTAGGGAGAAAAGTTCCTGGCTCCTTGAATGCCGTTCCTGGAGACACTGCGATCAATGTGGGAGATATGTCAAGATGTGTGTTGGTTTTGAGGACGGCTCTCTGGAGAGTCTTAGCAAAGAGGTCACAGGGATAATCAGAGCAATTCTCAGAGACACTGAGAACAAGCTCGACAATTCCCTCCTGGCACTTTCCCTGTAGGAGATACCGCAAGACGTTTCTGTAGATTGGGCACAGCGCTCTGCAGGGTGTTAGCAGAGACTTTCCCGGGACAGTGAAACCCTATGTCAGAGACACTGAGAAGAAGCCCCAATGTTCCCTCCAGGCACTTTCAGTGTGGGTGCCTTCTCCACATGGTTCCTGGTTTCCCTGCAGCGCTGAAGAGAATGTTAGCAAAGAGGTAACCGGGACAGTGAAAACAGTACTCAAAGAGAGGGAGAGCAAGCTCTCTCTTGGCACTTTGGATGTGGGACATACAGCGAGATGTTTGCTGCTTTTGCGTTTGGCTGTTGGGAGATTTACAGCACAAAGATATCTAGTTGATTTGAAGCAGTTCTGAGAAAGTCTAAACATAATCGCCACTTCTCCCTCCTGGCACTTTCCATGTGGGAGATATAGCAGGATGTATATTGGTTTTGAGGACAACTCAATGGACAGTGTAGGGAGAAAAGTTCCTGGCTCCTTGAATGCCGTTCCTGGAGACACTGCGATCAATGAGGGAGATATGTCAAGATGTGTGTTGGTTTTGAGGACGGCTCTCTGGAGAGTCTTAGCAAAGAGGTCACAGGGATAATCAGAGCAATTCTCAGAGACACTGAGAACAAGCTCGACAATTCCCTCCTGGCACTTTCCCTGTAGGAGATACCGCAAGACGTTTCTGTAGATTGGGCACAGCGCTCTGCAGGGTGTTAGCAGAGACTTTCCCGGGACAGTGAAACCCTATGTCAGAGACACTGAGAAGAAGCCCCAATGTTCCCTCCAGGCACTTTCAGTGTGGGTGCCTTCTCCACGTGGTTCCTGGTTTCCCTGCAGCGCTGAAGAGAATGTTAGCAAAGAGGTAACCGGGACAGTGAAAACAGTACTCAAAGACAGGGAGAGCAAGCTCTCTCTTGGCACTTTGGATGTGGGACATACAGCGAGATGTTTGCTGCTTTTGCGTTTGGCTGTTGGGAGATTTACAGCACAAAGATATCTAGTTGATTTGAAGCAGTTCCGAGAAAGTCTAAACATAATCGCCACTTCTCCCTCCTGGCACTTTCCATGTGGGAGATATAGCAGGATGTATATTGGTTTTGAGGACAACTCAATGGACAGTGTAGGGAGAAAAGTTCCTGGCTCCTTGAATGCCGTTCCTGGAGACACTGCGATCAATGTGGGAGATATGTCAAGATGTGTGTTTGTTTTGAGGACGGCTCTCTGGAGAGTCTTAGCAAAGAGGTCACAGGGATAATCAGAGCAATTCTCAGAGACACTGAGAACAAGCTCGACAATTCCCTCCTGGCACTTTCCCTGTAGGAGATACCGCAAGACGTTTCTGTAGATTGGGCACAGCGCTCTGCAGGGTGTTAGCAGAGACTTTCCCGGGACAGTGAAACCCTATGTCAGAGACACTGAGAAGAAGCCCCAATGTTCCCTCCAGGCACTTTCAGTGTGGGTGCCTTCTCCACGTGGTTCCTGGTTTCCCTGCAGCGCTGAAGAGAATGTTAGCAAAGAGGTAACCGGCACAGCGAAAACAGTACTCAAAGAGAGGGAGAGCAAGCTCTCTCTTGGCACTTTGGATGTGGGACATACAGCGAGATGTTTGCTGCTTTTGCGTTTGGCTGTTGGGAGATTTACAGCACAAAGATATCTAGTTGATTTGAAGCAGTTCCGAGAAAGTCTAAACATAATCGCCACTTCTCCCTCCTGGCACTTTCCATGTGGGAGATATAGCAGGATGTATATTGGTTTTGAGGACAACTCAATGGACAGTGTAGGGAGAAAAGTTCCTGGCTCCTTGAATGCCGTTCCTGGAGACACTGCGATCAATGAGGGAGATATGTCAAGATGTGTGTTGGTTTTGAGGACGGCTCTCTGGAGAGTCTTAGCAAAGAGGTCACAGGGATAATCAGAGCAATTCTCAGAGACACTGAGAACAAGCTCGACAATTCCCTCCTGGCACTTTCCCTGTAGGAGATACCGCAAGACGTTTCTGTAGATTGGGCACAGCGCTCTGCAGGGTGTTAGCAGAGACTTTCCCGGGACAGTGAAACCCTATGTCAGAGACACTGAGAAGAAGCCCCAATGTTCCCTCCAGGCACTTTCAGTGTGGGTGCCTTCTCCACGTGGTTCCTGGTTTCCCTGCAGCGCTGAAGAGAATGTTAGCAAAGAGGTAACCGGCACAGCGAAAACAGTACTCAAAGACAGGGAGAGCAAGCTCTCTCTTGGCACTTTGGATGTGGGACATACAGCGAGATGTTTGCTGCTTTTGCGTTTGGCTGTTGGGAGATTTACAGCACAAAGATATCTAGTTGATTTGAAGCAGTTCCGAGAAAGTCTAAACATAATCGCCACTTCTCCCTCCTGGCACTTTCCATGTGGGAGATATAGCAGGATGTATATTGGTTTTGAGGACAACTCAATGGACAGTGTAGGGAGAAAAGTTCCTGGCTCCTTGAATGCCGTTCCTGGAGACACTGCGATCAATGTGGGAGATATGTCAAGATGTGTGTTGGTTTTGAGGACGGCTCTCTGGAGAGTCTTAGCAAAGAGGTCACAGGGATAATCAGAGCAATTCTCAGAGACACTGAGAACAAGCTCGACAATTCCCTCCTGGCACTTTCCCTGTAGGAGATACCGCAAGACGTTTCTGTAGATTGGGCACAGCGCTCTGCAGGGTGTTAGCAGAGACTTTCCCGGGACAGTGAAACCCTATGTCAGAGACACTGAGAAGAAGCCCCAATGTTCCCTCCAGGCACTTTCAGTGTGGGTGCCTTCTCCACGTGGTTCCTGGTTTCCCTGCAGCGCTGAAGAGAATGTTAGCAAAGAGGTAACCGGGACAGTGCAAACAGTACTCAAAGAGAGGGAGAGCAAGCTCTCTCTTGGCACTTTGGATGTGGGACATACAGCGAGATGTTTGCTGCTTTTGCGTTTGGCTGTTGGGAGATTTACAGCACAAAGATATCTAGTTGATTTGAAGCAGTTCCGAGAAAGTCTAAACATAATCGCCACTTCTCCCTCCTGGCACTTTCCATGTGGGAGATATAGCAGGATGTATATTGGTTTTGAGGACAACTCAATGGACAGTGTAGGGAGAAAAGTTCCTGGCTCCTTGAATGCCGTTCCTGGAGACACTGCGATCAATGTGGGAGATATGTCAAGATGTGTGTTTGTTTTGAGGACGGCTCTCTGGAGAGTCTTAGCAAAGAGGTCACAGGGATAATCAGAGCAATTCTCAGAGACACTGAGAACAAGCTCGACAATTCCCTCCTGGCACTTTCCCTGTAGGAGATACCGCAAGACGTTTCTGTAGATTGGGCACAGCGCTCTGCAGGGTGTTAGCAGAGACTTTCCCGGGACAGTGAAACCCTATGTCAGAGACACTGAGAAGAAGCCCCAATGTTCCCTCCAGGCACTTTCAGTGTGGGTGCCTTCTCCACGTGGTTCCTGGTTTCCCTGCAGCGCTGAAGAGAATGTTAGCAAAGAGGTAACCGGCACAGCGAAAACAGTACTCAAAGAGAGGGAGAGCAAGCTCTCTCTTGGCACTTTGGATGTGGGACATACAGCGAGATGTTTGCTGCTTTTGCGTTTGGCTGTTGGGAGATTTACAGCACAAAGATATCTAGTTGATTTGAAGCAGTTCCGAGAAAGTCTAAACATAATCGCCACTTCTCCCTCCTGGCACTTTCCATGTGGGAGATATAGCAGGATGTATATTGGTTTTGAGGACAACTCAATGGACAGTGTAGGGAGAAAAGTTCCTGGCTCCTTGAATGCCGTTCCTGGAGACACTGCGATCAATGAGGGAGATATGTCAAGATGTGTGTTGGTTTTGAGGACGGCTCTCTGGAGAGTCTTAGCAAAGAGGTCACAGGGATAATCAGAGCAATTCTCAGAGACACTGAGAACAAGCTCGACAATTCCCTCCTGGCACTTTCCCTGTAGGAGATACCGCAAGACGTTTCTGTAGATTGGGCACAGCGCTCTGCAGGGTGTTAGCAGAGACTTTCCCGGGACAGTGAAACCCTATGTCAGAGACACTGAGAAGAAGCCCCAATGTTCCCTCCAGGCACTTTCAGTGTGGGTGCCTTCTCCACGTGGTTCCTGGTTTCCCTGCAGCGCTGAAGAGAATGTTAGCAAAGAGGTAACCGGCACAGCGAAAACAGTACTCAAAGACAGGGAGAGCAAGCTCTCTCTTGGCACTTTGGATGTGGGACATACAGCGAGATGTTTGCTGCTTTTGCGTTTGGCTGTTGGGAGATTTACAGCACAAAGATATCTAGTTGATTTGAAGCAGTTCCGAGAAAGTCTAAACATAATCGCCACTTCTCCCTCCTGGCACTTTCCATGTGGGAGATATAGCAGGATGTATATTGGTTTTGAGGACAACTCAATGGACAGTGTAGGGAGAAAAGTTCCTGGCTCCTTGAATGCCGTTCCTGGAGACACTGCGATCAATGTGGGAGATATGTCAAGATGTGTGTTTGTTTTGAGGGCGGCTCTCTGGAGAGTCTTAGCAAAGAGGTCACAGGGATAATCAGAGCAATTCTCAGAGACACTGAGAACAAGCTCGACAATTCCCTCCTGGCACTTTCCCTGTAGGAGATACCGCAAGACGTTTCTGTAGATTGGGCACAGCGCTCTGCAGGGTGTTAGCAGAGACTTTCCCGGGACAGTGAAACCCTATGTCAGAGACACTGAGAAGAAGCCCCAATGTTCCCTCCAGGCACTTTCAGTGTGGGTGCCTTCTCCACGTGGTTCCTGGTTTCCCTGCAGCGCTGAAGAGAATGTTAGCAAAGAGGTAACCGGCACAGCGAAAACAGTACTCAAAGAGAGGGAGAGCAAGCTCTCTCTTGGCACTTTGGATGTGGGACATACAGCGAGATGTTTGCTGCTTTTGCGTTTGGCTGTTGGGAGATTTACAGCACAAAGATATCTAGTTGATTTGAAGCAGTTCCGAGAAAGTCTAAACATAATCGCCACTTCTCCCTCCTGGCACTTTCCATGTGGGAGATATAGCAGGATGTATATTGGTTTTGAGGACAACTCAATGGACAGTGTAGGGAGAAAAGTTCCTGGCTCCTTGAATGCCGTTCCTGGAGACACTGCGATCAATGAGGGAGATATGTCAAGATGTGTGTTTGTTTTGAGGACGGCTCTCTGGAGAGTCTTAGCAAAGAGGTCACAGGGATAATCAGAGCAATTCTCAGAGACACTGAGAACAAGCTCGACAATTCCCTCCTGGCACTTTCCCTGTAGGAGATACCGCAAGACGTTTCTGTAGATTGGGCACAGCGCTCTGCAGGGTGTTAGCAGAGACTTTCCCGGGACAGTGAAACCCTATGTCAGAGACACTGAGAAGAAGCCCCAATGTTCCCTCCAGGCACTTTCAGTGTGGGTGCCTTCTCCACGTGGTTCCTGGTTTCCCTGCAGCGCTGAAGAGAATGTTAGCAAAGAGGTAACCGGCACAGCGAAAACAGTACTCAAAGACAGGGAGAGCAAGCTCTCTCTTGGCACTTTGGATGTGGGACATACAGCGAGATGTTTGCTGCTTTTGCGTTTGTCTGTTGGGAGATTTACAGCACAAAGATATCTAGTTGATTTGAAGCAGTTCCGAGAAAGTCTAAACATAATCGCCACTTCTCCCTCCTGGCACTTTCCATGTGGGAGATATAGCAGGATGTATATTGGTTTTGAGGACAACTCAATGGACAGTGTAGGGAGAAAAGTTCCTGGCTCCTTGAATGCCGTTCCTGGAGACACTGCGATCAATGTGGGAGATATGTCAAGATGTGTGTTGGTTTTGAGGACGGCTCTCTGGAGAGTCTTAGCAAAGAGGTCACAGGGATAATCAGAGCAATTCTCAGAGACACTGAGAACAAGCTCGACAATTCCCTCCTGGCACTTTCCCTGTAGGAGATACCGCAAGACGTTTCTGTAGATTGGGCACAGCGCTCTGCAGGGTGTTAGCAGAGACTTTCCCGGGACAGTGAAACCCTATGTCAGAGACACTGAGAAGAAGCCCCAATGTTCCCTCCAGGCACTTTCAGTGTGGGTGCCTTCTCCACGTGGTTCCTGGTTTCCCTGCAGCGCTGAAGAGAATGTTAGCAAAGAGGTAACCGGGACAGTGCAAACAGTACTCAAAGAGAGGGAGAGCAAGCTCTCTCTTGGCACTTTGGATGTGGGACATACAGAGAGATGTTTGCTGCTTTTGCGTTTGGCTGTTGGGAGATTTACAGCACAAAGATATCTAGTTGATTTGAAGCAGTTCCGAGAAAGTCTAAACATAATCGCCACTTCTCCCTCCTGGCACTTTCCATGTGGGAGATATAGCAGGATGTATATTGGTTTTGAGGACAACTCAATGGACAGTGTAGGGAGAAAAGTTCCTGGCTCCTTGAATGCCGTTCCTGGAGACACTGCGATCAATGAGGGAGATATGTCAAGATGTGTGTTGGTTTTGAGGACGGCTCTCTGGAGAGTCTTAGCAAAGAGGTCACAGGGATAATCAGAGCAATTCTCAGAGACACTGAGAACAAGCTCGACAATTCCCTCCTGGCACTTTCCCTGTAGGAGATACCGCAAGACGTTTCTGTAGATTGGGCACAGCGCTCTGCAGGGTGTTAGCAGAGACTTTCCCGGGACAGTGAAACCCTATGTCAGAGACACTGAGAAGAAGCCCCAATGTTCCCTCCAGGCACTTTCAGTGTGGGTGCCTTCTCCACGTGGTTCCTGGTTTCCCTGCAGCGCTGAAGAGAATGTTAGCAAAGAGGTAACCGGGACAGTGAAAACAGTACTCAAAGACAGGGAGAGCAAGCTCTCTCTTGGCACTTTGGATGTGGGACATACAGCGAGATGTTTGCTGCTTTTGCGTTTGGCTGTTGGGAGATTTACAGCACAAAGATATCTAGTTGATTTGAAGCAGTTCCGAGAAAGTCTAAACATAATCGCCACTTCTCCCTCCTGGCACTTTCCATGTGGGAGATATAGCAGGATGTATATTGGTTTTGAGGACAACTCAATGGACAGTGTAGGGAGAAAAGTTCCTGGCTCCTTGAATGCCGTTCCTGGAGACACTGCGATCAATGTGGGAGATATGTCAAGATGTGTGTTTGTTTTGAGGGCGGCTCTCTGGAGAGTCTTAGCAAAGAGGTCACAGGGATAATCAGAGCAATTCTCAGAGACACTGAGAACAAGCTCGACAATTCCCTCCTGGCACTTTCCCTGTAGGAGATACCGCAAGACGTTTCTGTAGATTGGGCACAGCGCTCTGCAGGGTGTTAGCAGAGACTTTCCCGGGACAGTGAAACCCTATGTCAGAGACACTGAGAAGAAGCCCCAATGTTCCCTCCAGGCACTTTCAGTGTGGGTGCCTTCTCCACGTGGTTCCTGGTTTCCCTGCAGCGCTGAAGAGAATGTTAGCAAAGAGGTAACCGGCACAGCGAAAACAGTACTCAAAGAGAGGGAGAGCAAGCTCTCTCTTGGCACTTTGGATGTGGGACATACAGCGAGATGTTTGCTGCTTTTGCGTTTGGCTGTTGGGAGATTTACAGCACAAAGATATCTAGTTGATTTGAAGCAGTTCCGAGAAAGTCTAAACATAATCGCCACTTCTCCCTCCTGGCACTTTCCATGTGGGAGATATAGCAGGATGTATATTGGTTTTGAGGACAACTCAATGGACAGTGTAGGGAGAAAAGTTCCTGGCTCCTTGAATGCCGTTCCTGGAGACACTGCGATCAATGAGGGAGATATGTCAAGATGTGTGTTTGTTTTGAGGACGGCTCTCTGGAGAGTCTTAGCAAAGAGGTCACAGGGATAATCAGAGCAATTCTCAGAGACACTGAGAACAAGATGGACAGTTCCCTCCTGGCACTTTCCCTGTAGGAGATACCGCAAGACGTTTCTGTAGATTGGGCACAGCGCTCTGCAGGGTGTTAGCAGAGACTTTCCCGGGACAGTGAAACCCTATGTCAGAGACACTGAGAAGAAGCCCCAATGTTCCCTCCAGGCACTTTCAGTGTGGGTGCCTTCTCCACGTGGTTCCTGGTTTCCCTGCAGCGCTGAAGAGAATGTTAGCAAAGAGGTAACCGGCACAGCGAAAACAGTACTCAAAGACAGGGAGAGCAAGCTCTCTCTTGGCACTTTGGATGTGGGACATACAGCGAGATGTTTGCTGCTTTTGCGTTTGTCTGTTGGGAGATTTACAGCACAAAGATATCTAGTTGATTTGAAGCAGTTCCGAGAAAGTCTAAACATAATCGCCACTTCTCCCTCCTGGCACTTTCCATGTGGGAGATATAGCAGGATGTATATTGGTTTTGAGGACAACTCAATGGACAGTGTAGGGAGAAAAGTTCCTGGCTCCTTGAATGCCGTTCCTGGAGACACTGCGATCAATGTGGGAGATATGTCAAGATGTGTGTTGGTTTTGAGGACGGCTCTCTGGAGAGTCTTAGCAAAGAGGTCACAGGGATAATCAGAGCAATTCTCAGAGACACTGAGAACAAGCTCGACAATTCCCTCCTGGCACTTTCCCTGTAGGAGATACCGCAAGACGTTTCTGTAGATTGGGCACAGCGCTCTGCAGGGTGTTAGCAGAGACTTTCCCGGGACAGTGAAACCCTATGTCAGAGACACTGAGAAGAAGCCCCAATGTTCCCTCCAGGCACTTTCAGTGTGGGTGCCTTCTCCACGTGGTTCCTGGTTTCCCTGCAGCGCTGAAGAGAATGTTAGCAAAGAGGTAACCGGGACAGTGCAAACAGTACTCAAAGAGAGGGAGAGCAAGCTCTCTCTTGGCACTTTGGATGTGGGACATACAGAGAGATGTTTGCTGCTTTTGCGTTTGGCTGTTGGGAGATTTACAGCACAAAGATATCTAGTTGATTTGAAGCAGTTCCGAGAAAGTCTAAACATAATCGCCACTTCTCCCTCCTGGCACTTTCCATGTGGGAGATATAGCAGGATGTATATTGGTTTTGAGGACAACTCAATGGACAGTGTAGGGAGAAAAGTTCCTGGCTCCTTGAATGCCGTTCCTGGAGACACTGCGATCAATGAGGGAGATATGTCAAGATGTGTGTTGGTTTTGAGGACGGCTCTCTGGAGAGTCTTAGCAAAGAGGTCACAGGGATAATCAGAGCAATTCTCAGAGACACTGAGAACAAGCTCGACAATTCCCTCCTGGCACTTTCCCTGTAGGAGATACCGCAAGACGTTTCTGTAGATTGGGCACAGCGCTCTGCAGGGTGTTAGCAGAGACTTTCCCGGGACAGTGAAACCCTATGTCAGAGACACTGAGAAGAAGCCCCAATGTTCCCTCCAGGCACTTTCAGTGTGGGTGCCTTCTCCACGTGGTTCCTGGTTTCCCTGCAGCGCTGAAGAGAATGTTAGCAAAGAGGTAACCGGCACAGCGAAAACAGTACTCAAAGACAGGGAGAGCAAGCTCTCTCTTGGCACTTTGGATGTGGGACATACAGCGAGATGTTTGCTGCTTTTGCGTTTGGCTGTTGGGAGATTTACAGCACAAAGATATCTAGTTGATTTGAAGCAGTTCCGAGAAAGTCTAAACATAATCGCCACTTCTCCCTCCTGGCACTTTCCATGTGGGAGATATAGCAGGATGTATATTGGTTTTGAGGACAACTCAATGGACAGTGTAGGGAGAAAAGTTCCTGGCTCCTTGAATGCCGTTCCTGGAGACACTGCGATCAATGTGGGAGATATGTCAAGATGTGTGTTTGTTTTGAGGGCGGCTCTCTGGAGAGTCTTAGCAAAGAGGTCACAGGGATAATCAGAGCAATTCTCAGAGACACTGAGAACAAGCTCGACAATTCCCTCCTGGCACTTTCCCTGTAGGAGATACCGCAAGACGTTTCTGTAGATTGGGCACAGCGCTCTGCAGGGTGTTAGCAGAGACTTTCCCGGGACAGTGAAACCCTATGTCAGAGACACTGAGAAGAAGCCCCAATGTTCCCTCCAGGCACTTTCAGTGTGGGTGCCTTCTCCACGTGGTTCCTGGTTTCCCTGCAGCGCTGAAGAGAATGTTAGCAAAGAGGTAACCGGCACAGCGAAAACAGTACTCAAAGACAGGGAGAGCAAGCTCTCTCTTGGCACTTTGGATGTGGGACATACAGCGAGATGTTTGCTGCTTTTGCGTTTGGCTGTTGGGAGATTTACAGCACAAAGATATCTAGTTGATTTGAAGCAGTTCCGAGAAAGTCTAAACATAATCGCCACTTCTCCCTCCTGGCACTTTCCATGTGGGAGATATAGCAGGATGTATATTGGTTTTGAGGACAACTCAATGGACAGTGTAGGGAGAAAAGTTCCTGGCTCCTTGAATGCCGTTCCTGGAGACACTGCGATCAATGTGGGAGATATGTCAAGATGTGTGTTTGTTTTGAGGGCGGCTCTCTGGAGAGTCTTAGCAAAGAGGTCACAGGGATAATCAGAGCAATTCTCAGAGACACTGAGAACAA
The DNA here is from genome assembly GCF_963924245.1 of Chroicocephalus ridibundus. Taxonomy (NCBI): domain Eukaryota; kingdom Metazoa; phylum Chordata; class Aves; order Charadriiformes; family Laridae; genus Chroicocephalus; species Chroicocephalus ridibundus. The sequence goes on from NW_026961607.1 coordinate 214,367, forward strand.
GCTCGACAATTCCCTCCTGGCACTTTCCCTGTAGGAGATACCGCAAGACGTTTCTGTAGATTGGGCACAGCGCTCTGCAGGGTGTTAGCAGACACTTTCGCGGGACAGTGAAACCCTATGTCAGAGACACTGAGAAGAAGCCCCAATGTTCCCTCCAGGCACTTTCAGTGTGGGTGCCTTCTCCACGTGGTTCCTGGTTTCCCTGCAGCGCTGAAGAGAATGTTAGCAAAGAGGTAACCGGCACAGCGAAAACAGTACTCAAAGAGAGGGAGAGCAAGCTCTCTCTTGGCACTTTGGATGTGGGACATACAGCGAGATGTTTGCTGCTTTTGCGTTTGGCTGTTGGGAGATTTACAGCACAAAGATATCTAGTTGATTTGAAGCAGTTCCGAGAAAGTCTAAACATAATCGCCACTTCTCCCTCCTGGCACTTTCCATGTGGGAGATATAGCAGGATGTATATTGGTTTTGAGGACAACTCAATGGACAGTGTAGGGAGAAAAGTTCCTGGCTCCTTGAATGCCGTTCCTGGAGACACTGCGATCAATGAGGGAGATATGTCAAGATGTGTGTTGGTTTTGAGGACGGCTCTCTGGAGAGTCTTAGCAAAGAGGTCACAGGGATAATCAGAGCAATTCTCAGAGACACTGAGAACAAGCTCGACAATTCCCTCCTGGCACTTTCCCTGTAGGAGATACCGCAAGACGTTTCTGTAGATTGGGCACAGCGCTCTGCAGGGTGTTAGCAGAGACTTTCCCGGGACAGTGAAACCCTATGTCAGAGACACTGAGAAGAAGCCCCAATGTTCCCTCCAGGCACTTTCAGTGTGGGTGCCTTCTCCACGTGGTTCCTGGTTTCCCTGCAGCGCTGAAGAGAATGTTAGCAAAGAGGTAACCGGGACAGTGAAAACAGTACTCAAAGACAGGGAGAGCAAGCTCTCTCTTGGCACTTTGGATGTGGGACATACAGCGAGATGTTTGCTGCTTTTGCGTTTGGCTGTTGGGAGATTTACAGCACAAAGATATCTAGTTGATTTGAAGCAGTTCCGAGAAAGTCTAAACATAATCGCCACTTCTCCCTCCTGGCACTTTCCATGTGGGAGATATAGCAGGATGTATATTGGTTTTGAGGACAACTCAATGGACAGTGTAGGGAGAAAAGTTCCTGGCTCCTTGAATGCCGTTCCTGGAGACACTGCGATCAATGAGGGAGATATGTCAAGATGTGTGTTGGTTTTGAGGACGGCTCTCTGGAGAGTCTTAGCAAAGAGGTCACAGGGATAATCAGAGCAATTCTCAGAGACACTGAGAACAAGCTCGACAATTCCCTCCTGGCACTTTCCCTGTAGGAGATACCGCAAGACGTTTCTGTAGATTGGGCACAGCGCTCTGCAGGGTGTTAGCAGAGACTTTCCCGGGACAGTGAAACCCTATGTCAGAGACACTGAGAAGAAGCCCCAATGTTCCCTCCAGGCACTTTCAGTGTGGGTGCCTTCTCCACGTGGTTCCTGGTTTCCCTGCAGCGCTGAAGAGAATGTTAGCAAAGAGGTAACCGGGACAGCGAAAACAGTACTCAAAGACAGGGAGAGCAAGCTCTCTCTTGGCACTTTGGATGTGGGACATACAGCGAGATGTTTGCTGCTTTTGCGTTTGGCTGTTGGGAGATTTACAGCACAAAGATATCTAGTTGATTTGAAGCAGTTCCGAGAAAGTCTAAACATAATCGCCACTTCTCCCTCCTGGCACTTTCCATGTGGGAGATATAGCAGGATGTATATTGGTTTTGAGGACAACTCAATGGACAGTGTAGGGAGAAAAGTTCCTGGCTCCTTGAATGCCGTTCCTGGAGACACTGCGATCAATGTGGGAGATATGTCAAGATGTGTGTTGGTTTTGAGGACGGCTCTCTGGAGAGTCTTAGCAAAGAGGTCACAGGGATAATCAGAGCAATTCTCAGAGACACTGAGAACAAGCTCGACAATTCCCTCCTGGCACTTTCCCTGTAGGAGATACCGCAAGACGTTTCTGTAGATTGGGCACAGCGCTCTGCAGGGTGTTAGCAGAGACTTTCCCGGGACAGTGAAACCCTATGTCAGAGACACTGAGAAGAAGCCCCAATGTTCCCTCCAGGCACTTTCAGTGTGGGTGCCTTCTCCACGTGGTTCCTGGTTTCCCTGCAGCGCTGAAGAGAATGTTAGCAAAGAGGTAACCGGCACAGCGAAAACAGTACTCAAAGACAGGGAGAGCAAGCTCTCTCTTGGCACTTTGGATGTGGGACATACAGCGAGATGTTTGCTGCTTTTGCGTTTGGCTGTTGGGAGATTTACAGCACAAAGATATCTAGTTGATTTGAAGCAGTTCCGAGAAAGTCTAAACATAATCGCCACTTCTCCCTCCTGGCACTTTCCATGTGGGAGATATAGCAGGATGTATATTGGTTTTGAGGACAACTCAATGGACAGTGTAGGGAGAAAAGTTCCTGGCTCCTTGAATGCCGTTCCTGGAGACACTGCGATCAATGTGGGAGATATGTCAAGATGTGTGTTTGTTTTGAGGACGGCTCTCTGGAGAGTCTTAGCAAAGAGGTCACAGGGATAATCAGAGCAATTCTCAGAGACACTGAGAACAAGATGGACAGTTCCCTCCTGGCACTTTCCCTGTAGGAGATACCGCAAGACGTTTCTGTAGATTGGGCACAGCGCTCTGCAGGGTGTTAGCAGAGACTTTCCCGGGACAGTGAAACCCTATGTCAGAGACACTGAGAAGAAGCCCCAATGTTCCCTCCAGGCACTTTCAGTGTGGGTGCCTTCTCCACGTGGTTCCTGGTTTCCCTGCAGCGCTGAAGAGAATGTTAGCAAAGAGGTAACCGGCACAGTGAAAACAGTACTCAAAGACAGGGAGAGCAAGCTCTCTCTTGGCACTTTGGATGTGGGACATACAGCGAGATGTTTGCTGCTTTTGCGTTTGGCTGTTGGGAGATTTACAGCACAAAGATATCTAGTTGATTTGAAGCAGTTCCGAGAAAGTCTAAACATAATCGCCACTTCTCCCTCCTGGCACTTTCCATGTGGGAGATATAGCAGGATGTATATTGGTTTTGAGGACAACTCAATGGACAGTGTAGGGAGAAAAGTTCCTGGCTCCTTGAATGCCGTTCCTGGAGACACTGCGATCAATGAGGGAGATATGTCAAGATGTGTGTTGGTTTTGAGGACGGCTCTCTGGAGAGTCTTAGCAAAGAGGTCACAGGGATAATCAGAGCAATTCTCAGAGACACTGAGAACAAGATGGACAGTTCCCTCCTGGCACTTTCCCTGTAGGAGATACCGCAAGACGTTTCTGTAGATTGGGCACAGCGCTCTGCAGGGTGTTAGCAGAGACTTTCCCGGGACAGTGAAACCCTATGTCAGAGACACTGAGAAGAAGCCCCAATGTTCCCTCCAGGCACTTTCAGTGTGGGTGCCTTCTCCACGTGGTTCCTGGTTTCCCTGCAGCGCTGAAGAGAATGTTAGCAAAGAGGTAACCGGCACAGCGAAAACAGTACTCAAAGACAGGGAGAGCAAGCTCTCTCTTGGCACTTTGGATGTGGGACATACAGCGAGATGTTTGCTGCTTTTGCGTTTGGCTGTTGGGAGATTTACAGCACAAAGATATCTAGTTGATTTGAAGCAGTTCCGAGAAAGTCTAAACATAATCGCCACTTCTCCCTCCTGGCACTTTCCATGTGGGAGATATAGCAGGATGTATATTGGTTTTGAGGACAACTCAATGGACAGTGTAGGGAGAAAAGTTCCTGGCTCCTTGAATGCCGTTCCTGGAGACACTGCGATCAATGAGGGAGATATGTCAAGATGTGTGTTGGTTTTGAGGACGGCTCTCTGGAGAGTCTTAGCAAAGAGGTCACAGGGATAATCAGAGCAATTCTCAGAGACACTGAGAACAAGCTCGACAATTCCCTCCTGGCACTTTCCCTGTAGGAGATACCGCAAGACGTTTCTGTAGATTGGGCACAGCGCTCTGCAGGGTGTTAGCAGAGACTTTCCCGGGACAGTGAAACCCTATGTCAGAGACACTGAGAAGAAGCCCCAATGTTCCCTCCAGGCACTTTCAGTGTGGGTGCCTTCTCCACGTGGTTCCTGGTTTCCCTGCAGCGCTGAAGAGAATGTTAGCAAAGAGGTAACCGGGACAGCGAAAACAGTACTCAAAGACAGGGAGAGCAAGCTCTCTCTTGGCACTTTGGATGTGGGACATACAGCGAGATGTTTGCTGCTTTTGCGTTTGGCTGTTGGGAGATTTACAGCACAAAGATATCTAGTTGATTTGAAGCAGTTCCGAGAAAGTCTAAACATAATCGCCACTTCTCCCTCCTGGCACTTTCCATGTGGGAGATATAGCAGGATGTATATTGGTTTTGAGGACAACTCAATGGACAGTGTAGGGAGAAAAGTTCCTGGCTCCTTGAATGCCGTTCCTGGAGACACTGCGATCAATGAGGGAGATATGTCAAGATGTGTGTTGGTTTTGAGGACGGCTCTCTGGAGAGTCTTAGCAAAGAGGTCACAGGGATAATCAGAGCAATTCTCAGAGACACTGAGAACAAGCTCGACAATTCCCTCCTGGCACTTTCCCTGTAGGAGATACCGCAAGACGTTTCTGTAGATTGGGCACAGCGCTCTGCAGGGTGTTAGCAGAGACTTTCCCGGGACAGTGAAACCCTATGTCAGAGACACTGAGAAGAAGCCCCAATGTTCCCTCCAGGCACTTTCAGTGTGGGTGCCTTCTCCACGTGGTTCCTGGTTTCCCTGCAGCGCTGAAGAGAATGTTAGCAAAGAGGTAACCGGCACAGCGAAAACAGTACTCAAAGACAGGGAGAGCAAGCTCTCTCTTGGCACTTTGGATGTGGGACATACAGCGAGATGTTTGCTGCTTTTGCGTTTGGCTGTTGGGAGATTTACAGCACAAAGATATCTAGTTGATTTGAAGCAGTTCCGAGAAAGTCTAAACATAATCGCCACTTCTCCCTCCTGGCACTTTCCATGTGGGAGATATAGCAGGATGTATATTGGTTTTGAGGACAACTCAATGGACAGTGTAGGGAGAAAAGTTCCTGGCTCCTTGAATGCCGTTCCTGGAGACACTGCGATCAATGAGGGAGATATGTCAAGATGTGTGTTGGTTTTGAGGACGGCTCTCTGGAGAGTCTTAGCAAAGAGGTCACAGGGATAATCAGAGCAATTCTCAGAGACACTGAGAACAAGCTCGACAATTCCCTCCTGGCACTTTCCCTGTAGGAGATACCGCAAGACGTTTCTGTAGATTGGGCACAGCGCTCTGCAGGGTGTTAGCAGAGACTTTCCCGGGACAGTGAAACCCTATGTCAGAGACACTGAGAAGAAGCCCCAATGTTCCCTCCAGGCACTTTCAGTGTGGGTGCCTTCTCCACGTGGTTCCTGGTTTCCCTGCAGCGCTGAAGAGAATGTTAGCAAAGAGGTAACCGGCACAGCGAAAACAGTACTCAAAGACAGGGAGAGCAAGCTCTCTCTTGGCACTTTGGATGTGGGACATACAGCGAGATGTTTGCTGCTTTTGCGTTTGGCTGTTGGGAGATTTACAGCACAAAGATATCTAGTTGATTTGAAGCAGTTCCGAGAAAGTCTAAACATAATCGCCACTTCTCCCTCCTGGCACTTTCCATGTGGGAGATATAGCAGGATGTATATTGGTTTTGAGGACAACTCAATGGACAGTGTAGGGAGAAAAGTTCCTGGCTCCTTGAATGCCGTTCCTGGAGACACTGCGATCAATGAGGGAGATATGTCAAGATGTGTGTTGGTTTTGAGGACGGCTCTCTGGAGAGTCTTAGCAAAGAGGTCACAGGGATAATCAGAGCAATTCTCAGAGACACTGAGAACAAGATGGACAGTTCCCTCCTGGCACTTTCCCTGTAGGAGATACCGCAAGACGTTTCTGTAGATTGGGCACAGCGCTCTGCAGGGTGTTAGCAGAGACTTTCCCGGGACAGTGAAACCCTATGTCAGAGACACTGAGAAGAAGCCCCAATGTTCCCTCCAGGCACTTTCAGTGTGGGTGCCTTCTCCACGTGGTTCCTGGTTTCCCTGCAGCGCTGAAGAGAATGTTAGCAAAGAGGTAACCGGGACAGCGAAAACAGTACTCAAAGACAGGGAGAGCAAGCTCTCTCTTGGCACTTTGGATGTGGGACATACAGCGAGATGTTTGCTGCTTTTGCGTTTGGCTGTTGGGAGATTTACAGCACAAAGATATCTAGTTGATTTGAAGCAGTTCCGAGAAAGTCTAAACATAATCGCCACTTCTCCCTCCTGGCACTTTCCATGTGGGAGATATAGCAGGATGTATATTGGTTTTGAGGACAACTCAATGGACAGTGTAGGGAGAAAAGTTCCTGGCTCCTTGAATGCCGTTCCTGGAGACACTGCGATCAATGTGGGAGATATGTCAAGATGTGTGTTGGTTTTGAGGACGGCTCTCTGGAGAGTCTTAGCAAAGAGGTCACAGGGATAATCAGAGCAATTCTCAGAGACACTGAGAACAAGATGGACAGTTCCCTCCTGGCACTTTCCCTGTAGGAGATACCGCAAGACGTTTCTGTAGATTGGGCACAGCGCTCTGCAGGGTGTTAGCAGAGACTTTCCCGGGACAGTGAAACCCTATGTCAGAGACACTGAGAAGAAGCCCCAATGTTCCCTCCAGGCACTTTCAGTGTGGGTGCCTTCTCCACGTGGTTCCTGGTTTCCCTGCAGCGCTGAAGAGAATGTTAGCAAAGAGGTAACCGGCACAGCGAAAACAGTACTCAAAGACAGGGAGAGCAAGCTCTCTCTTGGCACTTTGGATGTGGGACATACAGCGAGATGTTTGCTGCTTTTGCGTTTGTCTGTTGGGAGATTTACAGCACAAAGATATCTAGTTGATTTGAAGCAGTTCCGAGAAAGTCTAAACATAATCGCCACTTCTCCCTCCTGGCACTTTCCATGTGGGAGATATAGCAGGATGTATATTGGTTTTGAGGACAACTCAATGGACAGTGTAGGGAGAAAAGTTCCTGGCTCCTTGAATGCCGTTCCTGGAGACACTGCGATCAATGAGGGAGATATGTCAAGATGTGTGTTGGTTTTGAGGACGGCTCTCTGGAGAGTCTTAGCAAAGAGGTCACAGGGATAATCAGAGCAATTCTCAGAGACACTGAGAACAAGATGGACAGTTCCCTCCTGGCACTTTCCCTGTAGGAGATACCGCAAGACGTTTCTGTAGATTGGGCACAGCGCTCTGCAGGGTGTTAGCAGAGACTTTCCCGGGACAGTGAAACCCTATGTCAGAGACACTGAGAAGAAGCCCCAATGTTCCCTCCAGGCACTTTCAGTGTGGGTGCCTTCTCCACGTGGTTCCTGGTTTCCCTGCAGCGCTGAAGAGAATGTTAGCAAAGAGGTAACCGGGACAGCGAAAACAGTACTCAAAGACAGGGAGAGCAAGCTCTCTATTGGCACTTTGGATGTGGGACATACAGCGAGATGTTTGCTGCTTTTGCGTTTGGCTGTTGGGAGATTTACAGCACAAAGATATCTAGTTGATTTGAAGCAGTTCCGAGAAAGTCTAAACATAATCGCCACTTCTCCCTCCTGGCACTTTCCATGTGGGAGATATAGCAGGATGTATATTGGTTTTGAGGACAACTCAATGGACAGTGTAGGGAGAAAAGTTCCTGGCTCCTTGAATGCCGTTCCTGGAGACACTGCGATCAATGTGGGAGATATGTCAAGATGTGTGTTGGTTTTGAGGACGGCTCTCTGGAGAGTCTTAGCAAAGAGGTCACAGGGATAATCAGAGCAATTCTCAGAGACACTGAGAACAAGATGGACAGTTCCCTCCTGGCACTTTCCCTGTAGGAGATACCGCAAGACGTTTCTGTAGATTGGGCACAGCGCTCTGCAGGGTGTTAGCAGAGACTTTCCCGGGACAGTGAAACCCTATGTCAGAGACACTGAGAAGAAGCCCCAATGTTCCCTCCAGGCACTTTCAGTGTGGGTGCCTTCTCCACGTGGTTCCTGGTTTCCCTGCAGCGCTGAAGAGAATGTTAGCAAAGAGGTAACCGGCACAGCGAAAACAGTACTCAAAGACAGGGAGAGCAAGCTCTCTCTTGGCACTTTGGATGTGGGACATACAGCGAGATGTTTGCTGCTTTTGCGTTTGGCTGTTGGGAGATTTACAGCACAAAGATATCTAGTTGATTTGAAGCAGTTCCGAGAAAGTCTAAACATAATCGCCACTTCTCCCTCCTGGCACTTTCCATGTGGGAGATATAGCAGGATGTATATTGGTTTTGAGGACAACTCAATGGACAGTGTAGGGAGAAAAGTTCCTGGCTCCTTGAATGCCGTTCCTGGAGACACTGCGATCAATGTGGGAGATATGTCAAGATGTGTGTTTGTTTTGAGGACGGCTCTCTGGAGAGTCTTAGCAAAGAGGTCACAGGGATAATCAGAGCAATTCTCAGAGACACTGAGAACAAGATGGACAGTTCCCTCCTGGCACTTTCCCTGTAGGAGATACCGCAAGACGTTTCTGTAGATTGGGCACAGCGCTCTGCAGGGTGTTAGCAGAGACTTTCCCGGGACAGTGAAACCCTATGTCAGAGACACTGAGAAGAAGCCCCAATGTTCCCTCCAGGCACTTTCAGTGTGGGTGCCTTCTCCACGTGGTTCCTGGTTTCCCTGCAGCGCTGAAGAGAATGTTAGCAAAGAGGTAACCGGGACAGTGAAAACAGTACTCAAAGACAGGGAGAGCAAGCTCTCTCTTGGCACTTTGGATGTGGGACATACAGCGAGATGTTTGCTGCTTTTGCGTTTGTCTGTTGGGAGATTTACAGCACAAAGATATCTAGTTGATTTGAAGCAGTTCCGAGAAAGTCTAAACATAATCGCCACTTCTCCCTCCTGGCACTTTCCATGTAGTAGATATAGCAGGATGTATATTGGTTTTGAGGACAACTCAATGGACAGTGTAGGGAGAAAAGTTCCTGGCTCCTTGAATGCCGTTCCTGGAGACACTGCGATCAATGAGGGAGATATGTCAAGATGTGTGTTGGTTTTGAGGACGGCTCTCTGGAGAGTCTTAGCAAAGAGGTCACAGGGATAATCAGAGCAATTCTCAGAGACACTGAGAACAAGATGGACAGTTCCCTCCTGGCACTTTCCCTGTAGGAGATACCGCAAGACGTTTCTGTAGATTGGGCACAGCGCTCTGCAGGGTGTTAGCAGAGACTTTCCCGGGACAGTGAAACCCTATGTCAGAGACACTGAGAAGAAGCCCCAATGTTCCCTCCAGGCACTTTCAGTGTGGGTGCCTTCTCCACGTGGTTCCTGGTTTCCCTGCAGCGCTGAAGAGAATGTTAGCAAAGAGGTAACCGGCACAGCGAAAACAGTACTCAAAGACAGGGAGAGCAAGCTCTCTCTTGGCACTTTGGATGTGGGACATACAGCGAGATGTTTGCTGCTTTTGCGTTTGGCTGTTGGGAGATTTACAGCACAAAGATATCTAGTTGATTTGAAGCAGTTCCGAGAAAGTCTAAACATAATCGCCACTTCTCCCTCCTGGCACTTTCCATGTGGGAGATATAGCAGGATGTATATTGGTTTTGAGGACAACTCAATGGACAGTGTAGGGAGAAAAGTTCCTGGCTCCTTGAATGCCGTTCCTGGAGACACTGCGATCAATGTGGGAGATATGTCAAGATGTGTGTTGGTTTTGAGGACGGCTCTCTGGAGAGTCTTAGCAAAGAGGTCACAGGGATAATCAGAGCAATTCTCAGAGACACTGAGAACAAGATGGACAGTTCCCTCCTGGCACTTTCCCTGTAGGAGATACCGCAAGACGTTTCTGTAGATTGGGCACAGCGCTCTGCAGGGTGTTAGCAGAGACTTTCCCGGGACAGTGAAACCCTATGTCAGAGACACTGAGAAGAAGCCCCAATGTTCCCTCCAGGCACTTTCAGTGTGGGTGCCTTCTCCACGTGGTTCCTGGTTTCCCTGCAGCGCTGAAGAGAATGTTAGCAAAGAGGTAACCGGCACAGCGAAAACAGTACTCAAAGAGAGGGAGAGCAAGCTCTCTCTTGGCACTTTGGATGTGGGACATACAGCGAGATGTTTGCTGCTTTTGCGTTTGGCTGTTGGGAGATTTACAGCACAAAGATATCTAGTTGATTTGAAGCAGTTCCGAGAAAGTCTAAACATAATCGCCACTTCTCCCTCCTGGCACTTTCCATGTGGGAGATATAGCAGGATGTATATTGGTTTTGAGGACAACTCAATGGACAGTGTAGGGAGAAAAGTTCCTGGCTCCTTGAATGCCGTTCCTGGAGACACTGCGATCAATGTGGGAGATATGTCAAGATGTGTGTTGGTTTTGAGGACGGCTCTCTGGAGAGTCTTAGCAAAGAGGTCACAGGGATAATCAGAGCAATTCTCAGAGACACTGAGAACAAGATGGACAGTTCCCTCCTGGCACTTTCCCTGTAGGAGATACCGCAAGACGTTTCTGTAGATTGGGCACAGCGCTCTGCAGGGTGTTAGCAGAGACTTTCCCGGGACAGTGAAACCCTATGTCAGAGACACTGAGAAGAAGCCCCAATGTTCCCTCCAGGCACTTTCAGTGTGGGTGCCTTCTCCACGTGGTTCCTGGTTTCCCTGCAGCGCTGAAGAGAATGTTAGCAAAGAGGTAACCGGCACAGCGAAAACAGTACTCAAAGACAGGGAGAGCAAGCTCTCTCTTGGCACTTTGGATGTGGGACATACAGCGAGATGTTTGCTGCTTTTGCGTTTGGCTGTTGGGAGATTTACAGCACAAAGATATCTAGTTGATTTGAAGCAGTTCCGAGAAAGTCTAAACATAATCGCCACTTCTCCCTCCTGGCACTTTCCATGTGGGAGATATAGCAGGATGTATATTGGTTTTGAGGACAACTCAATGGACAGTGTAGGGAGAAAAGTTCCTGGCTCCTTGAATGCCGTTCCTGGAGACACTGCGATCAATGTGGGAGATATGTCAAGATGTGTGTTGGTTTTGAGGACGGCTCTCTGGAGAGTCTTAGCAAAGAGGTCACAGGGATAATCAGAGCAATTCTCAGAGACACTGAGAACAAGATGGACAGTTCCCTCCTGGCACTTTCCCTGTAGGAGATACCGCAAGACGTTTCTGTAGATTGGGCACAGCGCTCTGCAGGGTGTTAGCAGAGACTTTCCCGGGACAGTGAAACCCTATGTCAGAGACACTGAGAAGAAGCCCCAATGTTCCCTCCAGGCACTTTCAGTGTGGGTGCCTTCTCCACGTGGTTCCTGGTTTCCCTGCAGCGCTGAAGAGAATGTTAGCAAAGAGGTAACCGGCACAGCGAAAACAGTACTCAAAGACAGGGAGAGCAAGCTCTCTCTTGGCACTTTGGATGTGGGACATACAGCGAGATGTTTGCTGCTTTTGCGTTTGGCTGTTGGGAGATTTACAGCACAAAGATATCTAGTTGATTTGAAGCAGTTCCGAGAAAGTCTAAACATAATCGCCACTTCTCCCTCCTGGCACTTTCCATGTGGGAGATATAGCAGGATGTATATTGGTTTTGAGGACAACTCAATGGACAGTGTAGGGAGAAAAGTTCCTGGCTCCTTGAATGCCGTTCCTGGAGACACTGCGATCAATGTGGGAGATATGTCAAGATGTGTGTTGGTTTTGAGGACGGCTCTCTGGAGAGTCTTAGCAAAGAGGTCACAGGGATAATCAGAGCAATTCTCAGAGACACTGAGAACAAGATGGACAGTTCCCTCCTGGCACTTTCCCTGTAGGAGATACCGCAAGACGTTTCTGTAGATTGGGCACAGCGCTCTGCAGGGTGTTAGCAGAGACTTTCCCGGGACAGTGAAACCCTATGTCAGAGACACTGAGAAGAAGCCCCAATGTTCCCTCCAGGCACTTTCAGTGTGGGTGCCTTCTCCACGTGGTTCCTGGTTTCCCTGCAGCGCTGAAGAGAATGTTAGCAAAGAGGTAACCGGCACAGCGAAAACAGTACTCAAAGACAGGGAGAGCAAGCTCTCTCTTGGCACTTTGGATGTGGGACATACAGCGAGATGTTTGCTGCTTTTGCGTTTGTCTGTTGGGAGATTTACAGCACAAAGATATCTAGTTGATTTGAAGCAGTTCCGAGAAAGTCTAAACATAATCGCCACTTCTCCCTCCTGGCACTTTCCATGTGGGAGATATAGCAGGATGTATATTGGTTTTGAGGACAACTCAATGGACAGTGTAGGGAGAAAAGTTCCTGGCTCCTTGAATGCCGTTCCTGGAGACACTGCGATCAATGAGGGAGATATGTCAAGATGTGTGTTGGTTTTGAGGACGGCTCTCTGGAGAGTCTTAGCAAAGAGGTCACAGGGATAATCAGAGCAATTCTCAGAGACACTGAGAACAAGATGGACAGTTCCCTCCTGGCACTTTCCCTGTAGGAGATACCGCAAGACGTTTCTGTAGATTGGGCACAGCGCTCTGCAGGGTGTTAGCAGAGACTTTCCCGGGACAGTGAAATCCTATGTCAGAGACACTGAGAAGAAGCCCCAATGTTCCCTCCAGGCACTTTCAGTGTGGGTGCCTTCTCCACGTGGTTCCTGGTTTCCCTGCAGCGCTGAAGAGAATGTTAGCAAAGAGGTAACCGGCACAGCGAAAACAGTACTCAAAGACAGGGAGAGCAAGCTCTCTCTTGGCACTTTGGATGTGGGACATACAGCGAGATGTTTGCTGCTTTTGCGTTTGGCTGTTGGGAGATTTACAGCACAAAGATATCTAGTTGATTTGAAGCAGTTCCGAGAAAGTCTAAACATAATCGCCACTTCTCCCTCCTGGCACTTTCCATGTGGGAGATATAGCAGGATGTATATTGGTTTTGAGGACAACTCAATGGACAGTGTAGGGAGAAAAGTTCCTGGCTCCTTGAATGCCGTTCCTGGAGACACTGCGATCAATGAGGGAGATATGTCAAGATGTGTGTTGGTTTTGAGGACGGCTCTCTGGAGAGTCTTAGCAAAGAGGTCACAGGGATAATCAGAGCAATTCTCAGAGACACTGAGAACAAGCTCGACAATTCCCTCCTGGCACTTTCCCTGTAGGAGATACCGCAAGACGTTTCTGTAGATTGGGCACAGCGCTCTGCAGGGTGTTAGCAGAGACTTTCCCGGGACAGTGAAACCCTATGTCAGAGACACTGAGAAGAAGCCCCAATGTTCCCTCCAGGCACTTTCAGTGTGGGTGCCTTCTCCACGTGGTTCCTGGTTTCCCTGCAGCGCTGAAGAGAATGTTAGCAAAGAGGTAACCGGGACAGCGAAAACAGTACTCAAAGACAGGGAGAGCAAGCTCTCTCTTGGCACTTTGGATGTGGGACATACAGCGAGATGTTTGCTGCTTTTGCGTTTGGCTGTTGGGAGATTTACAGCACAAAGATATCTAGTTGATTTGAAGCAGTTCCGAGAAAGTCTAAACATAATCGCCACTTCTCCCTCCTGGCACTTTCCATGTGGGAGATATAGCAGGATGTATATTGGTTTTGAGGACAACTCAATGGACAGTGTAGGGAGAAAAGTTCCTGGCTCCTTGAATGCCGTTCCTGGAGACACTGCGATCAATGTGGGAGATATGTCAAGATGTGTGTTGGTTTTGAGGACGGCTCTCTGGAGAGTCTTAGCAAAGAGGTCACAGGGATAATCAGAGCAATTCTCAGAGACACTGAGAACAAGATGGACAGTTCCCTCCTGGCACTTTCCCTGTAGGAGATACCGCAAGACGTTTCTGTAGATTGGGCACAGCGCTCTGCAGGGTGTTAGCAGAGACTTTCCCGGGACAGTGAAACCCTATGTCAGAGACACTGAGAAGAAGCCCCAATGTTCCCTCCAGGCACTTTCAGTGTGGGTGCCTTCTCCACGTGGTTCCTGGTTTCCCTGCAGCGCTGAAGAGAATGTTAGCAAAGAGGTAACCGGCACAGCGAAAACAGTACTCAAAGACAGGGAGAGCAAGCTCTCTCTTGGCACTTTGGATGTGGGACATACAGCGAGATGTTTGCTGCTTTTGCGTTTGGCTGTTGGGAGATTTACAGCACAAAGATATCTAGTTGATTTGAAGCAGTTCCGAGAAAGTCTAAACATAATCGCCACTTCTCCCTCCTGGCACTTTCCATGTGGGAGATATAGCAGGATGTATATTGGTTTTGAGGACAACTCAATGGACAGTGTAGGGAGAAAAGTTCCTGGCTCCTTGAATGCCGTTCCTGGAGACACTGCGATCAATGTGGGAGATATGTCAAGATGTGTGTTTGTTTTGAGGACGGCTCTCTGGAGAGTCTTAGCAAAGAGGTCACAGGGATAATCAGAGCAATTCTCAGAGACACTGAGAACAAGATGGACAGTTCCCTCCTGGCACTTTCCCTGTAGGAGATACCGCAAGACGTTTCTGTAGATTGGGCACAGCGCTCTGCAGGGTGTTAGCAGAGACTTTCCCGGGACAGTGAAACCCTATGTCAGAGACACTGAGAAGAAGCCCCAATGTTCCCTCCAGGCACTTTCAGTGTGGGTGCCTTCTCCACGTGGTTCCTGGTTTCCCTGCAGCGCTGAAGAGAATGTTAGCAAAGAGGTAACCGGCACAGTGAAAACAGTACTCAAAGACAGGGAGAGCAAGCTCTCTCTTGGCACTTTGGATGTGGGACATACAGCGAGATGTTTGCTGCTTTTGCGTTTGTCTGTTGGGAGATTTACAGCACAAAGATATCTAGTTGATTTGAAGCAGTTCCGAGAAAGTCTAAACATAATCGCCACTTCTCCCTCCTGGCACTTTCCATGTAGTAGATATAGCAGGATGTATATTGGTTTTGAGGACAACTCAATGGACAGTGTAGGGAGAAAAGTTCCTGGCTCCTTGAATGCCGTTCCTGGAGACACTGCGATCAATGAGGGAGATATGTCAAGATGTGTGTTGGTTTTGAGGACGGCTCTCTGGAGAGTCTTAGCAAAGAGGTCACAGGGATAATCAGAGCAATTCTCAGAGACACTGAGAACAAGATGGACAGTTCCCTCCTGGCACTTTCCCTGTAGGAGATACCGCAAGACGTTTCTGTAGATTGGGCACAGCGCTCTGCAGGGTGTTAGCAGAGACTTTCCCGGGACAGTGAAACCCTATGTCAGAGACACTGAGAAGAAGCCCCAATGTTCCCTCCAGGCACTTTCAGTGTGGGTGCCTTCTCCACGTGGTTCCTGGTTTCCCTGCAGCGCTGAAGAGAATGTTAGCAAAGAGGTAACCGGCACAGCGAAAACAGTACTCAAAGAGAGGGAGAGCAAGCTCTCTCTTGGCACTTTGGATGTGGGACATACAGCGAGATGTTTGCTGCTTTTGCGTTTGGCTGTTGGGAGATTTACAGCACAAAGATATCTAGTTGATTTGAAGCAGTTCCGAGAAAGTCTAAACATAATCGCCACTTCTCCCTCCTGGCACTTTCCATGTGGGAGATATAGCAGGATGTATATTGGTTTTGAGGACAACTCAATGGACAGTGTAGGGAGAAAAGTTCCTGGCTCCTTGAATGCCGTTCCTGGAGACACTGCGATCAATGTGGGAGATATGTCAAGATGTGTGTTGGTTTTGAGGACGGCTCTCTGGAGAGTCTTAGCAAAGAGGTCACAGGGATAATCAGAGCAATTCTCAGAGACACTGAGAACAAGATGGACAGTTCCCTCCTGGCACTTTCCCTGTAGGAGATACCGCAAGACGTTTCTGTAGATTGGGCACAGCGCTCTGCAGGGTGTTAGCAGAGACTTTCCCGGGACAGTGAAACCCTATGTCAGAGACACTGAGAAGAAGCCCCAATGTTCCCTCCAGGCACTTTCAGTGTGGGTGCCTTCTCCACGTGGTTCCTGGTTTCCCTGCAGCGCTGAAGAGAATGTTAGCAAAGAGGTAACCGGGACAGTGAAAACAGTACTCAAAGACAGGGAGAGCAAGCTCTCTCTTGGCACTTTGGATGTGGGACATACAGCGAGATGTTTGCTGCTTTTGCGTTTGGCTGTTGGGAGATTTACAGCACAAAGATATCTAGTTGATTTGAAGCAGTTCCGAGAAAGTCTAAACATAATCGCCACTTCTCCCTCCTGGCACTTTCCATGTGGGAGATATAGCAGGATGTATATTGGTTTTGAGGACAACTCAATGGACAGTGTAGGGAGAAAAGTTCCTGGCTCCTTGAATGCCGTTCCTGGAGACATTGCGATCAATGTGGGAGATATGTCAAGATGTGTGTTTGTTTTGAGGACGGCTCTCTGGAGAGTCTTAGCAAAGAGGTCACAGGGATAATCAGAGCAATTCTCAGAGACACTGAGAACAAGCTCGACAATTCCCTCCTGGCACTTTCCCTGTAGGAGATACCGCAAGACGTTTCTGTAGATTGGGCACAGCGCTCTGCAGGGTGTTAGCAGAGACTTTCCCGGGACAGTGAAACCCTATGTCAGAGACACTGAGAAGAAGCCCCAATGTTCCCTCCAGGCACTTTCAGTGTGGGTGCCTTCTCCACGTGGTTCCTGGTTTCCCTGCAGCGCTGAAGAGAATGTTAGCAAAGAGGTAACCGGCACAGCGAAAACAGTACTCAAAGACAGGGAGAGCAAGCTCTCTCTTGGCACTTTGGATGTGGGACATACAGCGAGATGTTTGCTGCTTTTGCGTTTGGCTGTTGGGAGATTTCCAGCACAAAGATATCTAGTTGATTTGAAGCAGTTCCGAGAAAGTCTAAACATAATCGCCACTTCTCCCTCCTGGCACTTTCCATGTGGGAGATATAGCAGGATGTATATTGGTTTTGAGGACAACTCAATGGACAGTGTAGGGAGAAAAGTTCCTGGCTCCTTGAATGCCGTTCCTGGAGACACTGCGATCAATGTGGGAGATATGTCAAGATGTGTGTTGGTTTTGAGGACGGCTCTCTGGAGAGTCTTAGCAAAGAGGTCACAAGGATAATCAGAGCAATTCTCAGAGACACTGAGAACAAGATGGACAGTTCCCTCCTGGCACTTTCCCTGTAGGAGATACCGCAAGACGTTTCTGTAGATTGGGCACAGCGCTCTGCAGGGTGTTAGCAGAGACTTTCCCGGGACAGTGAAACCCTATGTCAGAGACACTGAGAAGAAGCCCCAATGTTCCCTCCAGGCACTTTCAGTGTGGGTGCCTTCTCCACGTGGTTCCTGGTTTCCCTGCAGCGCTGAAGAGAATGTTAGCAAAGAGGTAACCGGCACAGCGAAAACAGTACTCAAAGAGAGGGAGAGCAAGCTCTCTCTTGGCACTTTGGATGTGGGACATACAGCGAGATGTTTGCTGCTTTTGCGTTTGGCTGTTGGGAGATTTACAGCACAAAGATATCTAGTTGATTTGAAGCAGTTCCGAGGAAGTCTAAACATAATCCCCACTTCTCCCTCCTGGCACTTTCCATGTGGGAGATATAGCAGGATGTATATTGGTTTTGAGGACAACTCAATGGACAGTGTAGGGAGAAAAGTTCCTGGCTCCTTGAATGCCGTTCCTGGAGACACTGCGATCAATGAGGGAGATATGTCAAGATGTGTGTTGGTTTTGAGGACGGCTCTCTGGAGAGTCTTAGCAAAGAGGTCACAGGGATAATCAGAGCAATTCTCAGAGACACTGAGAACAAGCTCGACAATTCCCTCCTGGCACTTTCCCTGTAGGAGATACCGCAAGACGTTTCTGTAGATTGGGCACAGCGCTCTGCAGGGTGTTAGCAGAGACTTTCCCGGGACAGTGAAACCCTATGTCAGAGACACTGAGAAGAAGCCCCAATGTTCCCTCCAGGCACTTTCAGTGTGGGTGCCTTCTCCACGTGGTTCCTGGTTTCCCTGCAGCGCTGAAGAGAATGTTAGCAAAGAGGTAACCAGGACAGTGAAAACAGTACTCAAAGAGAGGGAGAGCAAGCTCTCTCTTGGCACTTTGGATGTGGGACATACAGCGAGATGTTTGCTGCTTTTGCGTTTGGCTGTTGGGAGATTTACAGCACAAAGATATCTAGTTGATTTGAAGCAGTTCCGAGAAAGTCTAAACATAATCGCCACTTCTCCCTCCTGGCACTTTCCATGTGGGAGATATAGCAGGATGTATATTGGTTTTGAGGACAACTCAATGGACAGTGTAGGGAGAAAAGTTCCTGGCTCCTTGAATGCCGTTCCTGGAGACACTGCGATCAATGAGGGAGATATGTCAAGATGTGTGTTGGTTTTGAGGACGGCTCTCTGGAGAGTCTTAGCAAAGAGGTCACAGGGATAATCAGAGCAATTCTCAGAGACACTGAGAACAAGATGGACAGTTCCCTCCTGGCACTTTCCCTGTAGGAGATACCGCAAGACGTTTCTGTAGATTGGGCACAGCGCTCTGCAGGGTGTTAGCAGAGACTTTCCCGGGACAGTGAAATCCTATGTCAGAGACACTGAGAAGAAGCCCCAATGTTCCCTCCAGGCACTTTCAGTGTGGGTGCCTTCTCCACGTGGTTCCTGGTTTCCCTGCAGCGCTGAAGAGAATGTTAGCAAAGAGGTAACCGGCACAGCGAAAACAGTACTCAAAGAGAGGGAGAGCAAGCTCTCTCTTGGCACTTTGGATGTGGGACATACAGCGAGATGTTTGCTGCTTTTGCGTTTGGCTGTTGGGAGATTTACAGCACAAAGATATCTAGTTGATTTGAAGCAGTTCCGAGAAAGTCTAAACATAATCGCCACTTCTCCCTCCTGGCACTTTCCATGTGGGAGATATAGCAGGATGTATATTGGTTTTGAGGACAACTCAATGGACAGTGTAGGGAGAAAAGTTCCTGGCTCCTTGAATGCCGTTCCTGGAGACACTGCGATCAATGAGGGAGATATGTCAAGATGTGTGTTGGTTTTGAGGACGGCTCTCTGGAGAGTCTTAGCAAAGAGGTCACAGGGATAATCAGAGCAATTCTCAGAGACACTGAGAACAAGCTCGACAATTCCCTCCTGGCACTTTCCCTGTAGGAGATACCGCAAGACGTTTCTGTAGATTGGGCACAGCGCTCTGCAGGGTGTTAGCAGAGACTTTCCCGGGACAGTGAAACCCTATGTCAGAGACACTGAGAAGAAGCCCCAATGTTCCCTCCAGGCACTTTCAGTGTGGGTGCCTTCTCCACGTGGTTCCTGGTTTCCCTGCAGCGCTGAAGAGAATGTTAGCAAAGAGGTAACCGGGACAGCGAAAACAGTACTCAAAGACAGGGAGAGCAAGCTCTCTCTTGGCACTTTGGATGTGGGACATACAGCGAGATGTTTGCTGCTTTTGCGTTTGGCTGTTGGGAGATTTACAGCACAAAGATATCTAGTTGATTTGAAGCAGTTCCGAGAAAGTCTAAACATAATCGCCACTTCTCCCTCCTGGCACTTTCCATGTGGGAGATATAGCAGGATGTATATTGGTTTTGAGGACAACTCAATGGACAGTGTAGGGAGAAAAGTTCCTGGCTCCTTGAATGCCGTTCCTGGAGACACTGCGATCAATGTGGGAGATATGTCAAGATGTGTGTTGGTTTTGAGGACGGCTCTCTGGAGAGTCTTAGCAAAGAGGTCACAGGGATAATCAGAGCAATTCTCAGAGACACTGAGAACAAGATGGACAGTTCCCTCCTGGCACTTTCCCTGTAGGAGATACCGCAAGACGTTTCTGTAGATTGGGCACAGCGCTCTGCAGGGTGTTAGCAGAGACTTTCCCGGGACAGTGAAACCCTATGTCAGAGACACTGAGAAGAAGCCCCAATGTTCCCTCCAGGCACTTTCAGTGTGGGTGCCTTCTCCACGTGGTTCCTGGTTTCCCTGCAGCGCTGAAGAGAATGTTAGCAAAGAGGTAACCGGCACAGCGAAAACAGTACTCAAAGACAGGGAGAGCAAGCTCTCTCTTGGCACTTTGGATGTGGGACATACAGCGAGATGTTTGCTGCTTTTGCGTTTGGCTGTTGGGAGATTTACAGCACAAAGATATCTAGTTGATTTGAAGCAGTTCCGAGAAAGTCTAAACATAATCGCCACTTCTCCCTCCTGGCACTTTCCATGTGGGAGATATAGCAGGATGTATATTGGTTTTGAGGACAACTCAATGGACAGTGTAGGGAGAAAAGTTCCTGGCTCCTTGAATGCCGTTCCTGGAGACACTGCGATCAATGAGGGAGATATGTCAAGATGTGTGTTGGTTTTGAGGACGGCTCTCTGGAGAGTCTTAGCAAAGAGGTCACAGGGATAATCAGAGCAATTCTCAGAGACACTGAGAACAAGATGGACAGTTCCCTCCTGGCACTTTCCCTGTAGGAGATACCGCAAGACGTTTCTGTAGATTGGGCACAGCGCTCTGCAGGGTGTTAGCAGAGACTTTCCCGGGACAGTGAAATCCTATGTCAGAGACACTGAGAAGAAGCCCCAATGTTCCCTCCAGGCACTTTCAGTGTGGGTGCCTTCTCCACGTGGTTCCTGGTTTCCCTGCAGCGCTGAAGAGAATGTTAGCAAAGAGGTAACCGGCACAGCGAAAACAGTACTCAAAGACAGGGAGAGCAAGCTCTCTCTTGGCACTTTGGATGTGGGACATACAGCGAGATGTTTGCTGCTTTTGCGTTTGGCTGTTGGGAGATTTACAGCACAAAGATATCTAGTTGATTTGAAGCAGTTCCGAGAAAGTCTAAACATAATCCCCACTTCTCCCTCCTGGCACTTTCCATGTGGGAGATATAGCAGGATGTATATTGGTTTTGAGGACAACTCAATGGACAGTGTAGGGAGAAAAGTTCCTGGCTCCTTGAATGCCGTTCCTGGAGACACTGCGATCAATGAGGGAGATATGTCAAGATGTGTGTTGGTTTTGAGGACGGCTCTCTGGAGAGTCTTAGCAAAGAGGTCACAGGGATAATCAGAGCAATTCTCAGAGACACTGAGAACAAGCTCGACAATTCCCTCCTGGCACTTTCCCTGTAGGAGATACCGCAAGACGTTTCTGTAGATTGGGCACAGCGCTCTGCAGGGTGTTAGCAGAGACTTTCCCGGGACAGTGAAACCCTATGTCAGAGACACTGAGAAGAAGCCCCAATGTTCCCTCCAGGCACTTTCAGTGTGGGTGCCTTCTCCACGTGGTTCCTGGTTTCCCTGCAGCGCTGAAGAGAATGTTAGCAAAGAGGTAACCGGCACAGCGAAAACAGTACTCAAAGACAGGGAGAGCAAGCTCTCTCTTGGCACTTTGGATGTGGGACATACAGCGAGATGTTTGCTGCTTTTGCGTTTGGCTGTTGGGAGATTTACAGCACAAAGATATCTAGTTGATTTGAAGCAGTTCCGAGAAAGTCTAAACATAATCGCCACTTCTCCCTCCTGGCACTTTCCATGTGGGAGATATAGCAGGATGTATATTGGTTTTGAGGACAACTCAATGGACAGTGTAGGGAGAAAAGTTCCTGGCTCCTTGAATGCCGTTCCTGGAGACACTGCGATCAATGTGGGAGATATGTCAAGATGTGTGTTGGTTTTGAGGACGGCTCTCTGGAGAGTCTTAGCAAAGAGGTCACAGGGATAATCAGAGCAATTCTCAGAGACACTGAGAACAAGATGGACAGTTCCCTCCTGGCACTTTCCCTGTAGGAGATACCGCAAGACGTTTCTGTAGATTGGGCACAGCGCTCTGCAGGGTGTTAGCAGAGACTTTCCCGGGACAGTGAAACCCTATGTCAGAGACACTGAGAAGAAGCCCCAATGTTCCCTCCAGGCACTTTCAGTGTGGGTGCCTTCTCCACGTGGTTCCTGGTTTCCCTGCAGCGCTGAAGAGAATGTTAGCAAAGAGGTAACCGGCACAGCGAAAACAGTACTCAAAGACAGGGAGAGCAAGCTCTCTCTTGGCACTTTGGATGTGGGACATACAGCGAGATGTTTGCTGCTTTTGCGTTTGGCTGTTGGGAGATTTACAGCACAAAGATATCTAGTTGATTTGAAGCAGTTCCGAGAAAGTCTAAACATAATCGCCACTTCTCCCTCCTGGCACTTTCCATGTGGGAGATATAGCAGGATGTATATTGGTTTTGAGGACAACTCAATGGACAGTGTAGGGAGAAAAGTTCCTGGCTCCTTGAATGCCGTTCCTGGAGACACTGCGATCAATGTGGGAGATATGTCAAGATGTGTGTTTGTTTTGAGGACGGCTCTCTGGAGAGTCTTAGCAAAGAGGTCACAGGGATAATCAGAGCAATTCTCAGAGACACTGAGAACAAGATGGACAGTTCCCTCCTGGCACTTTCCCTGTAGGAGATACCGCAAGACGTTTCTGTAGATTGGGCACAGCGCTCTGCAGGGTGTTAGCAGAGACTTTCCCGGGACAGTGAAACCCTATGTCAGAGACACTGAGAAGAAGCCCCAATGTTCCCTCCAGGCACTTTCAGTGTGGGTGCCTTCTCCACGTGGTTCCTGGTTTCCCTGCAGCGCTGAAGAGAATGTTAGCAAAGAGGTAACCGGCACAGCGAAAACAGTACTCAAAGAGAGGGAGAGCAAGCTCTCTCTTGGCACTTTGGATGTGGGACATACAGCGAGATGTTTGCTGCTTTTGCGTTTGGCTGTTGGGAGATTTACAGCACAAAGATATCTAGTTGATTTGAAGCAGTTCCGAGGAAGTCTAAACATAATCCCCACTTCTCCCTCCTGGCACTTTCCATGTGGGAGATATAGCAGGATGTATATTGGTTTTGAGGACAACTCAATGGACAGTGTAGGGAGAAAAGTTCCTGGCTCCTTGAATGCCGTTCCTGGAGACACTGCGATCAATGAGGGAGATATGTCAAGATGTGTGTTGGTTTTGAGGACGGCTCTCTGGAGAGTCTTAGCAAAGAGGTCACAGGGATAATCAGAGCAATTCTCAGAGACACTGAGAACAAGCTCGACAATTCCCTCCTGGCACTTTCCCTGTAGGAGATACCGCAAGACGTTTCTGTAGATTGGGCACAGCGCTCTGCAGGGTGTTAGCAGAGACTTTCCCGGGACAGTGAAACCCTATGTCAGAGACACTGAGAAGAAGCCCCAATGTTCCCTCCAGGCACTTTCAGTGTGGGTGCCTTCTCCACGTGGTTCCTGGTTTCCCTGCAGCGCTGAAGAGAATGTTAGCAAAGAGGTAACCAGGACAGTGAAAACAGTACTCAAAGAGAGGGAGAGCAAGCTCTCTCTTGGCACTTTGGATGTGGGACATACAGCGAGATGTTTGCTGCTTTTGCGTTTGGCTGTTGGGAGATTTACAGCACAAAGATATCTAGTTGATTTGAAGCAGTTCCGAGAAAGTCTAAACATAATCGCCACTTCTCCCTCCTGGCACTTTCCATGTGGGAGATATAGCAGGATGTATATTGGTTTTGAGGACAACTCAATGGACAGTGTAGGGAGAAAAGTTCCTGGCTCCTTGAATGCCGTTCCTGGAGACACTGCGATCAATGAGGGAGATATGTCAAGATGTGTGTTGGTTTTGAGGACGGCTCTCTGGAGAGTCTTAGCAAAGAGGTCACAGGGATAATCAGAGCAATTCTCAGAGACACTGAGAACAAGATGGACAGTTCCCTCCTGGCACTTTCCCTGTAGGAGATACCGCAAGACGTTTCTGTAGATTGGGCACAGCGCTCTGCAGGGTGTTAGCAGAGACTTTCCCGGGACAGTGAAATCCTATGTCAGAGACACTGAGAAGAAGCCCCAATGTTCCCTCCAGGCACTTTCAGTGTGGGTGCCTTCTCCACGTGGTTCCTGGTTTCCCTGCAGCGCTGAAGAGAATGTTAGCAAAGAGGTAACCGGCACAGCGAAAACAGTACTCAAAGACAGGGAGAGCAAGCTCTCTCTTGGCACTTTGGATGTGGGACATACAGCGAGATGTTTGCTGCTTTTGCGTTTGGCTGTTGGGAGATTTACAGCACAAAGATATCTAGTTGATTTGAAGCAGTTCCGAGAAAGTCTAAACATAATCGCCACTTCTCCCTCCTGGCACTTTCCATGTGGGAGATATAGCAGGATGTATATTGGTTTTGAGGACAACTCAATGGACAGTGTAGGGAGAAAAGTTCCTGGCTCCTTGAATGCCGTTCCTGGAGACACTGCGATCAATGAGGGAGATATGTCAAGATGTGTGTTGGTTTTGAGGACGGCTCTCTGGAGAGTCTTAGCAAAGAGGTCACAGGGATAATCAGAGCAATTCTCAGAGACACTGAGAACAAGCTCGACAATTCCCTCCTGGCACTTTCCCTGTAGGAGATACCGCAAGACGTTTCTGTAGATTGGGCACAGCGCTCTGCAGGGTGTTAGCAGAGACTTTCCCGGGACAGTGAAACCCTATGTCAGAGACACTGAGAAGAAGCCCCAATGTTCCCTCCAGGCACTTTCAGTGTGGGTGCCTTCTCCACGTGGTTCCTGGTTTCCCTGCAGCGCTGAAGAGAATGTTAGCAAAGAGGTAACCGGGACAGCGAAAACAGTACTCAAAGACAGGGAGAGCAAGCTCTCTCTTGGCACTTTGGATGTGGGACATACAGCGAGATGTTTGCTGCTTTTGCGTTTGGCTGTTGGGAGATTTACAGCACAAAGATATCTAGTTGATTTGAAGCAGTTCCGAGAAAGTCTAAACATAATCGCCACTTCTCCCTCCTGGCACTTTCCATGTGGGAGATATAGCAGGATGTATATTGGTTTTGAGGACAACTCAATGGACAGTGTAGGGAGAAAAGTTCCTGGCTCCTTGAATGCCGTTCCTGGAGACACTGCGATCAATGTGGGAGATATGTCAAGATGTGTGTTGGTTTTGAGGACGGCTCTCTGGAGAGTCTTAGCAAAGAGGTCACAGGGATAATCAGAGCAATTCTCAGAGACACTGAGAACAAGATGGACAGTTCCCTCCTGGCACTTTCCCTGTAGGAGATACCGCAAGACGTTTCTGTAGATTGGGCACAGCGCTCTGCAGGGTGTTAGCAGAGACTTTCCCGGGACAGTGAAACCCTATGTCAGAGACACTGAGAAGAAGCCCCAATGTTCCCTCCAGGCACTTTCAGTGTGGGTGCCTTCTCCACGTGGTTCCTGGTTTCCCTGCAGCGCTGAAGAGAATGTTAGCAAAGAGGTAACCGGCACAGCGAAAACAGTACTCAAAGAGAGGGAGAGCAAGCTCTCTCTTGGCACTTTGGATGTGGGACATACAGCGAGATGTTTGCTGCTTTTGCGTTTGGCTGTTGGGAGATTTACAGCACAAAGATATCTAGTTGATTTGAAGCAGTTCCGAGAAAGTCTAAACATAATCGCCACTTCTCCCTCCTGGCACTTTCCATGTGGGAGATATAGCAGGATGTATATTGGTTTTGAGGACAACTCAATGGACAGTGTAGGGAGAAAAGTTCCTGGCTCCTTGAATGCCGTTCCTGGAGACACTGCGATCAATGAGGGAGATATGTCAAGATGTGTGTTGGTTTTGAGGACGGCTCTCTGGAGAGTCTTAGCAAAGAGGTCACAGGGATAATCAGAGCAATTCTCAGAGACACTGAGAACAAGATGGACAGTTCCCTCCTGGCACTTTCCCTGTAGGAGATACCGCAAGACGTTTCTGTAGATTGGGCACAGCGCTCTGCAGGGTGTTAGCAGAGACTTTCCCGGGACAGTGAAATCCTATGTCAGAGACACTGAGAAGAAGCCCCAATGTTCCCTCCAGGCACTTTCAGTGTGGGTGCCTTCTCCACGTGGTTCCTGGTTTCCCTGCAGCGCTGAAGAGAATGTTAGCAAAGAGGTAACCGGCACAGCGAAAACAGTACTCAAAGACAGGGAGAGCAAGCTCTCTCTTGGCACTTTGGATGTGGGACATACAGCGAGATGTTTGCTGCTTTTGCGTTTGGCTGTTGGGAGATTTACAGCACAAAGATATCTAGTTGATTTGAAGCAGTTCCGAGAAAGTCTAAACATAATCGCCACTTCTCCCTCCTGGCACTTTCCATGTGGGAGATATAGCAGGATGTATATTGGTTTTGAGGACAACTCAATGGACAGTGTAGGGAGAAAAGTTCCTGGCTCCTTGAATGCCGTTCCTGGAGACACTGCGATCAATGAGGGAGATATGTCAAGATGTGTGTTGGTTTTGAGGACGGCTCTCTGGAGAGTCTTAGCAAAGAGGTCACAGGGATAATCAGAGCAATTCTCAGAGACACTGAGAACAAGCTCGACAATTCCCTCCTGGCACTTTCCCTGTAGGAGATACCGCAAGACGTTTCTGTAGATTGGGCACAGCGCTCTGCAGGGTGTTAGCAGAGACTTTCCCGGGACAGTGAAACCCTATGTCAGAGACACTGAGAAGAAGCCCCAATGTTCCCTCCAGGCACTTTCAGTGTGGGTGCCTTCTCCACGTGGTTCCTGGTTTCCCTGCAGCGCTGAAGAGAATGTTAGCAAAGAGGTAACCGGCACAGCGAAAACAGTACTCAAAGACAGGGAGAGCAAGCTCTCTCTTGGCACTTTGGATGTGGGACATACAGCGAGATGTTTGCTGCTTTTGCGTTTGGCTGTTGGGAGATTTACAGCACAAAGATATCTAGTTGATTTGAAGCAGTTCCGAGAAAGTCTAAACATAATCGCCACTTCTCCCTCCTGGCACTTTCCATGTGGGAGATATAGCAGGATGTATATTGGTTTTGAGGACAACTCAATGGACAGTGTAGGGAGAAAAGTTCCTGGCTCCTTGAATGCCGTTCCTGGAGACACTGCGATCAATGTGGGAGATATGTCAAGATGTGTGTTGGTTTTGAGGACGGCTCTCTGGAGAGTCTTAGCAAAGAGGTCACAGGGATAATCAGAGCAATTCTCAGAGACACTGAGAACAAGATGGACAGTTCCCTCCTGGCACTTTCCCTGTAGGAGATACCGCAAGACGTTTCTGTAGATTGGGCACAGCGCTCTGCAGGGTGTTAGCAGAGACTTTCCCGGGACAGTGAAACCCTATGTCAGAGACACTGAGAAGAAGCCCCAATGTTCCCTCCAGGCACTTTCAGTGTGGGTGCCTTCTCCACGTGGTTCCTGGTTTCCCTGCAGCGCTGAAGAGAATGTTAGCAAAGAGGTAACCGGCACAGCGAAAACAGTACTCAAAGACAGGGAGAGCAAGCTCTCTCTTGGCACTTTGGATGTGGGACATACAGCGAGATGTTTGCTGCTTTTGCGTTTGGCTGTTGGGAGATTTACAGCACAAAGATATCTAGTTGATTTGAAGCAGTTCCGAGAAAGTCTAAACATAATCGCCACTTCTCCCTCCTGGCACTTTCCATGTGGGAGATATAGCAGGATGTATATTGGTTTTGAGGACAACTCAATGGACAGTGTAGGGAGAAAAGTTCCTGGCTCCTTGAATGCCGTTCCTGGAGACACTGCGATCAATGTGGGAGATATGTCAAGATGTGTGTTTGTTTTGAGGACGGCTCTCTGGAGAGTCTTAGCAAAGAGGTCACAGGGATAATCAGAGCAATTCTCAGAGACACTGAGAACAAGATGGACAGTTCCCTCCTGGCACTTTCCCTGTAGGAGATACCGCAAGACGTTTCTGTAGATTGGGCACAGCGCTCTGCAGGGTGTTAGCAGAGACTTTCCCGGGACAGTGAAACCCTATGTCAGAGACACTGAGAAGAAGCCCCAATGTTCCCTCCAGGCACTTTCAGTGTGGGTGCCTTCTCCACGTGGTTCCTGGTTTCCCTGCAGCGCTGAAGAGAATGTTAGCAAAGAGGTAACCGGGACAGTGAAAACAGTACTCAAAGACAGGGAGAGCAAGCTCTCTCTTGGCACTTTGGATGTGGGACATACAGCGAGATGTTTGCTGCTTTTGCGTTTGTCTGTTGGGAGATTTACAGCACAAAGATATCTAGTTGATTTGAAGCAGTTCCGAGAAAGTCTAAACATAATCGCCACTTCTCCCTCCTGGCACTTTCCATGTGGGAGATATAGCAGGATGTATATTGGTTTTGAGGACAACTCAATGGACAGTGTAGGGAGAAAAGTTCCTGGCTCCTTGAATGCCGTTCCTGGAGACACTGCGATCAATGAGGGAGATATGTCAAGATGTGTGTTGGTTTTGAGGACGGCTCTCTGGAGAGTCTTAGCAAAGAGGTCACAGGGATAATCAGAGCAATTCTCAGAGACACTGAGAACAAGATGGACAGTTCCCTCCTGGCACTTTCCCTGTAGGAGATACCGCAAGACGTTTCTGTAGATTGGGCACAGCGCTCTGCAGGGTGTTAGCAGAGACTTTCCCGGGACAGTGAAACCCTATGTCAGAGACACTGAGAAGAAGCCCCAATGTTCCCTCCAGGCACTTTCAGTGTGGGTGCCTTCTCCACGTGGTTCCTGGTTTCCCTGCAGCGCTGAAGAGAATGTTAGCAAAGAGGTAACCGGCACAGCGAAAACAGTACTCAAAGACAGGGAGAGCAAGCTCTCTCTTGGCACTTTGGATGTGGGACATACAGCGAGATGTTTGCTGCTTTTGCGTTTGGCTGTTGGGAGATTTACAGCACAAAGATATCTAGTTGATTTGAAGCAGTTCCGAGAAAGTCTAAACATAATCGCCACTTCTCCCTCCTGGCACTTTCCATGTGGGAGATATAGCAGGATGTCTATTGGTTTTGAGGACAACTCAATGGACAGTGTAGGGAGAAAAGTTCCTGGCTCCTTGAATGCCGTTCCTGGAGACACTGCGATCAATGTGGGAGATATGTCAAGATGTGTGTTGGTTTTGAGGACGGCTCTCTGGAGAGTCTTAGCAAAGAGGTCACAGGGATAATCAGAGCAATTCTCAGAGACACTGAGAACAAGATGGACAGTTCCCTCCTGGCACTTTCCCTGTAGGAGATACCGCAAGACGTTTCTGTAGATTGGGCACAGCGCTCTGCAGGGTGTTAGCAGGGACTTTCCCGGGACAGTGAAACCCTATGTCAGAGACACTGAGAAGAAGCCCCAATGTTCCCTCCAGGCACTTTCAGTGTGGGTGCCTTCTCCACGTGGTTCCTGGTTTCCCTGCAGCGCTGAAGAGAATGTTAGCAAAGAGGTAACCGGCACAGCGAAAACAGTACTCAAAGACAGGGAGAGCAAGCTCTCTCTTGGCACTTTGGATGTGGGACATACAGCGAGATGTTTGCTGCTTTTGCGTTTGGCTGTTGGGAGATTTACAGCACAAAGATATCTAGTTGATTTGAAGCAGTTCCGAGAAAGTCTAAACATAATCGCCACTTCTCCCTCCTGGCACTTTCCATGTGGGAGATATAGCAGGATGTATATTGGTTTTGAGGACAACTCAATGGACAGTGTAGGGAGAAAAGTTCCTGGCTCCTTGAATGACGTTCCTGGAGACACTGCGATCAATGAGGGAGATATGTCAAGATGTGTGTTGGTTTTGAGGACGGCTCTCTGGAGAGTCTTAGCAAAGAGGTCACAGGGATAATCAGAGCAATTCTCTGAGACACTGAGAACAAGATGGACAGTTCCCTCCTGGCACTTTCCCTGTAGGAGATACCGCAAGACGTTTCTGTAGATTGGGCACAGCGCTCTGCAGGGTGTTAGCAGAGACTTTCCCGGGACAGTGAAACCCTATGTCAGAGACACTGAGAAGAAGCCCCAATGTTCCCTCCAGGCACTTTCAGTGTGGGTGCCTTCTCCACGTGGTTCCTGGTTTCCCTGCAGCGCTGAAGAGAATGTTAGCAAAGAGGTAACCGGGACAGTGAAAACAGTACTCAAAGACAGGGAGAGCAAGCTCTCTCTTGGCACTTTGGATGTGGGACATACAGCGAGATGTTTGCTGCTTTTGCGTTTGGCTGTTGGGAGATTTACAGCACAAAGATATCTAGTTGATTTGAAGCAGTTCCGAGAAAGTCTAAACATAATCGCCACTTCTCCCTCCTGGCACTTTCCATGTGGGAGATATAGCAGGATGTATATTGGTTTTGAGGACAACTCAATGGACAGTGTAGGGAGAAAAGTTCCTGGCTCCTTGAATGCCGTTCCTGGAGACACTGCGATCAATGAGGGAGATATGTCAAGATGTGTGTTGGTTTTGAGGACGGCTCTCTGGAGAGTCTTAGCAAAGAGGTCACAGGGATAATCAGAGCAATTCTCAGAGACACTGAGAACAAGATGGACAGTTCCCTCCTGGCACTTTCCCTGTAGGAGATACCGCAAGACGTTTCTGTAGATTGGGCACAGCGCTCTGCAGGGTGTTAGCAGAGACTTTCCCGGGACAGTGAAACCCTATGTCAGAGACACTGAGAAGAAGCCCCAATGTTCCCTCCAGGCACTTTCAGTGTGGGTGCCTTCTCCACGTGGTTCCTGGTTTCCCTGCAGCGCTGAAGAGAATGTTAGCAAAGAGGTAACCGGCACAGCGAAAACAGTACTCAAAGAGAGGGAGAGCAAGCTCTCTCTTGGCACTTTGGATGTGGGACATACAGCGAGATGTTTGCTGCTTTTGCGTTTGGCTGTTGGGAGATTTACAGCACAAAGATATCTAGTTGATTTGAAGCAGTTCCGAGGAAGTCTAAACATAATCCCCACTTCTCCCTCCTGGCACTTTCCATGTGGGAGATATAGCAGGATGTATATTGGTTTTGAGGACAACTCAATGGACAGTGTAGGGAGAAAAGTTCCTGGCTCCTTGAATGCCGTTCCTGGAGACACTGCGATCAATGAGGGAGATATGTCAAGATGTGTGTTGGTTTTGAGGACGGCTCTCTGGAGAGTCTTAGCAAAGAGGTCACAGGGATAATCAGAGCAATTCTCAGAGACACTGAGAACAAGATGGACAGTTCCCTCCTGGCACTTTCCCTGTAGGAGATACCGCAAGACGTTTCTGTAGATTGGGCACAGCGCTCTGCAGGGTGTTAGCAGAGACTTTCCCGGGACAGTGAAACCCTATGTCAGAGACACTGAGAAGAAGCCCCAATGTTCCCTCCAGGCACTTTCAGTGTGGGTGCCTTCTCCACGTGGTTCCTGGTTTCCCTGCAGCGCTGAAGAGAATGTTAGCAAAGAGGTAACCAGGACAGTGAAAACAGTACTCAAAGAGAGGGAGAGCAAGCTCTCTCTTGGCACTTTGGATGTGGGACATACAGCGAGATGTTTGCTGCTTTTGCGTTTGGCTGTTGGGAGATTTACAGCACAAAGATATCTAGTTGATTTGAAGCAGTTCCGAGAAAGTCTAAACATAATCGCCACTTCTCCCTCCTGGCACTTTCCATGTGGGAGATATAGCAGGATGTATATTGGTTTTGAGGACAACTCAATGGACAGTGTAGGGAGAAAAGTTCCTGGCTCCTTGAATGCCGTTCCTGGAGACACTGCGATCAATGTGGGAGATATGTCAAGATGTGTGTTGGTTTTGAGGACGGCTCTCTGGAGAGTCTTAGCAAAGAGGTCACAGGGATAATCAGAGCAATTCTCAGAGACACTGAGAACAAGATGGACAGTTCCCTCCTGGCACTTTCCCTGTAGGAGATACCGCAAGACGTTTCTGTAGATTGGGCACAGCGCTCTGCAGGGTGTTAGCAGAGACTTTCCCGGGACAGTGAAACCCTATGTCAGAGACACTGAGAAGAAGCCCCAATGTTCCCTCCAGGCACTTTCAGTGTGGGTGCCTTCTCCACGTGGTTCCTGGTTTCCCTGCAGCGCTGAAGAGAATGTTAGCAAAGAGGTAACCGGCACAGCGAAAACAGTACTCAAAGACAGGGAGAGCAAGCTCTCTCTTGGCACTTTGGATGTGGGACATACAGCGAGATGTTTGCTGCTTTTGCGTTTGGCTGTTGGGAGATTTACAGCACAAAGATATCTAGTTGATTTGAAGCAGTTCCGAGAAAGTCTAAACATAATCGCCACTTCTCCCTCCTGGCACTTTCCATGTGGGAGATATAGCAGGATGTCTATTGGTTTTGAGGACAACTCAATGGACAGTGTAGGGAGAAAAGTTCCTGGCTCCTTGAATGCCGTTCCTGGAGACACTGCGATCAATGTGGGAGATATGTCAA
Organism: Chroicocephalus ridibundus; assembly: GCF_963924245.1. Taxonomy (NCBI): domain Eukaryota; kingdom Metazoa; phylum Chordata; class Aves; order Charadriiformes; family Laridae; genus Chroicocephalus; species Chroicocephalus ridibundus. The sequence goes on from NW_026961607.1 coordinate 246,467, forward strand.
GATGTGTGTTGGTTTTGAGGACGGCTCTCTGGAGAGTCTTAGCAAAGAGGTCACAGGGATAATCAGAGCAATTCTCAGAGACACTGAGAACAAGATGGACAGTTCCCTCCTGGCACTTTCCCTGTAGGAGATACCGCAAGACGTTTCTGTAGATTGGGCACAGCGCTCTGCAGGGTGTTAGCAGAGACTTTCCCGGGACAGTGAAACCCTATGTCAGAGACACTGAGAAGAAGCCCCAATGTTCCCTCCAGGCACTTTCAGTGTGGGTGCCTTCTCCACGTGGTTCCTGGTTTCCCTGCAGCGCTGAAGAGAATGTTAGCAAAGAGGTAACCGGGACAGTGAAAACAGTACTCAAAGACAGGGAGAGCAAGCTCTCTCTTGGCACTTTGGATGTGGGACATACAGCGAGATGTTTGCTGCTTTTGCGTTTGGCTGTTGGGAGATTTACAGCACAAAGATATCTAGTTGATTTGAAGCAGTTCCGAGAAAGTCTAAACATAATCGCCACTTCTCCCTCCTGGCACTTTCCATGTGGGAGATATAGCAGGATGTATATTGGTTTTGAGGACAACTCAATGGACAGTGTAGGGAGAAAAGTTCCTGGCTCCTTGAATGCCGTTCCTGGAGACACTGCGATCAATGAGGGAGATATGTCAAGATGTGTGTTGGTTTTGAGGACGGCTCTCTGGAGAGTCTTAGCAAAGAGGTCACAGGGATAATCAGAGCAATTCTCAGAGACACTGAGAACAAGCTCGACAATTCCCTCCTGGCACTTTCCCTGTAGGAGATACCGCAAGACGTTTCTGTAGATTGGGCACAGCGCTCTGCAGGGTGTTAGCAGAGACTTTCCCGGGACAGTGAAACCCTATGTCAGAGACACTGAGAAGAAGCCCCAATGTTCCCTCCAGGCACTTTCAGTGTGGGTGCCTTCTCCACGTGGTTCCTGGTTTCCCTGCAGCGCTGAAGAGAATGTTAGCAAAGAGGTAACCGGCACAGCGAAAACAGTACTCAAAGAGAGGGAGAGCAAGCTCTCTCTTGGCACTTTGGATGTGGGACATACAGCGAGATGTTTGCTGCTTTTGCGTTTGGCTGTTGGGAGATTTACAGCACAAAGATATCTAGTTGATTTGAAGCAGTTCCGAGGAAGTCTAAACATAATCCCCACTTCTCCCTCCTGGCACTTTCCATGTGGGAGATATAGCAGGATGTATATTGGTTTTGAGGACAACTCAATGGACAGTGTAGGGAGAAAAGTTCCTGGCTCCTTGAATGCCGTTCCTGGAGACACTGCGATCAATGAGGGAGATATGTCAAGATGTGTGTTGGTTTTGAGGACGGCTCTCTGGAGAGTCTTAGCAAAGAGGTCACAGGGATAATCAGAGCAATTCTCAGAGACACTGAGAACAAGCTCAACAATTCCCTCCTGGCACTTTCCCTGTAGGAGATACCGCAAGACGTTTCTGTAGATTGGGCACAGCGCTCTGCAGGGTGTTAGCAGAGACTTTCCCGGGACAGTGAAACCCTATGTCAGAGACACTGAGAAGAAGCCCCAATGTTCCCTCCAGGCACTTTCAGTGTGGGTGCCTTCTCCACGTGGTTCCTGGTTTCCCTGCAGCGCTGAAGAGAATGTTAGCAAAGAGGTAACCAGGACAGTGAAAACAGTACTCAAAGAGAGGGAGAGCAAGCTCTCTCTTGGCACTTTGGATGTGGGACATACAGCGAGATGTTTGCTGCTTTTGCGTTTGGCTGTTGGGAGATTTACAGCACAAAGATATCTAGTTGATTTGAAGCAGTTCCGAGAAAGTCTAAACATAATCGCCACTTCTCCCTCCTGGCACTTTCCATGTGGGAGATATAGCAGGATGTATATTGGTTTTGAGGACAACTCAATGGACAGTGTAGGGAGAAAAGTTCCTGGCTCCTTGAATGCCGTTCCTGGAGACACTGCGATCAATGAGGGAGATATGTCAAGATGTGTGTTGGTTTTGAGGACGGCTCTCTGGAGAGTCTTAGCAAAGAGGTCACAGGGATAATCAGAGCAATTCTCAGAGACACTGAGAACAAGATGGACAGTTCCCTCCTGGCACTTTCCCTGTAGGAGATACCGCAAGACGTTTCTGTAGATTGGGCACAGCGCTCTGCAGGGTGTTAGCAGAGACTTTCCCGGGACAGTGAAACCCTATGTCAGAGACACTGAGAAGAAGCCCCAATGTTCCCTCCAGGCACTTTCAGTGTGGGTGCCTTCTCCACGTGGTTCCTGGTTTCCCTGCAGCGCTGAAGAGAATGTTAGCAAAGAGGTAACCGGCACAGCGAAAACAGTACTCAAAGAGAGGGAGAGCAAGCTCTCTCTTGGCACTTTGGATGTGGGACATACAGCGAGATGTTTGCTGCTTTTGCGTTTGGCTGTTGGGAGATTTACAGCACAAAGATATCTAGTTGATTTGAAGCAGTTCCGAGAAAGTCTAAACATAATCGCCACTTCTCCCTCCTGGCACTTTCCATGTGGGAGATATAGCAGGATGTATATTGGTTTTGAGGACAACTCAATGGACAGTGTAGGGAGAAAAGTTCCTGGCTCCTTGAATGCCGTTCCTGGAGACACTGCGATCAATGTGGGAGATATGTCAAGATGTGTGTTTGTTTTGAGGACGGCTCTCTGGAGAGTCTTAGCAAAGAGGTCACAGGGATAATCAGAGCAATTCTCAGAGACACTGAGAACAAGATGGACAGTTCCCTCCTGGCACTTTCCCTGTAGGAGATACCGCAAGACGTTTCTGTAGATTGGGCACAGCGCTCTGCAGGGTGTTAGCAGAGACTTTCCCGGGACAGTGAAACCCTATGTCAGAGACACTGAGAAGAAGCCCCAATGTTCCCTCCAGGCACTTTCAGTGTGGGTGCCTTCTCCACGTGGTTCCTGGTTTCCCTGCAGCGCTGAAGAGAATGTTAGCAAAGAGGTAACCGGCACAGCGAAAACAGTACTCAAAGACAGGGAGAGCAAGCTCTCTCTTGGCACTTTGGATGTGGGACATACAGCGAGATGTTTGCTGCTTTTGCGTTTGGCTGTTGGGAGATTTACAGCACAAAGATATCTAGTTGATTTGAAGCAGTTCCGAGAAAGTCTAAACATAATCGCCACTTCTCCCTCCTGGCACTTTCCATGTGGGAGATATAGCAGGATGTATATTGGTTTTGAGGACAACTCAATGGACAGTGTAGGGAGAAAAGTTCCTGGCTCCTTGAATGCCGTTCCTGGAGACACTGTGATCAATGTGGGAGATATGTCAAGATGTGTGTTGGTTTTGAGGACGGCTCTCTGGAGAGTCTTAGCAAAGAGGTCACAGGGATAATCAGAGCAATTCTCAGAGACACTGAGAACAAGATGGACAGTTCCCTCCTGGCACTTTCCCTGTAGGAGATACCGCAAGACGTTTCTGTAGATTGGGCACAGCGCTCTGCAGGGTGTTAGCAGAGACTTTCCCGGGACAGTGAAACCCTATGTCAGAGACACTGAGAAGAAGCCCCAATGTTCCCTCCAGGCACTTTCAGTGTGGGTGCCTTCTCCACGTGGTTCCTGGTTTCCCTGCAGCGCTGAAGAGAATGTTAGCAAAGAGGTAACCGGCACAGCGAAAACAGTACTCAAAGACAGGGAGAGCAAGCTCTCTCTTGGCACTTTGGATGTGGGACATACAGCGAGATGTTTGCTGCTTTTGCGTTTGGCTGTTGGGAGATTTACAGCACAAAGATATCTAGTTGATTTGAAGCAGTTCCGAGAAAGTCTAAACATAATCGCCACTTCTCCCTCCTGGCACTTTCCATGTGGGAGATATAGCAGGATGTATATTGGTTTTGAGGACAACTCAATGGACAGTGTAGGGAGAAAAGTTCCTGGCTCCTTGAATGCCGTTCCTGGAGACACTGCGATCAATGTGGGAGATATGTCAAGATGTGTGTTTGTTTTGAGGACGGCTCTCTGGAGAGTCTTAGCAAAGAGGTCACAGGGATAATCAGAGCAATTCTCAGAGACACTGAGAACAAGCTCGACAATTCCCTCCTGGCACTTTCCCTGTAGGAGATACCGCAAGACGTTTCTGTAGATTGGGCACAGCGCTCTGCAGGGTGTTAGCAGAGACTTTCCCGGGACAGTGAAACCCTATGTCAGAGACACTGAGAAGAAGCCCCAATGTTCCCTCCAGGCACTTTCAGTGTGGGTGCCTTCTCCACGTGGTTCCTGGTTTCCCTGCAGCGCTGAAGAGAATGTTAGCAAAGAGGTAACCGGCACAGCGAAAACAGTACTCAAAGAGAGGGAGAGCAAGCTCTCTCTTGGCACTTTGGATGTGGGACATACAGCGAGATGTTTGCTGCTTTTGCGTTTGGCTGTTGGGAGATTTACAGCACAAAGATATCTAGTTGATTTGAAGCAGTTCCGAGAAAGTCTAAACATAATCGCCACTTCTCCCTCCTGGCACTTTCCATGTGGGAGATATAGCAGGATGTATATTGGTTTTGAGGACAACTCAATGGACAGTGTAGGGAGAAAAGTTCCTGGCTCCTTGAATGCCGTTCCTGGAGACACTGCGATCAATGAGGGAGATATGTCAAGATGTGTGTTGGTTTTGAGGACGGCTCTCTGGAGAGTCTTAGCAAAGAGGTCACAGGGATAATCAGAGCAATTCTCAGAGACACTGAGAACAAGCTCGACAATTCCCTCCTGGCACTTTCCCTGTAGGAGATACCGCAAGACATTTCTGTAGATTGGGCACAGCGCTCTGCAGGGTGTTAGCAGAGACTTTCCCGGGACAGTGAAACCCTATGTCAGAGACACTGAGAAGAAGCCCCAATGTTCCCTCCAGGCACTTTCAGTGTGGGTGCCTTCTCCACGTGGTTCCTGGTTTCCCTGCAGCGCTGAAGAGAATGTTAGCAAAGAGGTAACCGGCACAGCGAAAACAGTACTCAAAGACAGGGAGAGCAAGCTCTCTCTTGGCACTTTGGATGTGGGACATACAGCGAGATGTTTGCTGCTTTTGCGTTTGGCTGTTGGGAGATTTACAGCACAAAGATATCTAGTTGATTTGAAGCAGTTCCGAGAAAGTCTAAACATAATCGCCACTTCTCCCTCCTGGCACTTTCCATGTGGGAGATATAGCAGGATGTATATTGGTTTTGAGGACAACTCAATGGACAGTGTAGGGAGAAAAGTTCCTGGCTCCTTGAATGCCGTTCCTGGAGACACTGCGATCAATGAGGGAGATATGTCAAGATGTGTGTTGGTTTTGAGGACGGCTCTCTGGAGAGTCTTAGCAAAGAGGTCACAGGGATAATCAGAGCAATTCTCAGAGACACTGAGAACAAGATGGACAGTTCCCTCCTGGCACTTTCCCTGTAGGAGATACCGCAAGACGTTTCTGTAGATTGGGCACAGCGCTCTGCAGGGTGTTAGCAGAGACTTTCCCGGGACAGTGAAACCCTATGTCAGAGACACTGAGAAGAAGCCCCAATGTTCCCTCCAGGCACTTTCAGTGTGGGTGCCTTCTCCACGTGGTTCCTGGTTTCACTGCAGCGCTGAAGAGAATGTTAGCAAAGAGGTAACCGGCACAGCGAAAACAGTACTCAAAGACAGGGAGAGCAAGCTCTCTCTTGGCACTTTGGATGTGGGACATACAGCGAGATGTTTGCTGCTTTTGCGTTTGGCTGTTGGGAGATTTACAGCACAAAGACATCTAGTTGATTTGAAGCAGTTCCGAGGAAGTCTAAACATAATCCCCACTTCTCCCTCCTGGCACTTTCCATGTGGGAGATATAGCAGGATGTATATTGGTTTTGAGGACAACTCAATGGACAGTGTAGGGAGAAAAGTTCCTGGCTCCTTGAATGCCGTTCCTGGAGACACTGCGATCAATGAGGGAGATATGTCAAGATGTGTGTTGGTTTTGAGGACGGCTCTCTGGAGAGTCTTAGCAAAGAGGTCACAGGGATAATCAGAGCAATTCTCAGAGACACTGAGAACAAGCTCGACAATTCCCTCCTGGCACTTTCCCTGTAGGAGATACCGCAAGACGTTTCTGTAGATTGGGCACAGCGCTCTGCAGGGTGTTAGCAGAGACTTTCCCGGGACAGTGAAACCCTATGTCAGAGACACTGAGAAGAAGCCCCAATGTTCCCTCCAGGCACTTTCAGTGTGGGTGCCTTCTCCACGTGGTTCCTGGTTTCCCTGCAGCGCTGAAGAGAATGTTAGCAAAGAGGTAACCAGGACAGTGAAAACAGTACTCAAAGAGAGGGAGAGCAAGCTCTCTCTTGGCACTTTGGATGTGGGACATACAGCGAGATGTTTGCTGCTTTTGCGTTTGGCTGTTGGGAGATTTACAGCACAAAGATATCTAGTTGATTTGAAGCAGTTCCGAGAAAGTCTAAACATAATCGCCACTTCTCCCTCCTGGCACTTTCCATGTGGGAGATATAGCAGGATGTATATTGGTTTTGAGGACAACTCAATGGACAGTGTAGGGAGAAAAGTTCCTGGCTCCTTGAATGCCGTTCCTGGAGACACTGCGATCAATGAGGGAGATATGTCAAGATGTGTGTTGGTTTTGAGGACGGCTCTCTGGAGAGTCTTAGCAAAGAGGTCACAGGGATAATCAGAGCAATTCTCAGAGACACTGAGAACAAGATGGACAGTTCCCTCCTGGCACTTTCCCTGTAGGAGATACCGCAAGACGTTTCTGTAGATTGGGCACAGCGCTCTGCAGGGTGTTAGCAGAGACTTTCCCGGGACAGTGAAACCCTATGTCAGAGACACTGAGAAGAAGCCCCAATGTTCCCTCCAGGCACTTTCAGTGTGGGTGCCTTCTCCACGTGGTTCCTGGTTTCCCTGCAGCGCTGAAGAGAATGTTAGCAAAGAGGTAACCGGCACAGCGAAAACAGTACTCAAAGACAGGGAGAGCAAGCTCTCTCTTGGCACTTTGGATGTGGGACATACAGCGAGATGTTTGCTGCTTTTGCGTTTGGCTGTTGGGAGATTTACAGCACAAAGATATCTAGTTGATTTGAAGCAGTTCCGAGAAAGTCTAAACATAATCGCCACTTCTCCCTCCTGGCACTTTCCATGTGGGAGATATAGCAGGATGTATATTGGTTTTGAGGACAACTCAATGGACAGTGTAGGGAGAAAAGTTCCTGGCTCCTTGAATGCCGTTCCTGGAGACACTGCGATCAATGTGGGAGATATGTCAAGATGTGTGTTTGTTTTGAGGACGGCTCTCTGGAGAGTCTTAGCAAAGAGGTCACAGGGATAATCAGAGCAATTCTCAGAGACACTGAGAACAAGATGGACAGTTCCCTCCTGGCACTTTCCCTGTAGGAGATACCGCAAGACGTTTCTGTAGATTGGGCACAGCGCTCTGCAGGGTGTTAGCAGAGACTTTCCCGGGACAGTGAAACCCTATGTCAGAGACACTGAGAAGAAGCCCCAATGTTCCCTCCAGGCACTTTCAGTGTGGGTGCCTTCTCCACGTGGTTCCTGGTTTCCCTGCAGCGCTGAAGAGAATGTTAGCAAAGAGGTAACCGGCACAGCGAAAACAGTACTCAAAGAGAGGGAGAGCAAGCTCTCTCTTGGCACTTTGGATGTGGGACATACAGCGAGATGTTTGCTGCTTTTGCGTTTGGCTGTTGGGAGATTTACAGCACAAAGATATCTAGTTGATTTGAAGCAGTTCCGAGAAAGTCTAAACATAATCGCCACTTCTCCCTCCTGGCACTTTCCATGTGGGAGATATAGCAGGATGTATATTGGTTTTGAGGACAACTCAATGGACAGTGTAGGGAGAAAAGTTCCTGGCTCCTTGAATGCCGTTCCTGGAGACACTGCGATCAATGTGGGAGATATGTCAAGATGTGTGTTGGTTTTGAGGACGGCTCTCTGGAGAGTCTTAGCAAAGAGGTCACAGGGATAATCAGAGCAATTCTCAGAGACACTGAGAACAAGATGGACAGTTCCCTCCTGGCACTTTCCCTGTAGGAGATACCGCAAGACGTTTCTGTAGATTGGGCACAGCGCTCTGCAGGGTGTTAGCAGAGACTTTCCCGGGACAGTGAAACCCTATGTCAGAGACACTGAGAAGAAGCCCCAATGTTCCCTCCAGGCACTTTCAGTGTGGGTGCCTTCTCCACGTGGTTCCTGGTTTCCCTGCAGCGCTGAAGAGAATGTTAGCAAAGAGGTAACCGGCACAGCGAAAACAGTACTCAAAGACAGGGAGAGCAAGCTCTCTCTTGGCACTTTGGATGTGGGACATACAGCGAGATGTTTGCTGCTTTTGCGTTTGGCTGTTGGGAGATTTACAGCACAAAGATATCTAGTTGATTTGAAGCAGTTCCGAGAAAGTCTAAACATAATCGCCACTTCTCCCTCCTGGCACTTTCCATGTGGGAGATATAGCAGGATGTATATTGGTTTTGAGGACAACTCAATGGACAGTGTAGGGAGAAAAGTTCCTGGCTCCTTGAATGCCGTTCCTGGAGACACTGCGATCAATGAGGGAGATATGTCAAGATGTGTGTTGGTTTTGAGGACGGCTCTCTGGAGAGTCTTAGCAAAGAGGTCACAGGGATAATCAGAGCAATTCTCAGAGACACTGAGAACAAGCTCGACAATTCCCTCCTGGCACTTTCCCTGTAGGAGATACTGCAAGACGTTTCTGTAGATTGGGCACAGCGCTCTGCAGGGTGTTAGCAGAGACTTTCCCGGGACAGTGAAACCCTATGTCAGAGACACTGAGAAGAAGCCCCAATGTTCCCTCCAGGCACTTTCAGTGTGGGTGCCTTCTCCACGTGGTTCCTGGTTTCCCTGCAGCGCTGAAGAGAATGTTAGCAAAGAGGTAACCGGCACAGCGAAAACAGTACTCAAAGAGAGGGAGAGCAAGCTCTCTCTTGGCACTTTGGATGTGGGACATACAGCGAGATGTTTGCTGCTTTTGCGTTTGGCTGTTGGGAGATTTACAGCACAAAGATATCTAGTTGATTTGAAGCAGTTCCGAGAAAGTCTAAACATAATCGCCACTTCTCCCTCCTGGCACTTTCCATGTGGGAGATATAGCAGGATGTATATTGGTTTTGAGGACAACTCAATGGACAGTGTAGGGAGAAAAGTTCCTGGCTCCTTGAATGCCGTTCCTGGAGACACTGCGATCAATGAGGGAGATATGTCAAGATGTGTGTTGGTTTTGAGGACGGCTCTCTGGAGAGTCTTAGCAAAGAGGTCACAGGGATAATCAGAGCAATTCTCAGAGACACTGAGAACAAGCTCGACAATTCCCTCCTGGCACTTTCCCTGTAGGAGATACCGCAAGACGTTTCTGTAGATTGGGCACAGCGCTCTGCAGGGTGTTAGCAGAGACTTTCCCGGGACAGTGAAACCCTATGTCAGAGACACTGAGAAGAAGCCCCAATGTTCCCTCCAGGCACTTTCAGTGTGGGTGCCTTCTCCACGTGGTTCCTGGTTTCCCTGCAGCGCTGAAGAGAATGTTAGCAAAGAGGTAACCGGCACAGCGAAAACAGTACTCAAAGAGAGGGAGAGCAAGCTCTCTCTTGGCACTTTGGATGTGGGACATACAGCGAGATGTTTGCTGCTTTTGCGTTTGGCTGTTGGGAGATTTACAGCACAAAGATATCTAGTTGATTTGAAGCAGTTCCGAGAAAGTCTAAACATAATCGCCACTTCTCCCTCCTGGCACTTTCCATGTGGGAGATATAGCAGGATGTATATTGGTTTTGAGGACAACTCAATGGACAGTGTAGGGAGAAAAGTTCCTGGCTCCTTGAATGCCGTTCCTGGAGACACTGCGATCAATGAGGGAGATATGTCAAGATGTGTGTTGGTTTTGAGGACGGCTCTCTGGAGAGTCTTAGCAAAGAGGTCACAGGGATAATCAGAGCAATTCTCAGAGACACTGAGAACAAGCTCGACAATTCCCTCCTGGCACTTTCCCTGTAGGAGATACCGCAAGACGTTTCTGTAGATTGGGCACAGCGCTCTGCAGGGTGTTAGCAGAGACTTTCCCGGGACAGTGAAACCCTATGTCAGAGACACTGAGAAGAAGCCCCAATGTTCCCTCCAGGCACTTTCAGTGTGGGTGCCTTCTCCACGTGGTTCCTGGTTTCCCTGCAGCGCTGAAGAGAATGTTAGCAAAGAGGTAACCGGGACAGTGAAAACAGTACTCAAAGACAGGGAGAGCAAGCTCTCTCTTGGCACTTTGGATGTGGGACATACAGCGAGATGTTTGCTGCTTTTGCGTTTGGCTGTTGGGAGATTTACAGCACAAAGATATCTAGTTGATTTGAAGCAGTTCCGAGGAAGTCTAAACATAATCGCCACTTCTCCCTCCTGGCACTTTCCATGTGGGAGATATAGCAGGATGTATATTGGTTTTGAGGACAACTCAATGGACAGTGTAGGGAGAAAAGTTCCTGGCTCCTTGAATGCCGTTCCTGGAGACACTGCGATCAATGAGGGAGATATGTCAAGATGTGTGTTGGTTTTGAGGACGGCTCTCTGGAGAGTCTTAGCAAAGAGGTCACAGGGATAATCAGAGCAATTCTCAGAGACACTGAGAACAAGATGGACAGTTCCCTCCTGGCACTTTCCCTGTAGGAGATACCGCAAGACGTTTCTGTAGATTGGGCACAGCGCTCTGCAGGGTGTTAGCAGAGACTTTCCCGGGACAGTGAAACCCTATGTCAGAGACACTGAGAAGAAGCCCCAATGTTCCCTCCAGGCACTTTCAGTGTGGGTGCCTTCTCCACGTGGTTCCTGGTTTCCCTGCAGCGCTGAAGAGAATGTTAGCAAAGAGGTAACCGGCACAGCGAAAACAGTACTCAAAGAGAGGGAGAGCAAGCTCTCTCTTGGCACTTTGGATGTGGGACATACAGCGAGATGTTTGCTGCTTTTGCGTTTGGCTGTTGGGAGATTTACAGCACAAAGATATCTAGTTGATTTGAAGCAGTTCCGAGAAAGTCTAAACATAATCGCCACTTCTCCCTCCTGGCACTTTCCATGTGGGAGATATAGCAGGATGTATATTGGTTTTGAGGACAACTCAATGGACAGTGTAGGGAGAAAAGTTCCTGGCTCCTTGAATGCCGTTCCTGGAGACACTGCGATCAATGTGGGAGATATGTCAAGATGTGTGTTGGTTTTGAGGACGGCTCTCTGGAGAGTCTTAGCAAAGAGGTCACAGGGATAATCAGAGCAATTCTCAGAGACACTGAGAACAAGATGGACAGTTCCCTCCTGGCACTTTCCCTGTAGGAGATACCGCAAGACGTTTCTGTAGATTGGGCACAGCGCTCTGCAGGGTGTTAGCAGAGACTTTCCCGGGACAGTGAAACCCTATGTCAGAGACACTGAGAAGAAGCCCCAATGTTCCCTCCAGGCACTTTCAGTGTGGGTGCCTTCTCCACGTGGTTCCTGGTTTCCCTGCAGCGCTGAAGAGAATGTTAGCAAAGAGGTAACCGGCACAGCGAAAACAGTACTCAAAGACAGGGAGAGCAAGCTCTCTCTTGGCACTTTGGATGTGGGACATACAGCGAGATGTTTGCTGCTTTTGCGTTTGGCTGTTGGGAGATTTACAGCACAAAGATATCTAGTTGATTTGAAGCAGTTCCGAGAAAGTCTAAACATAATCCCCACTTCTCCCTCCTGGCACTTTCCATGTGGGAGATATAGCAGGATGTATATTGGTTTTGAGGACAACTCAATGGACAGTGTAGGGAGAAAAGTTCCTGGCTCCTTGAATGCCGTTCCTGGAGACACTGCGATCAATGTGGGAGATATGTCAAGATGTGTGTTGGTTTTGAGGACGGCTCTCTGGAGAGTCTTAGCAAAGAGGTCACAGGGATAATCAGAGCAATTCTCAGAGACACTGAGAACAAGATGGACAGTTCCCTCCTGGCACTTTCCCTGTAGGAGATACCGCGAGACGTTTCTGTAGATTGGGCACAGCGCTCTGCAGGGTGTTAGCAGAGACTTTCCCGGGACAGTGAAACCCTATGTCAGAGACACTGAGAAGAAGCCCCAATGTTCCCTCCAGGCACTTTCAGTGTGGGTGCCTTCTCCACGTGGTTCCTGGTTTCCCTGCAGCGCTGAAGAGAATGTTAGCAAAGAGGTAACTGGGACAGTGAAAACAGTACTCAAAGAGAGGGAGAGCAAGCTCTCTCTTGGCACTTTGGATGTGGGACATACAGCGAGATGTTTGCTGCTTTTGCGTTTGGCTGTTGGGAGATTTACAGCACAAAGATATCTAGTTGATTTGAGCAGTTCCGAGAAAGTCTAAACATAATCGCCACTTCTCCCTCCTGGCACTTTCCATGTGGGAGATATAGCAGGATGTATATTGGTTTTGAGGACAACTCAATGGACAGTGTAGGGAGAAAAGTTCCTGGCTCCTTGAATGCCGTTCCTGGAGACACTGCGATCAATGAGGGAGATATGTCAAGATGTGTGTTGGTTTTGAGGACGGCTCTCTGGAGAGTCTTAGCAAAGAGGTCACAGGGATAATCAGAGCAATTCTCAGAGACACTGAGAACAAAATGGACAGTTCCCTCCTGGCACTTTCCCTGTAGGAGATACCGCAAGACGTTTCTGTAGATTGGGCACAGCGCTCTGCAGGGTGTTAGCAGAGACTTTCCCGGGACAGTGAAACCCTATGTCAGAGACACTGAGAAGAAGCCCCAATGTTCCCTCCAGGCACTTTCAGTGTGGGTGCCTTCTCCACGTGGTTCCTGGTTTCCCTGCAGCGCTGAAGAGAATGTTAGCAAAGAGGTAACCGGCACAGCGAAAACAGTACTCAAAGACAGGGAGAGCAAGCTCTCTCTTGGCACTTTGGATGTGGGACATACAGCGAGATGTTTGCTGCTTTTGCGTTTGGCTGTTGGGAGATTTACAGCACAAAGATATCTAGTTGATTTGAAGCAGTTCCGAGGAAGTCTAAACATAATCCCCACTTCTCCCTCCTGGCACTTTCCATGTGGGAGATATAGCAGGATGTATATTGGTTTTGAGGACAACTCAATGGACAGTGTAGGGAGAAAAGTTCCTGGCTCCTTGAATGCCGTTCCTGGAGACACTGCGATCAATGTGGGAGATATGTCAAGATGTGTGTTGGTTTTGAGGACGGCTCTCTGGAGAGTCTTAGCAAAGAGGTCACAGGGATAATCAGAGCAATTCTCAGAGACACTGAGAACAAGATGGACAGTTCCCTCCTGGCACTTTCCCTGTAGGAGATACCGCAAGACGTTTCTGTAGATTGGGCACAGCGCTCTGCAGGGTGTTAGCAGAGACTTTCCCGGGACAGTGAAACCCTATGTCAGAGACACTGAGAAGAAGCCCCAATGTTCCCTCCAGGCACTTTCAGTGTGGGTGCCTTCTCCACGTGGTTCCTGGTTTCCCTGCAGCGCTGAAGAGAATGTTAGCAAAGAGGTAACCGGCACAGCGAAAACAGTACTCAAAGAGAGGGAGAGCAAGCTCTCTCTTGGCACTTTGGATGTGGGACATACAGCGAGATGTTTGCTGCTTTTGCGTTTGGCTGTTGGGAGATTTACAGCACAAAGATATCTAGTTGATTTGAAGCAGTTCCGAGAAAGTCTAAACATAATCGCCACTTCTCCCTCCTGGCACTTTCCATGTGGGAGATATAGCAGGATGTATATTGGTTTTGAGGACAACTCAATGGACAGTGTAGGGAGAAAAGTTCCTGGCTCCTTGAATGCCGTTCCTGGAGACACTGCGATCAATGAGGGAGATATGTCAAGATGTGTGTTGGTTTTGAGGACGGCTCTCTGGAGAGTCTTAGCAAAGAGGTCACAGGGATAATCAGAGCAATTCTCAGAGACACTGAGAACAAGATGGACAGTTCCCTCCTGGCACTTTCCCTGTAGGAGATACCGCAAGACGTTTCTGTAGATTGGGCACAGCGCTCTGCAGGGTGTTAGCAGAGACTTTCCCGGGACAGTGAAACCCTATGTCAGAGACACTGAGAAGAAGCCCCAATGTTCCCTCCAGGCACTTTCAGTGTGGGTGCCTTCTCCACGTGGTTCCTGGTTTCCCTGCAGCGCTGAAGAGAATGTTAGCAAAGAGGTAACCGGCACAGCGAAAACAGTACTCAAAGACAGGGAGAGCAAGCTCTCTCTTGGCACTTTGGATGTGGGACATACAGCGAGATGTTTGCTGCTTTTGCGTTTGGCTGTTGGGAGATTTACAGCACAAAGATATCTAGTTGATTTGAAGCAGTTCCGAGAAAGTCTAAACATAATCCCCACTTCTCCCTCCTGGCACTTTCCATGTGGGAGATATAGCAGGATGTATATTGGTTTTGAGGACAACTCAATGGACAGTGTAGGGAGAAAAGTTCCTGGCTCCTTGAATGCCGTTCCTGGAGACACTGCGATCAATGAGGGAGATATGTCAAGATGTGTGTTGGTTTTGAGGACGGCTCTCTGGAGAGTCTTAGCAAAGAGGTCACAGGGATAATCAGAGCAATTCTCAGAGACACTGAGAACAAGCTCGACAATTCCCTCCTGGCACTTTCCCTGTAGGAGATACCGCAAGACGTTTCTGTAGATTGGGCACAGCGCTCTGCAGGGTGTTAGCAGAGACTTTCCCGGGACAGTGAAACCCTATGTCAGAGACACTGAGAAGAAGCCCCAATGTTCCCTCCAGGCACTTTCAGTGTGGGTGCCTTCTCCACGTGGTTCCTGGTTTCCCTGCAGCGCTGAAGAGAATGTTAGCAAAGAGGTAACCGGCACAGCGAAAACAGTACTCAAAGAGAGGGAGAGCAAGCTCTCTCTTGGCACTTTGGATGTGGGACATACAGCGAGATGTTTGCTGCTTTTGCGTTTGGCTGTTGGGAGATTTACAGCACAAAGATATCTAGTTGATTTGAAGCAGTTCCGAGAAAGTCTAAACATAATCGCCACTTCTCCCTCCTGGCACTTTCCATGTGGGAGATATAGCAGGATGTATATTGGTTTTGAGGACAACTCAATGGACAGTGTAGGGAGAAAAGTTCCTGGCTCCTTGAATGCCGTTCCTGGAGACACTGCGATCAATGTGGGAGATATGTCAAGATGTGTGTTTGTTTTGAGGACGGCTCTCTGGAGAGTCTTAGCAAAGAGGTCACAGGGATAATCAGAGCAATTCTCAGAGACACTGAGAACAAGATGGACAGTTCCCTCCTGGCACTTTCCCTGTAGGAGATACCGCAAGACGTTTCTGTAGATTGGGCACAGCGCTCTGCAGGGTGTTAGCAGAGACTTTCCCGGGACAGTGAAACCCTATGTCAGAGACACTGAGAAGAAGCCCCAATGTTCCCTCCAGGCACTTTCAGTGTGGGTGCCTTCTCCACGTGGTTCCTGGTTTCCCTGCAGCGCTGAAGAGAATGTTAGCAAAGAGGTAACCGGCACAGCGAAAACAGTACTCAAAGACAGGGAGAGCAAGCTCTCTCTTGGCACTTTGGATGTGGGACATACAGCGAGATGTTTGCTGCTTTTGCGTTTGGCTGTTGGGAGATTTACAGCACAAAGATATCTAGTTGATTTGAAGCAGTTCCGAGAAAGTCTAAACATAATCGCCACTTCTCCCTCCTGGCACTTTCCATGTGGGAGATATAGCAGGATGTATATTGGTTTTGAGGACAACTCAATGGACAGTGTAGGGAGAAAAGTTCCTGGCTCCTTGAATGCCGTTCCTGGAGACACTGCGATCAATGAGGGAGATATGTCAAGATGTGTGTTGGTTTTGAGGACGGCTCTCTGGAGAGTCTTAGCAAAGAGGTCACAGGGATAATCAGAGCAATTCTCAGAGACACTGAGAACAAGCTCGACAATTCCCTCCTGGCACTTTCCCTGTAGGAGATACCGCAAGACGTTTCTGTAGATTGGGCACAGCGCTCTGCAGGGTGTTAGCAGAGACTTTCCCGGGACAGTGAAACCCTATGTCAGAGACACTGAGAAGAAGCCCCAATGTTCCCTCCAGGCACTTTCAGTGTGGGTGCCTTCTCCACGTGGTTCCTGGTTTCCCTGCAGCGCTGAAGAGAATGTTAGCAAAGAGGTAACCGGCACAGCGAAAACAGTACTCAAAGACAGGGAGAGCAAGCTCTCTCTTGGCACTTTGGATGTGGGACATACAGCGAGATGTTTGCTGCTTTTGCGTTTGGCTGTTGGGAGATTTACAGCACAAAGATATCTAGTTGATTTGAAGCAGTTCCGAGAAAGTCTAAACATAATCGCCACTTCTCCCTCCTGGCACTTTCCATGTGGGAGATATAGCAGGATGTATATTGGTTTTGAGGACAACTCAATGGACAGTGTAGGGAGAAAAGTTCCTGGCTCCTTGAATGCCGTTCCTGGAGACACTGCGATCAATGAGGGAGATATGTCAAGATGTGTGTTGGTTTTGAGGACGGCTCTCTGGAGAGTCTTAGCAAAGAGGTCACAGGGATAATCAGAGCAATTCTCAGAGACACTGAGAACAAGCTCGACAATTCCCTCCTGGCACTTTCCCTGTAGGAGATACCGCAAGACGTTTCTGTAGATTGGGCACAGCGCTCTGCAGGGTGTTAGCAGAGACTTTCCCGGGACAGTGAAACCCTATGTCAGAGACACTGAGAAGAAGCCCCAATGTTCCCTCCAGGCACTTTCAGTGTGGGTGCCTTCTCCACGTGGTTCCTGGTTTCCCTGCAGCGCTGAAGAGAATGTTAGCAAAGATGTAACCGGCACAGCGAAAACAGTACTCAAAGACAGGGAGAGCAAGCTCTCTCTTGGCACTTTGGATGTGGGACATACAGCGAGATGTTTGCTGCTTTTGCGTTTGGCTGTTGGGAGATTTACAGCACAAAGATATCTAGTTGATTTGAAGCAGTTCCGAGAAAGTCTAAACATAATCGCCACTTCTCCCTCCTGGCACTTTCCATGTGGGAGATATAGCAGGATGTATATTGGTTTTGAGGACAACTCAATGGACAGTGTAGGGAGAAAAGTTCCTGGCTCCTTGAATGCCGTTCCTGGAGACACTGCGATCAATGTGGGAGATATGTCAAGATGTGTGTTGGTTTTGAGGACGGCTCTCTGGAGAGTCTTAGCAAAGAGGTCACAGGGATAATCAGAGCAATTCTCAGAGACACTGAGAACAAGATGGACAGTTCCCTCCTGGCACTTTCCCTGTAGGAGATACCGCAAGACGTTTCTGTAGATTGGGCACAGCGCTCTGCAGGGTGTTAGCAGAGACTTTCCCGGGACAGTGAAACCCTATGTCAGAGACACTGAGAAGAAGCCCCAATGTTCCCTCCAGGCACTTTCAGTGTGGGTGCCTTCTCCACGTGGTTCCTGGTTTCCCTGCAGCGCTGAAGAGAATGTTAGCAAAGAGGTAACCGGCACAGCGAAAACAGTACTCAAAGACAGGGAGAGCAAGCTCTCTCTTGGCACTTTGGATGTGGGACATACAGCGAGATGTTTGCTGCTTTTGCGTTTGGCTGTTGGGAGATTTACAGCACAAAGATATCTAGTTGATTTGAAGCAGTTCCGAGAAAGTCTAAACATAATCGCCACTTCTCCCTCCTGGCACTTTCCATGTGGGAGATATAGCAGGATGTATATTGGTTTTGAGGACAACTCAATGGACAGTGTAGGGAGAAAAGTTCCTGGCTCCTTGAATGCCGTTCCTGGAGACACTGCGATCAATGAGGGAGATATGTCAAGATGTGTGTTGGTTTTGAGGACGGCTCTCTGGAGAGTCTTAGCAAAGAGGTCACAGGGATAATCAGAGCAATTCTCAGAGACACTGAGAACAAGATGGACAGTTCCCTCCTGGCACTTTCCCTGTAGGAGATACCGCAAGACGTTTCTGTAGATTGGGCACGGCGCTCTGCAGGGTGTTAGCAGAGACTTTCCCGGGACAGTGAAACCCTATGTCAGAGACACTGAGAAGAAGCCCCAATGTTCCCTCCAGGCACTTTCAGTGTGGGTGCCTTCTCCACGTGGTTCCTGGTTTCCCTGCAGCGCTGAAGAGAATGTTAGCAAAGAGGTAACCGGGACAGTGAAAACAGTACTCAAAGACAGGGAGAGCAAGCTCTCTCTTGGCACTTTGGATGTGGGACATACAGCGAGATGTTTGCTGCTTTTGCGTTTGGCTGTTGGGAGATTTACAGCACAAAGATATCTAGTTGATTTGAAGCAGTTCCGAGAAAGTCTAAACATAATCGCCACTTCTCCCTCCTGGCACTTTCCATGTGGGAGATATAGCAGGATGTATATTGGTTTTGAGGACAACTCAATGGACAGTGTAGGGAGAAAAGTTCCTGGCTCCTTGAATGCCGTTCCTGGAGACACTGCGATCAATGTGGGAGATATGTCAAGATGTGTGTTTGTTTTGAGGACGGCTCTCTGGAGAGTCTTAGCAAAGAGGTCACAGGGATAATCAGAGCAATTCTCAGAGACACTGAGAACAAGATGGACAGTTCCCTCCTGGCACTTTCCCTGTAGGAGATACCGCAAGACGTTTCTGTAGATTGGGCACAGCGCTCTGCAGGGTGTTAGCAGAGACTTTCCCGGGACAGTGAAACCCTATGTCAGAGACACTGAGAAGAAGCCCCAATGTTCCCTCCAGGCACTTTCAGTGTGGGTGCCTTCTCCACGTGGTTCCTGGTTTCCCTGCAGCGCTGAAGAGAATGTTAGCAAAGAGGTAACCGGCACAGCGAAAACAGTACTCAAAGACAGGGAGAGCAAGCTCTCTCTTGGCACTTTGGATGTGGGACATACAGCGAGATGTTTGCTGCTTTTGCGTTTGGCTGTTGGGAGATTTACAGCACAAAGATATCTAGTTGATTTGAAGCAGTTCCGAGAAAGTCTAAACATAATCGCCACTTCTCCCTCCTGGCACTTTCCATGTGGGAGATATAGCAGGATGTATATTGGTTTTGAGGACAACTCAATGGACAGTGTAGGGAGAAAAGTTCCTGGCTCCTTGAATGCCGTTCCTGGAGACACTGCGATCAATGTGGGAGATATGTCAAGATGTGTGTTTGTTTTGAGGACGGCTCTCTGGAGAGTCTTAGCAAAGAGGTCACAGGGATAATCAGAGCAATTCTCAGAGACACTGAGAACAAGCTCGACAATTCCCTCCTGGCACTTTCCCTGTAGGAGATACCGCAAGACGTTTCTGTAGATTGGGCACAGCGCTCTGCAGGGTGTTAGCAGAGACTTTCCCGGGACAGTGAAACCCTATGTCAGAGACACTGAGAAGAAGCCCCAATGTTCCCTCCAGGCACTTTCAGTGTGGGTGCCTTCTCCACGTGGTTCCTGGTTTCCCTGCAGCGCTGAAGAGAATGTTAGCAAAGAGGTAACCGGCACAGCGAAAACAGTACTCAAAGAGAGGGAGAGCAAGCTCTCTCTTGGCACTTTGGATGTGGGACATACAGCGAGATGTTTGCTGCTTTTGCGTTTGGCTGTTGGGAGATTTACAGCACAAAGATATCTAGTTGATTTGAAGCAGTTCCGAGAAAGTCTAAACATAATCGCCACTTCTCCCTCCTGGCACTTTCCATGTGGGAGATATAGCAGGATGTATATTGGTTTTGAGGACAACTCAATGGACAGTGTAGGGAGAAAAGTTCCTGGCTCCTTGAATGCCGTTCCTGGAGACACTGCGATCAATGTGGGAGATATGTCAAGATGTGTGTTGGTTTTGAGGACGGCTCTCTGGAGAGTCTTAGCAAAGAGGTCACAGGGATAATCAGAGCAATTCTCAGAGACACTGAGAACAAGATGGACAGTTCCCTCCTGGCACTTTCCCTGTAGGAGATACCGCAAGACGTTTCTGTAGATTGGGCACAGCGCTCTGCAGGGTGTTAGCAGAGACTTTCCCGGGACAGTGAAACCCTATGTCAGAGACA
The DNA here is from genome assembly GCF_963924245.1 of Chroicocephalus ridibundus. Classification (NCBI taxonomy): domain Eukaryota; kingdom Metazoa; phylum Chordata; class Aves; order Charadriiformes; family Laridae; genus Chroicocephalus; species Chroicocephalus ridibundus. The sequence continues at coordinate 266,398 of NW_026961607.1, forward strand.
CTGAGAAGAAGCCCCAATGTTCCCTCCAGGCACTTTCAGTGTGGGTGCCTTCTCCACGTGGTTCCTGGTTTCCCTGCAGCGCTGAAGAGAATGTTAGCAAAGAGGTAACCGGCACAGCGAAAACAGTACTCAAAGACAGGGAGAGCAAGCTCTCTCTTGGCACTTTGGATGTGGGACATACAGCGAGATGTTTGCTGCTTTTGCGTTTGGCTGTTGGGAGATTTACAGCACAAAGATATCTAGTTGATTTGAAGCAGTTCCGAGAAAGTCTAAACATAATCGCCACTTCTCCCTCCTGGCACTTTCCATGTGGGAGATATAGCAGGATGTATATTGGTTTTGAGGACAACTCAATGGACAGTGTAGGGAGAAAAGTTCCTGGCTCCTTGAATGCCGTTCCTGGAGACACTGCGATCAATGTGGGAGATATGTCAAGATGTGTGTTGGTTTTGAGGACGGCTCTCTGGAGAGTCTTAGCAAAGAGGTCACAGGGATAATCAGAGCAATTCTCAGAGACACTGAGAACAAGATGGACAGTTCCCTCCTGGCACTTTCCCTGTAGGAGATACCGCAAGACGTTTCTGTAGATTGGGCACAGCGCTCTGCAGGGTGTTAGCAGAGACTTTCCCGGGACAGTGAAACCCTATGTCAGAGACACTGAGAAGAAGCCCCAATGTTCCCTCCAGGCACTTTCAGTGTGGGTGCCTTCTCCACGTGGTTCCTGGTTTCCCTGCAGCGCTGAAGAGAATGTTAGCAAAGAGGTAACCGGCACAGCGAAAACAGTACTCAAAGACAGGGAGAGCAAGCTCTCTCTTGGCACTTTGGATGTGGGACATACAGCGAGATGTTTGCTGCTTTTGCGTTTGGCTGTTGGGAGATTTACAGCACAAAGATATCTAGTTGATTTGAAGCAGTTCCGAGAAAGTCTAAACATAATCGCCACTTCTCCCTCCTGGCACTTTCCATGTGGGAGATATAGCAGGATGTATATTGGTTTTGAGGACAACTCAATGGACAGTGTAGGGAGAAAAGTTCCTGGCTCCTTGAATGCCGTTCCTGGAGACACTGCGATCAATGTGGGAGATATGTCAAGATGTGTGTTGGTTTTGAGGACGGCTCTCTGGAGAGTCTTAGCAAAGAGGTCACAGGGATAATCAGAGCAATTCTCAGAGACACTGAGAACAAGATGGACAGTTCCCTCCTGGCACTTTCCCTGTAGGAGATACCGCAAGACGTTTCTGTAGATTGGGCACAGCGCTCTGCAGGGTGTTAGCAGAGACTTTCCCGGGACAGTGAAACCCTATGTCAGAGACACTGAGAAGAAGCCCCAATGTTCCCTCCAGGCACTTTCAGTGTGGGTGCCTTCTCCACGTGGTTCCTGGTTTCCCTGCAGCGCTGAAGAGAATGTTAGCAAAGAGGTAACCGGCACAGTGAAAACAGTACTCAAAGACAGGGAGAGCAAGCTCTCTCTTGGCACTTTGGATGTGGGACATACAGCGAGATGTTTGCTGCTTTTGCGTTTGGCTGTTGGGAGATTTACAGCACAAAGATATCTAGTTGATTTGAAGCAGTTCCGAGGAAGTCTAAACATAATCCCCACTTCTCCCTCCTGGCACTTTCCATGTGGGAGATATAGCAGGATGTATATTGGTTTTGAGGACAACTCAATGGACAGTGTAGGGAGAAAAGTTCCTGGCTCCTTGAATGCCGTTCCTGGAGACACTGCGATCAATGTGGGAGATATGTCAAGATGTGTGTTGGTTTTGAGGACGGCTCTCTGGAGAGTCTTAGCAAAGAGGTCACAGGGATAATCAGAGCAATTCTCAGAGACACTGAGAACAAGATGGACAGTTCCCTCCTGGCACTTTCCCTGTAGGAGATACCGCAAGACGTTTCTGTAGATTGGGCACAGCGCTCTGCAGGGTGTTAGCAGAGACTTTCCCGGGACAGTGAAACCCTATGTCAGAGACACTGAGAAGAAGCCCCAATGTTCCCTCCAGGCACTTTCAGTGTGGGTGCCTTCTCCACGTGGTTCCTGGTTTCCCTGCAGCGCTGAAGAGAATGTTAGCAAAGAGGTAACCGGCACAGCGAAAACAGTACTCAAAGAGAGGGAGAGCAAGCTCTCTCTTGGCACTTTGGATGTGGGACATACAGCGAGATGTTTGCTGCTTTTGCGTTTGGCTGTTGGGAGATTTACAGCACAAAGATATCTAGTTGATTTGAAGCAGTTCCGAGAAAGTCTAAACATAATCGCCACTTCTCCCTCCTGGCACTTTCCATGTGGGAGATATAGCAGGATGTATATTGGTTTTGAGGACAACTCAATGGACAGTGTAGGGAGAAAAGTTCCTGGCTCCTTGAATGCCGTTCCTGGAGACACTGCGATCAATGAGGGAGATATGTCAAGATGTGTGTTGGTTTTGAGGACGGCTCTCTGGAGAGTCTTAGCAAAGAGGTCACAGGGATAATCAGAGCAATTCTCAGAGACACTGAGAACAAGATGGACAGTTCCCTCCTGGCACTTTCCCTGTAGGAGATACCGCAAGACGTTTCTGTAGATTGGGCACAGCGCTCTGCAGGGTGTTAGCAGAGACTTTCCCGGGACAGTGAAACCCTATGTCAGAGACACTGAGAAGAAGCCCCAATGTTCCCTCCAGGCACTTTCAGTGTGGGTGCCTTCTCCACGTGGTTCCTGGTTTCCCTGCAGCGCTGAAGAGAATGTTAGCAAAGAGGTAACCGGCACAGCGAAAACAGTACTCAAAGACAGGGAGAGCAAGCTCTCTCTTGGCACTTTGGATGTGGGACATACAGCGAGATGTTTGCTGCTTTTGCGTTTGGCTGTTGGGAGATTTACAGCACAAAGATATCTAGTTGATTTGAAGCAGTTCCGAGAAAGTCTAAACATAATCCCCACTTCTCCCTCCTGGCACTTTCCATGTGGGAGATATAGCAGGATGTATATTGGTTTTGAGGACAACTCAATGGACAGTGTAGGGAGAAAAGTTCCTGGCTCCTTGAATGCCGTTCCTGGAGACACTGCGATCAATGAGGGAGATATGTCAAGATGTGTGTTGGTTTTGAGGACGGCTCTCTGGAGAGTCTTAGCAAAGAGGTCACAGGGATAATCAGAGCAATTCTCAGAGACACTGAGAACAAGCTCGACAATTCCCTCCTGGCACTTTCCCTGTAGGAGATACCGCAAGACGTTTCTGTAGATTGGGCACAGCGCTCTGCAGGGTGTTAGCAGAGACTTTCCCGGGACAGTGAAACCCTATGTCAGAGACACTGAGAAGAAGCCCCAATGTTCCCTCCAGGCACTTTCAGTGTGGGTGCCTTCTCCACGTGGTTCCTGGTTTCCCTGCAGCGCTGAAGAGAATGTTAGCAAAGAGGTAACCGGCACAGCGAAAACAGTACTCAAAGAGAGGGAGAGCAAGCTCTCTCTTGGCACTTTGGATGTGGGACATACAGCGAGATGTTTGCTGCTTTTGCGTTTGGCTGTTGGGAGATTTACAGCACAAAGATATCTAGTTGATTTGAAGCAGTTCCGAGAAAGTCTAAACATAATCGCCACTTCTCCCTCCTGGCACTTTCCATGTGGGAGATATAGCAGGATGTATATTGGTTTTGAGGACAACTCAATGGACAGTGTAGGGAGAAAAGTTCCTGGCTCCTTGAATGCCGTTCCTGGAGACACTGCGATCAATGAGGGAGATATGTCAAGATGTGTGTTGGTTTTGAGGACGGCTCTCTGGAGAGTCTTAGCAAAGAGGTCACAGGGATAATCAGAGCAATTCTCAGAGACACTGAGAACAAGCTCGACAATTCCCTCCTGGCACTTTCCCTGTAGGAGATACCGCAAGACGTTTCTGTAGATTGGGCACAGCGCTCTGCAGGGTGTTAGCAGAGACTTTCCCGGGACAGTGAAACCCTATGTCAGAGACACTGAGAAGAAGCCCCAATGTTCCCTCCAGGCACTTTCAGTGTGGGTGCCTTCTCCACGTGGTTCCTGGTTTCCCTGCAGCGCTGAAGAGAATGTTAGCAAAGAGGTAACCGGCACAGCGAAAACAGTACTCAAAGACAGGGAGAGCAAGCTCTCTCTTGGCACTTTGGATGTGGGACATACAGCGAGATGTTTGCTGCTTTTGCGTTTGGCTGTTGGGAGATTTACAGCACAAAGATATCTAGTTGATTTGAAGCAGTTCCGAGAAAGTCTAAACATAATCGCCACTTCTCCCTCCTGGCACTTTCCATGTGGGAGATATAGCAGGATGTATATTGGTTTTGAGGACAACTCAATGGACAGTGTAGGGAGAAAAGTTCCTGGCTCCTTGAATGCCGTTCCTGGAGACACTGCGATCAATGAGGGAGATATGTCAAGATGTGTGTTGGTTTTGAGGACGGCTCTCTGGAGAGTCTTAGCAAAGAGGTCACAGGGATAATCAGAGCAATTCTCAGAGACACTGAGAACAAGCTCGACAATTCCCTCCTGGCACTTTCCCTGTAGGAGATACCGCAAGACGTTTCTGTAGATTGGGCACAGCGCTCTGCAGGGTGTTAGCAGAGACTTTCCCGGGACAGTGAAACCCTATGTCAGAGACACTGAGAAGAAGCCCCAATGTTCCCTCCAGGCACTTTCAGTGTGGGTGCCTTCTCCACGTGGTTCCTGGTTTCCCTGCAGCGCTGAAGAGAATGTTAGCAAAGAGGTAACCGGCACAGCGAAAACAGTACTCAAAGACAGGGAGAGCAAGCTCTCTCTTGGCACTTTGGATGTGGGACATACAGCGAGATGTTTGCTGCTTTTGCGTTTGGCTGTTGGGAGATTTACAGCACAAAGATATCTAGTTGATTTGAAGCAGTTCCGAGAAAGTCTAAACATAATCGCCACTTCTCCCTCCTGGCACTTTCCATGTGGGAGATATAGCAGGATGTATATTGGTTTTGAGGACAACTCAATGGACAGTGTAGGGAGAAAAGTTCCTGGCTCCTTGAATGCCGTTCCTGGAGACACTGCGATCAATGAGGGAGATATGTCAAGATGTGTGTTGGTTTTGAGGACGGCTCTCTGGAGAGTCTTAGCAAAGAGGTCACAGGGATAATCAGAGCAATTCTCAGAGACACTGAGAACAAGCTCGACAATTCCCTCCTGGCACTTTCCCTGTAGGAGATACCGCAAGACGTTTCTGTAGATTGGGCACAGCGCTCTGCAGGGTGTTAGCAGAGACTTTCCCGGGACAGTGAAACCCTATGTCAGAGACACTGAGAAGAAGCCCCAATGTTCCCTCCAGGCACTTTCAGTGTGGGTGCCTTCTCCACGTGGTTCCTGGTTTCCCTGCAGCGCTGAAGAGAATGTTAGCAAAGAGGTAACCGGCACAGCGAAAACAGTACTCAAAGACAGGGAGAGCAAGCTCTCTCTTGGCACTTTGGATGTGGGACATACAGCGAGATGTTTGCTGCTTTTGCGTTTGGCTGTTGGGAGATTTACAGCACAAAGATATCTAGTTGATTTGAAGCAGTTCCGAGAAAGTCTAAACATAATCGCCACTTCTCCCTCCTGGCACTTTCCATGTGGGAGATATAGCAGGATGTATATTGGTTTTGAGGACAACTCAATGGACAGTGTAGGGAGAAAAGTTCCTGGCTCCTTGAATGCCGTTCCTGGAGACACTGCGATCAATGAGGGAGATATGTCAAGATGTGTGTTGGTTTTGAGGACGGCTCTCTGGAGAGTCTTAGCAAAGAGGTCACAGGGATAATCAGAGCAATTCTCAGAGACACTGAGAACAAGATGGACAGTTCCCTCCTGGCACTTTCCCTGTAGGAGATACCGCAAGACGTTTCTGTAGATTGGGCACGGCGCTCTGCAGGGTGTTAGCAGAGACTTTCCCGGGACAGTGAAACCCTATGTCAGAGACACTGAGAAGAAGCCCCAATGTTCCCTCCAGGCACTTTCAGTGTGGGTGCCTTCTCCACGTGGTTCCTGGTTTCCCTGCAGCGCTGAAGAGAATGTTAGCAAAGAGGTAACCGGGACAGTGAAAACAGTACTCAAAGACAGGGAGAGCAAGCTCTCTCTTGGCACTTTGGATGTGGGACATACAGCGAGATGTTTGCTGCTTTTGCGTTTGGCTGTTGGGAGATTTACAGCACAAAGATATCTAGTTGATTTGAAGCAGTTCCGAGAAAGTCTAAACATAATCGCCACTTCTCCCTCCTGGCACTTTCCATGTGGGAGATATAGCAGGATGTATATTGGTTTTGAGGACAACTCAATGGACAGTGTAGGGAGAAAAGTTCCTGGCTCCTTGAATGCCGTTCCTGGAGACACTGCGATCAATGTGGGAGATATGTCAAGATGTGTGTTTGTTTTGAGGACGGCTCTCTGGAGAGTCTTAGCAAAGAGGTCACAGGGATAATCAGAGCAATTCTCAGAGACACTGAGAACAAGATGGACAGTTCCCTCCTGGCACTTTCCCTGTAGGAGATACCGCAAGACGTTTCTGTAGATTGGGCACAGCGCTCTGCAGGGTGTTAGCAGAGACTTTCCCGGGACAGTGAAACCCTATGTCAGAGACACTGAGAAGAAGCCCCAATGTTCCCTCCAGGCACTTTCAGTGTGGGTGCCTTCTCCACGTGGTTCCTGGTTTCCCTGCAGCGCTGAAGAGAATGTTAGCAAAGAGGTAACCGGCACAGCGAAAACAGTACTCAAAGAGAGGGAGAGCAAGCTCTCTCTTGGCACTTTGGATGTGGGACATACAGCGAGATGTTTGCTGCTTTTGCGTTTGGCTGTTGGGAGATTTACAGCACAAAGATATCTAGTTGATTTGAAGCAGTTCCGAGAAAGTCTAAACATAATCGCCACTTCTCCCTCCTGGCACTTTCCATGTGGGAGATATAGCAGGATGTATATTGGTTTTGAGGACAACTCAATGGACAGTGTAGGGAGAAAAGTTCCTGGCTCCTTGAATGCCGTTCCTGGAGACACTGCGATCAATGAGGGAGATATGTCAAGATGTGTGTTGGTTTTGAGGACGGCTCTCTGGAGAGTCTTAGCAAAGAGGTCACAGGGATAATCAGAGCAATTCTCAGAGACACTGAGAACAAGCTCGACAATTCCCTCCTGGCACTTTCCCTGTAGGAGATACCGCAAGACGTTTCTGTAGATTGGGCACAGCGCTCTGCAGGGTGTTAGCAGAGACTTTCCCGGGACAGTGAAACCCTATGTCAGAGACACTGAGAAGAAGCCCCAATGTTCCCTCCAGGCACTTTCAGTGTGGGTGCCTTCTCCACGTGGTTCCTGGTTTCCCTGCAGCGCTGAAGAGAATGTTAGCAAAGAGGTAACCGGCACAGCGAAAACAGTACTCAAAGACAGGGAGAGCAAGCTCTCTCTTGGCACTTTGGATGTGGGACATACAGCGAGATGTTTGCTGCTTTTGCGTTTGGCTGTTGGGAGATTTACAGCACAAAGATATCTAGTTGATTTGAAGCAGTTCCGAGAAAGTCTAAACATAATCGCCACTTCTCCCTCCTGGCACTTTCCATGTGGGAGATATAGCAGGATGTATATTGGTTTTGAGGACAACTCAATGGACAGTGTAGGGAGAAAAGTTCCTGGCTCCTTGAATGCCGTTCCTGGAGACACTGCGATCAATGTGGGAGATATGTCAAGATGTGTGTTGGTTTTGAGGACGGCTCTCTGGAGAGTCTTAGCAAAGAGGTCACAGGGATAATCAGAGCAATTCTCAGAGACACTGAGAACAAGATGGACAGTTCCCTCCTGGCACTTTCCCTGTAGGAGATACCGCAAGACGTTTCTGTAGATTGGGCACAGCGCTCTGCAGGGTGTTAGCAGAGACTTTCCCGGGACAGTGAAACCCTATGTCAGAGACACTGAGAAGAAGCCCCAATGTTCCCTCCAGGCACTTTCAGTGTGGGTGCCTTCTCCACGTGGTTCCTGGTTTCCCTGCAGCGCTGAAGAGAATGTTAGCAAAGAGGTAACCGGCACAGCGAAAACAGTACTCAAAGACAGGGAGAGCAAGCTCTCTCTTGGCACTTTGGATGTGGGACATACAGCGAGATGTTTGCTGCTTTTGCGTTTGGCTGTTGGGAGATTTACAGCACAAAGATATCTAGTTGATTTGAAGCAGTTCCGAGAAAGTCTAAACATAATCGCCACTTCTCCCTCCTGGCACTTTCCATGTGGGAGATATAGCAGGATGTATATTGGTTTTGAGGACAACTCAATGGACAGTGTAGGGAGAAAAGTTCCTGGCTCCTTGAATGCCGTTCCTGGAGACACTGCGATCAATGAGGGAGATATGTCAAGATGTGTGTTGGTTTTGAGGACGGCTCTCTGGAGAGTCTTAGCAAAGAGGTCACAGGGATAATCAGAGCAATTCTCAGAGACACTGAGAACAAGATGGACAGTTCCCTCCTGGCACTTTCCCTGTAGGAGATACCGCAAGACGTTTCTGTAGATTGGGCACGGCGCTCTGCAGGGTGTTAGCAGAGACTTTCCCGGGACAGTGAAACCCTATGTCAGAGACACTGAGAAGAAGCCCCAATGTTCCCTCCAGGCACTTTCAGTGTGGGTGCCTTCTCCACGTGGTTCCTGGTTTCCCTGCAGCGCTGAAGAGAATGTTAGCAAAGAGGTAACCGGGACAGTGAAAACAGTACTCAAAGACAGGGAGAGCAAGCTCTCTCTTGGCACTTTGGATGTGGGACATACAGCGAGATGTTTGCTGCTTTTGCGTTTGGCTGTTGGGAGATTTACAGCACAAAGATATCTAGTTGATTTGAAGCAGTTCCGAGAAAGTCTAAACATAATCGCCACTTCTCCCTCCTGGCACTTTCCATGTGGGAGATATAGCAGGATGTATATTGGTTTTGAGGACAACTCAATGGACAGTGTAGGGAGAAAAGTTCCTGGCTCCTTGAATGCCGTTCCTGGAGACACTGCGATCAATGTGGGAGATATGTCAAGATGTGTGTTTGTTTTGAGGACGGCTCTCTGGAGAGTCTTAGCAAAGAGGTCACAGGGATAATCAGAGCAATTCTCAGAGACACTGAGAACAAGATGGACAGTTCCCTCCTGGCACTTTCCCTGTAGGAGATACCGCAAGACGTTTCTGTAGATTGGGCACAGCGCTCTGCAGGGTGTTAGCAGAGACTTTCCCGGGACAGTGAAACCCTATGTCAGAGACACTGAGAAGAAGCCCCAATGTTCCCTCCAGGCACTTTCAGTGTGGGTGCCTTCTCCACGTGGTTCCTGGTTTCCCTGCAGCGCTGAAGAGAATGTTAGCAAAGAGGTAACCGGGACAGTGAAAACAGTACTCAAAGACAGGGAGAGCAAGCTCTCTCTTGGCACTTTGGATGTGGGACATACAGCGAGATGTTTGCTGCTTTTGCGTTTGGCTGTTGGGAGATTTACAGCACAAAGATATCTAGTTGATTTGAAGCAGTTCCGAGAAAGTCTAAACATAATCGCCACTTCTCCCTCCTGGCACTTTCCATGTGGGAGATATAGCAGGATGTATATTGGTTTTGAGGACAACTCAATGGACAGTGTAGGGAGAAAAGTTCCTGGCTCCTTGAATGCCGTTCCTGGAGACACTGCGATCAATGTGGGAGATATGTCAAGATGTGTGTTTGTTTTGAGGACGGCTCTCTGGAGAGTCTTAGCAAAGAGGTCACAGGGATAATCAGAGCAATTCTCAGAGACACTGAGAACAAGATGGACAGTTCCCTCCTGGCACTTTCCCTGTAGGAGATACCGCAAGACGTTTCTGTAGATTGGGCACAGCGCTCTGCAGGGTGTTAGCAGAGACTTTCCCGGGACAGTGAAACCCTATGTCAGAGACACTGAGAAGAAGCCCCAATGTTCCCTCCAGGCACTTTCAGTGTGGGTGCCTTCTCCACGTGGTTCCTGGTTTCCCTGCAGCGCTGAAGAGAATGTTAGCAAAGAGGTAACCGGCACAGCGAAAACAGTACTCAAAGACAGGGAGAGCAAGCTCTCTCTTGGCACTTTGGATGTGGGACATACAGCGAGATGTTTGCTGCTTTTGCGTTTGGCTGTTGGGAGATTTACAGCACAAAGATATCTAGTTGATTTGAAGCAGTTCCGAGAAAGTCTAAACATAATCGCCACTTCTCCCTCCTGGCACTTTCCATGTGGGAGATATAGCAGGATGTATATTGGTTTTGAGGACAACTCAATGGACAGTGTAGGGAGAAAAGTTCCTGGCTCCTTGAATGCCGTTCCTGGAGACACTGCGATCAATGAGGGAGATATGTCAAGATGTGTGTTGGTTTTGAGGACGGCTCTCTGGAGAGTCTTAGCAAAGAGGTCACAGGGATAATCAGAGCAATTCTCAGAGACACTGAGAACAAGATGGACAGTTCCCTCCTGGCACTTTCCCTGTAGGAGATACCGCAAGACGTTTCTGTAGATTGGGCACAGCGCTCTGCAGGGTGTTAGCAGAGACTTTCCCGGGACAGTGAAACCCTATGTCAGAGACACTGAGAAGAAGCCCCAATGTTCCCTCCAGGCACTTTCAGTGTGGGTGCCTTCTCCACGTGGTTCCTGGTTTCCCTGCAGCGCTGAAGAGAATGTTAGCAAAGAGGTAACCGGCACAGCGAAAACAGTACTCAAAGACAGGGAGAGCAAGCTCTCTCTTGGCACTTTGGATGTGGGACATACAGCGAGATGTTTGCTGCTTTTGCGTTTGGCTGTTGGGAGATTTACAGCACAAAGATATCTAGTTGATTTGAAGCAGTTCCGAGGAAGTCTAAACATAATCGCCACTTCTCCCTCCTGGCACTTTCCATGTGGGAGATATAGCAGGATGTATATTGGTTTTGAGGACAACTCAATGGACAGTGTAGGGAGAAAAGTTCCTGGCTCCTTGAATGCCGTTCCTGGAGACACTGCGATCAATGAGGGAGATATGTCAAGATGTGTGTTGGTTTTGAGGACGGCTCTCTGGAGAGTCTTAGCAAAGAGGTCACAGGGATAATCAGAGCAATTCTCAGAGACACTGAGAACAAGCTCGACAATTCCCTCCTGGCACTTTCCCTGTAGGAGATACCGCAAGACGTTTCTGTAGATTGGGCACAGCGCTCTGCAGGGTGTTAGCAGAGACTTTCCCGGGACAGTGAAACCCTATGTCAGAGACACTGAGAAGAAGCCCCAATGTTCCCTCCAGGCACTTTCAGTGTGGGTGCCTTCTCCACGTGGTTCCTGGTTTCCCTGCAGCGCTGAAGAGAATGTTAGCAAAGAGGTAACCGGCACAGCGAAAACAGTACTCAAAGAGAGGGAGAGCAAGCTCTCTCTTGGCACTTTGGATGTGGGACATACAGCGAGATGTTTGCTGCTTTTGCGTTTGGCTGTTGGGAGATTTACAGCACAAAGATATCTAGTTGATTTGAAGCAGTTCCGAGAAAGTCTAAACATAATCGCCACTTCTCCCTCCTGGCACTTTCCATGTGGGAGATATAGCAGGATGTATATTGGTTTTGAGGACAACTCAATGGACAGTGTAGGGAGAAAAGTTCCTGGCTCCTTGAATGCCGTTCCTGGAGACACTGCGATCAATGTGGGAGATATGTCAAGATGTGTGTTGGTTTTGAGGACGGCTCTCTGGAGAGTCTTAGCAAAGAGGTCACAGGGATAATCAGAGCAATTCTCAGAGACACTGAGAACAAGCTCGACAATTCCCTCCTGGCACTTTCCCTGTAGGAGATACCGCAAGACGTTTCTGTAGATTGGGCACAGCGCTCTGCAGGGTGTTAGCAGAGACTTTCCCGGGACAGTGAAACCCTATGTCAGAGACACTGAGAAGAAGCCCCAATGTTCCCTCCAGGCACTTTCAGTGTGGGTGCCTTCTCCACGTGGTTCCTGGTTTCCCTGCAGCGCTGAAGAGAATGTTAGCAAAGAGGTAACCGGCACAGCGAAAACAGTACTCAAAGAGAGGGAGAGCAAGCTCTCTCTTGGCACTTTGGATGTGGGACATACAGCGAGATGTTTGCTGCTTTTGCGTTTGGCTGTTGGGAGATTTACAGCACAAAGATATCTAGTTGATTTGAAGCAGTTCCGAGAAAGTCTAAACATAATCGCCACTTCTCCCTCCTGGCACTTTCCATGTGGGAGATATAGCAGGATGTCTATTGGTTTTGAGGACAACTCAATGGACAGTGTAGGGAGAAAAGTTCCTGGCTCCTTGAATGCCGTTCCTGGAGACACTGCGATCAATGTGGGAGATATGTCAAGATGTGTGTTTGTTTTGAGGACGGCTCTCTGGAGAGTCTTAGCAAAGAGGTCACAGGGATAATCAGAGCAATTCTCAGAGACACTGAGAACAAGATGGACAGTTCCCTCCTGGCACTTTCCCTGTAGGAGATACCGCAAGACGTTTCTGTAGATTGGGCACAGCGCTCTGCAGGGTGTTAGCAGAGACTTTCCCGGGACAGTGAAACCCTATGTCAGAGACACTGAGAAGAAGCCCCAATGTTCCCTCCAGGCACTTTCAGTGTGGGTGCCTTCTCCACGTGGTTCCTGGTTTCCCTGCAGCGCTGAAGAGAATGTTAGCAAAGAGGTAACCGGGACAGTGAAAACAGTACTCAAAGAGAGGGAGAGCAAGCTCTCTCTTGGCACTTTGGATGTGGGACATACAGCGAGATGTTTGCTGCTTTTGCGTTTGGCTGTTGGGAGATTTACAGCACAAAGATATCTAGTTGATTTGAAGCAGTTCGAGAAAGTCTAAACATAATCGCCACTTCTCCCTCCTGGCACTTTCCATGTGGGAGATATAGCAGGATGTATATTGGTTTTGAGGACAACTCAATGGACAGTGTAGGGAGAAAAGTTCCTGGCTCCTTGAATGCCGTTCCTGGAGACACTGCGATCAATGTGGGAGATATGTCAAGATGTGTGTTTGTTTTGAGGACGGCTCTCTGGAGAGTCTTAGCAAAGAGGTCACAGGGATAATCAGAGCAATTCTCAGAGACACTGAGAACAAGCTCGACAATTCCCTCCTGGCACTTTCCCTGTAGGAGATACCGCAAGACGTTTCTGTAGATTGGGCACAGCGCTCTGCAGGGTGTTAGCAGAGACTTTCCCGGGACAGTGAAACCCTATGTCAGAGACACTGAGAAGAAGCCCCAATGTTCCCTCCAGGCACTTTCAGTGTGGGTGCCTTCTCCACGTGGTTCCTGGTTTCCCTGCAGCGCTGAAGAGAATGTTAGCAAAGAGGTAACCGGGACAGTGAAAACAGTACTCAAAGAGAGGGAGAGCAAGCTCTCTCTTGGCACTTTGGATGTGGGACATACAGCGAGATGTTTGCTGCTTTTGCGTTTGGCTGTTGGGAGATTTACAGCACAAAGATATCTAGTTGATTTGAAGCAGTTCCGAGAAAGTCTAAACATAATCGCCACTTCTCCCTCCTGGCACTTTCCATGTGGGAGATATAGCAGGATGTCTATTGGTTTTGAGGACAACTCAATGGACAGTGTAGGGAGAAAAGTTCCTGGCTCCTTGAATGCCGTTCCTGGAGACACTGCGATCAATGTGGGAGATATGTCAAGATGTGTGTTTGTTTTGAGGACGGCTCTCTGGAGAGTCTTAGCAAAGAGGTCACAGGGATAATCAGAGCAATTCTCAGAGACACTGAGAACAAGATGGACAGTTCCCTCCTGGCACTTTCCCTGTAGGAGATACCGCAAGACGTTTCTGTAGATTGGGCACAGCGCTCTGCAGGGTGTTAGCAGAGACTTTCCCGGGACAGTGAAACCCTATGTCAGAGACACTGAGAAGAAGCCCCAATGTTCCCTCCAGGCACTTTCAGTGTGGGTGCCTTCTCCACGTGGTTCCTGGTTTCCCTGCAGCGCTGAAGAGAATGTTAGCAAAGAGGTAACCGGCACAGCGAAAACAGTACTCAAAGACAGGGAGAGCAAGCTCTCTCTTGGCACTTTGGATGTGGGACATACAGCGAGATGTTTGCTGCTTTTGCGTTTGGCTGTTGGGAGATTTACAGCACAAAGATATCTAGTTGATTTGAAGCAGTTCCGAGAAAGTCTAAACATAATCGCCACTTCTCCCTCCTGGCACTTTCCATGTGGGAGATATAGCAGGATGTATATTGGTTTTGAGGACAACTCAATGGACAGTGTAGGGAGAAAAGTTCCTGGCTCCTTGAATGCCGTTCCTGGAGACACTGCGATCAATGTGGGAGATATGTCAAGATGTGTGTTGGTTTTGAGGACGGCTCTCTGGAGAGTCTTAGCAAAGAGGTCACAGGGATAATCAGAGCAATTCTCAGAGACACTGAGAACAAGATGGACAGTTCCCTCCTGGCACTTTCCCTGTAGGAGATACCGCAAGACGTTTCTGTAGATTGGGCACAGCGCTCTGCAGGGTGTTAGCAGAGACTTTCCCGGGACAGTGAAACCCTATGTCAGAGACACTGAGAAGAAGCCCCAATGTTCCCTCCAGGCACTTTCAGTGTGGGTGCCTTCTCCACGTGGTTCCTGGTTTCCCTGCAGCGCTGAAGAGAATGTTAGCAAAGAGGTAACCGGGACAGTGAAAACAGTACTCAAAGACAGGGAGAGCAAGCTCTCTCTTGGCACTTTGGATGTGGGACATACAGCGAGATGTTTGCTGCTTTTGCGTTTGGCTGTTGGGAGATTTACAGCACAAAGATATCTAGTTGATTTGAAGCAGTTCCGAGAAAGTCTAAACATAATCGCCACTTCTCCCTCCTGGCACTTTCCATGTGGGAGATATAGCAGGATGTATATTGGTTTTGAGGACAACTCAATGGACAGTGTAGGGAGAAAAGTTCCTGGCTCCTTGAATGCCGTTCCTGGAGACACTGCGATCAATGAGGGAGATATGTCAAGATGTGTGTTGGTTTTGAGGACGGCTCTCTGGAGAGTCTTAGCAAAGAGGTCACAGGGATAATCAGAGCAATTCTCAGAGACACTGAGAACAAGATGGACAGTTCCCTCCTGGCACTTTCCCTGTAGGAGATACCGCAAGACGTTTCTGTAGATTGGGCACAGCGCTCTGCAGGGTGTTAGCAGAGACTTTCCCGGGACAGTGAAACCCTATGTCAGAGACACTGAGAAGAAGCCCCAATGTTCCCTCCAGGCACTTTCAGTGTGGGTGCCTTCTCCACGTGGTTCCTGGTTTCCCTGCAGCGCTGAAGAGAATGTTAGCAAAGAGGTAACCGGCACAGCGAAAACAGTACTCAAAGACAGGGAGAGCAAGCTCTCTCTTGGCACTTTGGATGTGGGACATACAGCGAGATGTTTGCTGCTTTTGCGTTTGGCTGTTGGGAGATTTACAGCACAAAGATATCTAGTTGATTTGAAGCAGTTCCGAGGAAGTCTAAACATAATCCCCACTTCTCCCTCCTGGCACTTTCCATGTGGGAGATATAGCAGGATGTATATTGGTTTTGAGGACAACTCAATGGACAGTGTAGGGAGAAAAGTTCCTGGCTCCTTGAATGCCGTTCCTGGAGACACTGCGATCAATGAGGGAGATATGTCAAGATGTGTGTTGGTTTTGAGGACGGCTCTCTGGAGAGTCTTAGCAAAGAGGTCACAGGGATAATCAGAGCAATTCTCAGAGACACTGAGAACAAGCTCGACAATTCCCTCCTGGCACTTTCCCTGTAGGAGATACCGCAAGACGTTTCTGTAGATTGGGCACAGCGCTCTGCAGGGTGTTAGCAGAGACTTTCCCGGGACAGTGAAACCCTATGTCAGAGACACTGAGAAGAAGCCCCAATGTTCCCTCCAGGCACTTTCAGTGTGGGTGCCTTCTCCACGTGGTTCCTGGTTTCCCTGCAGCGCTGAAGAGAATGTTAGCAAAGAGGTAACCGGCACAGCGAAAACAGTACTCAAAGAGAGGGAGAGCAAGCTCTCTCTTGGCACTTTGGATGTGGGACATACAGCGAGATGTTTGCTGCTTTTGCGTTTGGCTGTTGGGAGATTTACAGCACAAAGATATCTAGTTGATTTGAAGCAGTTCCGAGAAAGTCTAAACATAATCGCCACTTCTCCCTCCTGGCACTTTCCATGTGGGAGATATAGCAGGATGTATATTGGTTTTGAGGACAACTCAATGGACAGTGTAGGGAGAAAAGTTCCTGGCTCCTTGAATGCCGTTCCTGGAGACACTGCGATCAATGTGGGAGATATGTCAAGATGTGTGTTGGTTTTGAGGACGGCTCTCTGGAGAGTCTTAGCAAAGAGGTCACAGGGATAATCAGAGCAATTCTCAGAGACACTGAGAACAAGCTCGACAATTCCCTCCTGGCACTTTCCCTGTAGGAGATACCGCAAGACGTTTCTGTAGATTGGGCACAGCGCTCTGCAGGGTGTTAGCAGAGACTTTCCCGGGACAGTGAAACCCTATGTCAGAGACACTGAGAAGAAGCCCCAATGTTCCCTCCAGGCACTTTCAGTGTGGGTGCCTTCTCCACGTGGTTCCTGGTTTCCCTGCAGCGCTGAAGAGAATGTTAGCAAAGAGGTAACCGGCACAGCGAAAACAGTACTCAAAGAGAGGGAGAGCAAGCTCTCTCTTGGCACTTTGGATGTGGGACATACAGCGAGATGTTTGCTGCTTTTGCGTTTGGCTGTTGGGAGATTTACAGCACAAAGATATCTAGTTGATTTGAAGCAGTTCCGAGAAAGTCTAAACATAATCGCCACTTCTCCCTCCTGGCACTTTCCATGTGGGAGATATAGCAGGATGTCTATTGGTTTTGAGGACAACTCAATGGACAGTGTAGGGAGAAAAGTTCCTGGCTCCTTGAATGCCGTTCCTGGAGACACTGCGATCAATGTGGGAGATATGTCAAGATGTGTGTTTGTTTTGAGGACGGCTCTCTGGAGAGTCTTAGCAAAGAGGTCACAGGGATAATCAGAGCAATTCTCAGAGACACTGAGAACAAGATGGACAGTTCCCTCCTGGCACTTTCCCTGTAGGAGATACCGCAAGACGTTTCTGTAGATTGGGCACAGCGCTCTGCAGGGTGTTAGCAGAGACTTTCCCGGGACAGTGAAACCCTATGTCAGAGACACTGAGAAGAAGCCCCAATGTTCCCTCCAGGCACTTTCAGTGTGGGTGCCTTCTCCACGTGGTTCCTGGTTTCCCTGCAGCGCTGAAGAGAATGTTAGCAAAGAGGTAACCGGGACAGTGAAAACAGTACTCAAAGAGAGGGAGAGCAAGCTCTCTCTTGGCACTTTGGATGTGGGACATACAGCGAGATGTTTGCTGCTTTTGCGTTTGGCTGTTGGGAGATTTACAGCACAAAGATATCTAGTTGATTTGAAGCAGTTCGAGAAAGTCTAAACATAATCGCCACTTCTCCCTCCTGGCACTTTCCATGTGGGAGATATAGCAGGATGTATATTGGTTTTGAGGACAACTCAATGGACAGTGTAGGGAGAAAAGTTCCTGGCTCCTTGAATGCCGTTCCTGGAGACACTGCGATCAATGTGGGAGATATGTCAAGATGTGTGTTTGTTTTGAGGACGGCTCTCTGGAGAGTCTTAGCAAAGAGGTCACAGGGATAATCAGAGCAATTCTCAGAGACACTGAGAACAAGCTCGACAATTCCCTCCTGGCACTTTCCCTGTAGGAGATACCGCAAGACGTTTCTGTAGATTGGGCACAGCGCTCTGCAGGGTGTTAGCAGAGACTTTCCCGGGACAGTGAAACCCTATGTCAGAGACACTGAGAAGAAGCCCCAATGTTCCCTCCAGGCACTTTCAGTGTGGGTGCCTTCTCCACGTGGTTCCTGGTTTCCCTGCAGCGCTGAAGAGAATGTTAGCAAAGAGGTAACCGGGACAGTGAAAACAGTACTCAAAGAGAGGGAGAGCAAGCTCTCTCTTGGCACTTTGGATGTGGGACATACAGCGAGATGTTTGCTGCTTTTGCGTTTGGCTGTTGGGAGATTTACAGCACAAAGATATCTAGTTGATTTGAAGCAGTTCCGAGAAAGTCTAAACATAATCGCCACTTCTCCCTCCTGGCACTTTCCATGTGGGAGATATAGCAGGATGTATATTGGTTTTGAGGACAACTCAATGGACAGTGTAGGGAGAAAAGTTCCTGGCTCCTTGAATGCCGTTCCTGGAGACACTGCGATCGATGTGGGAGATATGTCAAGATGTGTGTTTGTTTTGAGGACGGCTCTCTGGAGAGTCTTAGCAAAGAGGTCACAGGGATAATCAGAGCAATTCTCAGAGACACTGAGAACAAGATGGACAGTTCCCTCCTGGCACTTTCCCTGTAGGAGATACCGCAAGACGTTTCTGTAGATTGGGCACAGCGCTCTGCAGGGTGTTAGCAGAGACTTTCCCGGGACAGTGAAACCCTATGTCAGAGACACTGAGAAGAAGCCCCAATGTTCCCTCCAGGCACTTTCAGTGTGGGTGCCTTCTCCACGTGGTTCCTGGTTTCCCTGCAGCGCTGAAGAGAATGTTAGCAAAGAGGTAACCGGCACAGCGAAAACAGTACTCAAAGACAGGGAGAGCAAGCTCTCTCTTGGCACTTTGGATGTGGGACATACAGCGAGATGTTTGCTGCTTTTGCGTTTGGCTGTTGGGAGATTTACAGCACAAAGATATCTAGTTGATTTGAAGCAGTTCCGAGAAAGTCTAAACATAATCGCCACTTCTCCCTCCTGGCACTTTCCATGTGGGAGATATAGCAGGATGTATATTGGTTTTGAGGACAACTCAATGGACAGTGTAGGGAGAAAAGTTCCTGGCTCCTTGAATGCCGTTCCTGGAGACACTGCGATCAATGAGGGAGATATGTCAAGATGTGTGTTGGTTTTGAGGACGGCTCTCTGGAGAGTCTTAGCAAAGAGGTCACAGGGATAATCAGAGCAATTCTCAGAGACACTGAGAACAAGATGGACAGTTCCCTCCTGGCACTTTCCCTGTAGGAGATACCGCAAGACGTTTCTGTAGATTGGGCACAGCGCTCTGCAGGGTGTTAGCAGAGACTTTCCCGGGACAGTGAAACCCTATGTCAGAGACACTGAGAAGAAGCCCCAATGTTCCCTCCAGGCACTTTCAGTGTGGGTGCCTTCTCCACGTGGTTCCTGGTTTCCCTGCAGCGCTGAAGAGAATGTTAGCAAAGAGGTAACCGGCACAGCGAAAACAGTACTCAAAGAGAGGGAGAGCAAGCTCTCTCTTGGCACTTTGGATGTGGGACATACAGCGAGATGTTTGCTGCTTTTGCGTTTGGCTGTTGGGAGATTTACAGCACAAAGATATCTAGTTGATTTGAAGCAGTTCCGAGAAAGTCTAAACATAATCGCCACTTCTCCCTCCTGGCACTTTCCATGTGGGAGATATAGCAGGATGTCTATTGGTTTTGAGGACAACTCAATGGACAGTGTAGGGAGAAAAGTTCCTGGCTCCTTGAATGCCGTTCCTGGAGACACTGCGATCAATGTGGGAGATATGTCAAGATGTGTGTTTGTTTTGAGGACGGCTCTCTGGAGAGTCTTAGCAAAGAGGTCACAGGGATAATCAGAGCAATTCTCAGAGACACTGAGAACAAGATGGACAGTTCCCTCCTGGCACTTTCCCTGTAGGAGATACCGCAAGACGTTTCTGTAGATTGGGCACAGCGCTCTGCAGGGTGTTAGCAGAGACTTTCCCGGGACAGTGAAACCCTATGTCAGAGACACTGAGAAGAAGCCCCAATGTTCCCTCCAGGCACTTTCAGTGTGGGTGCCTTCTCCACGTGGTTCCTGGTTTCCCTGCAGCGCTGAAGAGAATGTTAGCAAAGAGGTAACCGGCACAGCGAAAACAGTACTCAAAGACAGGGAGAGCAAGCTCTCTCTTGGCACTTTGGATGTGGGACATACAGCGAGATGTTTGCTGCTTTTGCGTTTGGCTGTTGGGAGATTTACAGCACAAAGATATCTAGTTGATTTGAAGCAGTTCCGAGAAAGTCTAAACATAATCGCCACTTCTCCCTCCTGGCACTTTCCATGTGGGAGATATAGCAGGATGTATATTGGTTTTGAGGACAACTCAATGGACAGTGTAGGGAGAAAAGTTCCTGGCTCCTTGAATGCCGTTCCTGGAGACACTGCGATCAATGTGGGAGATATGTCAAGATGTGTGTTTGTTTTGAGGACGGCTCTCTGGAGAGTCTTAGCAAAGAGGTCACAGGGATAATCAGAGCAATTCTCAGAGACACTGAGAACAAGATGGACAGTTCCCTCCTGGCACTTTCCCTGTAGGAGATACCGCAAGACGTTTCTGTAGATTGGGCACAGCGCTCTGCAGGGTGTTAGCAGAGACTTTCCCGGGACAGTGAAACCCTATGTCAGAGACACTGAGAAGAAGCCCCAATGTTCCCTCCAGGCACTTTCAGTGTGGGTGCCTTCTCCACGTGGTTCCTGGTTTCCCTGCAGCGCTGAAGAGAATGTTAGCAAAGAGGTAACCGGCACAGCGAAAACAGTACTCAAAGAGAGGGAGAGCAAGCTCTCTCTTGGCACTTTGGATGTGGGACATACAGCGAGATGTTTGCTGCTTTTGCGTTTGGCTGTTGGGAGATTTACAGCACAAAGATATCTAGTTGATTTGAAGCAGTTCCGAGAAAGTCTAAACATAATCGCCACTTCTCCCTCCTGGCACTTTCCATGTGGGAGATATAGCAGGATGTATATTGGTTTTGAGGACAACTCAATGGACAGTGTAGGGAGAAAAGTTCCTGGCTCCTTGAATGCCGTTCCTGGAGACACTGCGATCAATGAGGGAGATATGTCAAGATGTGTGTTGGTTTTGAGGACGGCTCTCTGGAGAGTCTTAGCAAAGAGGTCACAGGGATAATCAGAGCAATTCTCAGAGACACTGAGAACAAGATGGACAATTCCCTCCTGGCACTTTCCCTGTAGGAGATACCGCAAGACGTTTCTGTAGATTGGGCACAGCGCTCTGCAGGGTGTTAGCAGAGACTTTCCCGGGACAGTGAAACCCTATGTCAGAGACACTGAGAAGAAGCCCCAATGTTCCCTCCAGGCACTTTCAGTGTGGGTGCCTTCTCCACGTGGTTCCTGGTTTCCCTGCAGCGCTGAAGAGAATGTTAGCAAAGAGGTAACCGGGACAGTGAAAACAGTACTCAAAGACAGGGAGAGCAAGCTCTCTCTTGGCACTTTGGATGTGGGACATACAGCGAGATGTTTGCTGCTTTTGCGTTTGGCTGTTGGGAGATTTACAGCACAAAGATATCTAGTTGATTTGAAGCAGTTCCGAGAAAGTCTAAACATAATCGCCACTTCTCCCTCCTGGCACTTTCCATGTGGGAGATATAGCAGGATGTATATTGGTTTTGAGGACAACTCAATGGACAGTGTAGGGAGAAAAGTTCCTGGCTCCTTGAATGCCGTTCCTGGAGACACTGCGATCAATGAGGGAGATATGTCAAGATGTGTGTTGGTTTTGAGGACGGCTCTCTGGAGAGTCTTAGCAAAGAGGTCACAGGGATAATCAGAGCAATTCTCAGAGACACTGAGAACAAGATGGACAGTTCCCTCCTGGCACTTTCCCTGTAGGAGATACCGCAAGACGTTTCTGTAGATTGGGCACAGCGCTCTGCAGGGTGTTAGCAGAGACTTTCCCGGGACAGTGAAACCCTATGTCAGAGACACTGAGAAGAAGCCCCAATGTTCCCTCCAGGCACTTTCAGTGTGGGTGCCTTCTCCACGTGGTTCCTGGTTTCCCTGCAGCGCTGAAGAGAATGTTAGCAAAGAGGTAACCGGCACAGCGAAAACAGTACTCAAAGACAGGGAGAGCAAGCTCTCTCTTGGCACTTTGGATGTGGGACATACAGCGAGATGTTTGCTGCTTTTGCGTTTGGCTGTTGGGAGATTTACAGCACAAAGATATCTAGTTGATTTGAAGCAGTTCCGAGGAAGTCTAAACATAATCCCCACTTCTCCCTCCTGGCACTTTCCATGTGGGAGATATAGCAGGATGTATATTGGTTTTGAGGACAACTCAATGGACAGTGTAGGGAGAAAAGTTCCTGGCTCCTTGAATGCCGTTCCTGGAGACACTGCGATCAATGAGGGAGATATGTCAAGATGTGTGTTGGTTTTGAGGACGGCTCTCTGGAGAGTCTTAGCAAAGAGGTCACAGGGATAATCAGAGCAATTCTCAGAGACACTGAGAACAAGCTCGACAATTCCCTCCTGGCACTTTCCCTGTAGGAGATACCGCAAGACGTTTCTGTAGATTGGGCACAGCGCTCTGCAGGGTGTTAGCAGAGACTTTCCCGGGACAGTGAAACCCTATGTCAGAGACACTGAGAAGAAGCCCCAATGTTCCCTCCAGGCACTTTCAGTGTGGGTGCCTTCTCCACGTGGTTCCTGGTTTCCCTGCAGGGCTGAAGAGAATGTTAGCAAAGAGGTAACCGGCACAGCGAAAACAGTACTCAAAGAGAGGGAGAGCAAGCTCTCTCTTGGCACTTTGGATGTGGGACATACAGCGAGATGTTTGCTGCTTTTGCGTTTGGCTGTTGGGAGATTTACAGCACAAAGATATCTAGTTGATTTGAAGCAGTTCCGAGAAAGTCTAAACATAATCGCCACTTCTCCCTCCTGGCACTTTCCATGTGGGAGATATAGCAGGATGTATATTGGTTTTGAGGACAACTCAATGGACAGTGTAGGGAGAAAAGTTCCTGGCTCCTTGAATGCCGTTCCTGGAGACACTGCGATCAATGTGGGAGATATGTCAAGATGTGTGTTTGTTTTGAGGACGGCTCTCTGGAGAGTCTTAGCAAAGAGGTCACAGGGATAATCAGAGCAATTCTCAGAGACACTGAGAACAAGATGGACAGTTCCCTCCTGGCACTTTCCCTGTAGGAGATACCGCAAGACGTTTCTGTAGATTGGGCACAGCGCTCTGCAGGGTGTTAGCAGAGACTTTCCCGGGACAGTGAAACCCTATGTCAGAGACACTGAGAAGAAGCCCCAATGTTCCCTCCAGGCACTTTCAGTGTGGGTGCCTTCTCCACGTGGTTCCTGGTTTCCCTGCAGCGCTGAAGAGAATGTTAGCAAAGAGGTAACCGGCACAGCGAAAACAGTACTCAAAGAGAGGGAGAGCAAGCTCTCTCTTGCCACTTTGGATGTGGGACATACAGCGAGATGTTTGCTGCTTTTGCGTTTGGCTGTTGGGAGATTTACAGCACAAAGATATCTAGTTGATTTGAAGCAGTTCCGAGAAAGTCTAAACATAATCGCCACTTCTCCCTCCTGGCACTTTCCATGTGGGAGATATAGCAGGATGTATATTGGTTTTGAGGACAACTCAATGGACAGTGTAGGGAGAAAAGTTCCTGGCTCCTTGAATGCCGTTCCTGGAGACACTGCGATCAATGTGGGAGATATGTCAAGATGTGTGTTTGTTTTGAGGACGGCTCTCTGGAGAGTCTTAGCAAAGAGGTCACAGGGATAATCAGAGCAATTCTCAGAGACACTGAGAACAAGATGGACAGTTCCCTCCTGGCACTTTCCCTGTAGGAGATACCGCAAGACGTTTCTGTAGATTGGGCACAGCGCTCTGCAGGGTGTTAGCAGAGACTTTCCCGGGACAGTGAAACCCTATGTCAGAGACACTGAGAAGAAGCCCCAATGTTCCCTCCAGGCACTTTCAGTGTGGGTGCCTTCTCCACGTGGTTCCTGGTTTCCCTGCAGCGCTGAAGAGAATGTTAGCAAAGAGGTAACCGGCACAGCGAAAACAGTACTCAAAGAGAGGGAGAGCAAGCTCTCTCTTGGCACTTTGGATGTGGGACATACAGCGAGATGTTTGCTGCTTTTGCGTTTGGCTGTTGGGAGATTTACAGCACAAAGATATCTAGTTGATTTGAAGCAGTTCCGAGAAAGTCTAAACATAATCGCCACTTCTCCCTCCTGGCACTTTCCATGTGGGAGATATAGCAGGATGTATATTGGTTTTGAGGACAACTCAATGGACAGTGTAGGGAGAAAAGTTCCTGGCTCCTTGAATGCCGTTCCTGGAGACACTGCGATCAATGTGGGAGATATGTCAAGATGTGTGTTTGTTTTGAGGACGGCTCTCTGGAGAGTCTTAGCAAAGAGGTCACAGGGATAATCAGAGCAATTCTCAGAGACACTGAGAACAAGATGGACAGTTCCCTCCTGGCACTTTCCCTGTAGGAGATACCGCAAGACGTTTCTGTAGATTGGGCACAGCGCTCTGCAGGGTGTTAGCAGAGACTTTCCCGGGACAGTGAAACCCTATGTCAGAGACACTGAGAAGAAGCCCCAATGTTCCCTCCAGGCACTTTCAGTGTGGGTGCCTTCTCCACGTGGTTCCTGGTTTCCCTGCAGCGCTGAAGAGAATGTTAGCAAAGAGGTAACCGGCACAGCGAAAACAGTACTCAAAGAGAGGGAGAGCAAGCTCTCTCTTGGCACTTTGGATGTGGGACATACAGCGAGATGTTTGCTGCTTTTGCGTTTGGCTGTTGGGAGATTTACAGCACAAAGATATCTAGTTGATTTGAAGCAGTTCCGAGAAAGTCTAAACATAATCGCCACTTCTCCCTCCTGGCACTTTCCATGTGGGAGATATAGCAGGATGTATATTGGTTTTGAGGACAACTCAATGGACAGTGTAGGGAGAAAAGTTCCTGGCTCCTTGAATGCCGTTCCTGGAGACACTGCGATCAATGAGGGAGATATGTCAAGATGTGTGTTGGTTTTGAGGACGGCTCTCTGGAGAGTCTTAGCAAAGAGGTCACAGGGATAATCAGAGCAATTCTCAGAGACACTGAGAACAAGATGGACAATTCCCTCCTGGCACTTTCCCTGTAGGAGATACCGCAAGACGTTTCTGTAGATTGGGCACAGCGCTCTGCAGGGTGTTAGCAGAGACTTTCCCGGGACAGTGAAACCCTATGTCAGAGACACTGAGAAGAAGCCCCAATGTTCCCTCCAGGCACTTTCAGTGTGGGTGCCTTCTCCACGTGGTTCCTGGTTTCCCTGCAGGGCTGAAGAGAATGTTAGCAAAGAGGTAACCGGCACAGCGAAAACAGTACTCAAAGAGAGGGAGAGCAAGCTCTCTCTTGGCACTTTGGATGTGGGACATACAGCGAGATGTTTGCTGCTTTTGCGTTTGGCTGTTGGGAGATTTACAGCACAAAGATATCTAGTTGATTTGAAGCAGTTCCGAGAAAGTCTAAACATAATCGCCACTTCTCCCTCCTGGCACTTTCCATGTGGGAGATATAGCAGGATGTATATTGGTTTTGAGGACAACTCAATGGACAGTGTAGGGAGAAAAGTTCCTGGCTCCTTGAATGCCGTTCCTGGAGACACTGCGATCAATGTGGGAGATATGTCAAGATGTGTGTTTGTTTTGAGGACGGCTCTCTGGAGAGTCTTAGCAAAGAGGTCACAGGGATAATCAGAGCAATTCTCAGAGACACTGAGAACAAGATGGACAGTTCCCTCCTGGCACTTTCCCTGTAGGAGATACCGCAAGACGTTTCTGTAGATTGGGCACAGCGCTCTGCAGGGTGTTAGCAGAGACTTTCCCGGGACAGTGAAACCCTATGTCAGAGACACTGAGAAGAAGCCCCAATGTTCCCTCCAGGCACTTTCAGTGTGGGTGCCTTCTCCACGTGGTTCCTGGTTTCCCTGCAGCGCTGAAGAGAATGTTAGCAAAGAGGTAACCGGCACAGCGAAAACAGTACTCAAAGAGAGGGAGAGCAAGCTCTCTCTTGCCACTTTGGATGTGGGACATACAGCGAGATGTTTGCTGCTTTTGCGTTTGGCTGTTGGGAGATTTACAGCACAAAGATATCTAGTTGATTTGAAGCAGTTCCGAGAAAGTCTAAACATAATCGCCACTTCTCCCTCCTGGCACTTTCCATGTGGGAGATATAGCAGGATGTATATTGGTTTTGAGGACAACTCAATGGACAGTGTAGGGAGAAAAGTTCCTGGCTCCTTGAATGCCGTTCCTGGAGACACTGCGATCAATGTGGGAGATATGTCAAGATGTGTGTTTGTTTTGAGGACGGCTCTCTGGAGAGTCTTAGCAAAGAGGTCACAGGGATAATCAGAGCAATTCTCAGAGACACTGAGAACAAGATGGACAGTTCCCTCCTGGCACTTTCCCTGTAGGAGATACCGCAAGACGTTTCTGTAGATTGGGCACAGCGCTCTGCAGGGTGTTAGCAGAGACTTTCCCGGGACAGTGAAACCCTATGTCAGAGACACTGAGAAGAAGCCCCAATGTTCCCTCCAGGCACTTTCAGTGTGGGTGCCTTCTCCACGTGGTTCCTGGTTTCCCTGCAGCGCTGAAGAGAATGTTAGCAAAGAGGTAACCGGCACAGCGAAAACAGTACTCAAAGAGAGGGAGAGCAAGCTCTCTCTTGGCACTTTGGATGTGGGACATACAGCGAGATGTTTGCTGCTTTTGCGTTTGGCTGTTGGGAGATTTACAGCACAAAGATATCTAGTTGATTTGAAGCAGTTCCGAGAAAGTCTAAACATAATCGCCACTTCTCCCTCCTGGCACTTTCCATGTGGGAGATATAGCAGGATGTATATTGGTTTTGAGGACAACTCAATGGACAGTGTAGGGAGAAAAGTTCCTGGCTCCTTGAATGCCGTTCCTGGAGACACTGCGATCAATGTGGGAGATATGTCAAGATGTGTGTTTGTTTTGAGGACGGCTCTCTGGAGAGTCTTAGCAAAGAGGTCACAGGGATAATCAGAGCAATTCTCAGAGACACTGAGAACAAGATGGACAGTTCCCTCCTGGCACTTTCCCTGTAGGAGATACCGCAAGACGTTTCTGTAGATTGGGCACAGCGCTCTGCAGGGTGTTAGCAGAGACTTTCCCGGGACAGTGAAACCCTATGTCAGAGACACTGAGAAGAAGCCCCAATGTTCCCTCCAGGCACTTTCAGTGTGGGTGCCTTCTCCACGTGGTTCCTGGTTTCCCTGCAGCGCTGAAGAGAATGTTAGCAAAGAGGTAACCGGCACAGCGAAAACAGTACTCAAAGAGAGGGAGAGCAAGCTCTCTCTTGGCACTTTGGATGTGGGACATACAGCGAGATGTTTGCTGCTTTTGCGTTTGGCTGTTGGGAGATTTACAGCACAAAGATATCTAGTTGATTTGAAGCAGTTCCGAGAAAGTCTAAACATAATCGCCACTTCTCCCTCCTGGCACTTTCCATGTGGGAGATATAGCAGGATGTATATTGGTTTTGAGGACAACTCAATGGACAGTGTAGGGAGAAAAGTTCCTGGCTCCTTGAATGCCGTTCCTGGAGACACTGCGATCAATGAGGGAGATATGTCAAGATGTTTGTTGGTTTTGAGGACGGCTCTCTGGAGAGTCTTAGCAAAGAGGTCACAGGGATAATCAGAGCAATTCTCAGAGACACTGAGAACAAGATGGACAATTCCCTCCTGGCACTTTCCCTGTAGGAGATACCGCAAGACGTTTCTGTAGATTGGGCACAGCGCTCTGCAGGGTGTTAGCAGAGACTTTCCCGGGACAGTGAAACCCTATGTCAGAGACACTGAGAAGAAGCCCCAATGTTCCCTCCAGGCACTTTCAGTGTGGGTGCCTTCTCCACGTGGTTCCTGGTTTCCCTGCAGCGCTGAAGAGAATGTTAGCAAAGAGGTAACCGGGACAGTGAAAACAGTACTCAAAGACAGGGAGAGCAAGCTCTCTCTTGGCACTTTGGATGTGGGACATACAGCGAGATGTTTGCTGCTTTTGCGTTTGGCTGTTGGGAGATTTACAGCACAAAGATATCTAGTTGATTTGAAGCAGTTCCGAGAAAGTCTAAACATAATCGCCACTTCTCCCTCCTGGCACTTTCCATGTGGGAGATATAGCAGGATGTATATTGGTTTTGAGGACAACTCAATGGACAGTGTAGGGAGAAAAGTTCCTGGCTCCTTGAATGCCGTTCCTGGAGACACTGCGATCAATGAGGGAGATATGTCAAGATGTGTGTTGGTTTTGAGGACGGCTCTCTGGAGAGTCTTAGCAAAGAGGTCACAGGGATAATCAGAGCAATTCTCAGAGACACTGAGAACAAGATGGACAGTTCCCTCCTGGCACTTTCCCTGTAGGAGATACCGCAAGACGTTTCTGTAGATTGGGCACAGCGCTCTGCAGGGTGTTAGCAGAGACTTTCCCGGGACAGTGAAACCCTATGTCAGAGACACTGAGAAGAAGCCCCAATGTTCCCTCCAGGCACTTTCAGTGTGGGTGCCTTCTCCACGTGGTTCCTGGTTTCCCTGCAGCGCTGAAGAGAATGTTAGCAAAGAGGTAACCGGCACAGCGAAAACAGTACTCAAAGACAGGGAGAGCAAGCTCTCTCTTGGCACTTTGGATGTGGGACATACAGCGAGATGTTTGCTGCTTTTGCGTTTGGCTGTTGGGAGATTTACAGCACAAAGATATCTAGTTGATTTGAAGCAGTTCCGAGGAAGTCTAAACATAATCCCCACTTCTCCCTCCTGGCACTTTCCATGTGGGAGATATAGCAGGATGTATATTGGTTTTGAGGACAACTCAATGGACAGTGTAGGGAGAAAAGTTCCTGGCTCCTTGAATGCCGTTCCTGGAGACACTGCGATCAATGAGGGAGATATGTCAAGATGTGTGTTGGTTTTGAGGACGGCTCTCTGGAGAGTCTTAGCAAAGAGGTCACAGGGATAATCAGAGCAATTCTCAGAGACACTGAGAACAAGATGGACAGTTCCCTCCTGGCACTTTCCCTGTAGGAGATACCGCAAGACGTTTCTGTAGATTGGGCACAGCGCTCTGCAGGGTGTTAGCAGAGACTTTCCCGGGACAGTGAAACCCTATGTCAGAGACACTGAGAAGAAGCCCCAATGTTCCCTCCAGGCACTTTCAGTGTGGGTGCCTTCTCCACGTGGTTCCTGGTTTCCCTGCAGCGCTGAAGAGAATGTTAGCAAAGAGGTAACCGGCACAGCGAAAACAGTACTCAAAGAGAGGGAGAGCAAGCTCTCTCTTGCCACTTTGGATGTGGGACATACAGCGAGATGTTTGCTGCTTTTGCGTTTGGCTGTTGGGAGATTTACAGCACAAAGATATCTAGTTGATTTGAAGCAGTTCCGAGAAAGTCTAAACATAATCGCCACTTCTCCCTCCTGGCACTTTCCATGTGGGAGATATAGCAGGATGTATATTGGTTTTGAGGACAACTCAATGGACAGTGTAGGGAGAAAAGTTCCTGGCTCCTTGAATGCCGTTCCTGGAGACACTGCGATCAATGAGGGAGATATGTCAAGATGTGTGTTGGTTTTGAGGACGGCTCTCTGGAGAGTCTTAGCAAAGAGGTCACAGGGATAATCAGAGCAATTCTCAGAGACACTGAGAACAAGATGGACAATTCCCTCCTGGCACTTTCCCTGTAGGAGATACCGCAAGACGTTTCTGTAGATTGGGCACAGCGCTCTGCAGGGTGTTAGCAGAGACTTTCCCGGGACAGTGAAACCCTATGTCAGAGACACTGAGAAGAAGCCCCAATGTTCCCTCCAGGCACTTTCAGTGTGGGTGCCTTCTCCACGTGGTTCCTGGTTTCCCTGCAGCGCTGAAGAGAATGTTAGCAAAGAGGTAACCGGGACAGTGAAAACAGTACTCAAAGAGAGGGAGAGCAAGCTCTCTCTTGGCACTTTGGATGTGGGACATACAGCGAGATGTTTGCTGCTTTTGCGTTTGGCTGTTGGGAGATTTACAGCACAAAGATATCTAGTTGATTTGAAGCAGTTCCGAGAAAGTCTAAACATAATCGCCACTTCTCCCTCCTGGCACTTTCCATGTGGGAGATATAGCAGGATGTATATTGGTTTTGAGGACAACTCAATGGACAGTGTAGGGAGAAAAGTTCCTGGCTCCTTGAATGCCGTTCCTGGAGACACTGCGATCAATGAGGGAGATATGTCAAGATGTGTGTTGGTTTTGAGGACGGCTCTCTGGAGAGTCTTAGCAAAGAGGTCACAGGGATAATCAGAGCAATTCTCAGAGACACTGAGAACAAGATGGACAGTTCCCTCCTGGCACTTTCCCTGTAGGAGATACCGCAAGACGTTTCTGTAGATTGGGCACAGCGCTCTGCAGGGTGTTAGCAGAGACTTTCCCGGGACAGTGAAACCCTATGTCAGAGACACTGAGAAGAAGCCCCAATGTTCCCTCCAGGCACTTTCAGTGTGGGTGCCTTCTCCACGTGGTTCCTGGTTTCCCTGCAGCGCTGAAGAGAATGTTAGCAAAGAGGTAACCGGCACAGCGAAAACAGTACTCAAAGACAGGGAGAGCAAGCTCTCTCTTGGCACTTTGGATGTGGGACATACAGCGAGATGTTTGCTGCTTTTGCGTTTGGCTGTTGGGAGATTTACAGCACAAAGATATCTAGTTGATTTGAAGCAGTTCCGAGGAAGTCTAAACATAATCGCCACTTCTCCCTCCTGGCACTTTCCATGTGGGAGATATAGCAGGATGTATATTGGTTTTGAGGACAACTCAATGGACAGTGTAGGGAGAAAAGTTCCTGGCTCCTTGAATGCCGTTCCTGGAGACACTGCGATCAATGAGGGAGATATGTCAAGATGTGTGTTGGTTTTGAGGACGGCTCTCTGGAGAGTCTTAGCAAAGAGGTCACAGGGATAATCAGAGCAATTCTCAGAGACACTGAGAACAAGCTCGACAATTCCCTCCTGGCACTTTCCCTGTAGGAGATACCGCAAGACGTTTCTGTAGATTGGGCACAGCGCTCTGCAGGGTGTTAGCAGAGACTTTCCCGGGACAGTGAAACCCTATGTCAGAGACACTGAGAAGAAGCCCCAATGTTCCCTCCAGGCACTTTCAGTGTGGGTGCCTTCTCCACGTGGTTCCTGGTTTCCCTGCAGGGCTGAAGAGAATGTTAGCAAAGAGGTAACCGGCACAGCGAAAACAGTACTCAAAGACAGGGAGAGCAAGCTCTCTCTTGGCACTTTGGATGTGGGACATACAGCGAGATGTTTGCTGCTTTTGCGTTTGGCTGTTGGGAGATTTACAGCACAAAGATATCTAGTTGATTTGAAGCAGTTCCGAGAAAGTCTAAACATAATCGCCACTTCTCCCTCCTGGCACTTTCCATGTGGGAGATATAGCAGGATGTATATTGGTTTTGAGGACAACTCAATGGACAGTGTAGGGAGAAAAGTTCCTGGCTCCTTGAATGCCGTTCCTGGAGACACTGCGATCAATGTGGGAGATATGTCAAGATGTGTGTTTGTTTTGAGGACGGCTCTCTGGAGAGTCTTAGCAAAGAGGTCACAGGGATAATCAGAGCAATTCTCAGAGACACTGAGAACAAGATGGACAGTTCCCTCCTGGCACTTTCCCTGTAGGAGATACCGCAAGACGTTTCTGTAGATTGGGCACAGCGCTCTGCAGGGTGTTAGCAGAGACTTTCCCGGGACAGTGAAACCCTATGTCAGAGACACTGAGAAGAAGCCCCAATGTTCCCTCCAGGCACTTTCAGTGTGGGTGCCTTCTCCACGTGGTTCCTGGTTTCCCTGCAGCGCTGAAGAGAATGTTAGCAAAGAGGTAACCGGGACAGTGAAAACAGTACTCAAAGAGAGGGAGAGCAAGCTCTCTCTTGGCACTTTGGATGTGGGACATACAGCGAGATGTTTGCTGCTTTTGCGTTTGGCTGTTGGGAGATTTACAGCACAAAGATATCTAGTTGATTTGAAGCAGTTCGAGAAAGTCTAAACATAATCGCCACTTCTCCCTCCTGGCACTTTCCATGTGGGAGATATAGCAGGATGTATATTGGTTTTGAGGACAACTCAATGGACAGTGTAGGGAGAAAAGTTCCTGGCTCCTTGAATGCCGTTCCTGGAGACACTGCGATCAATGTGGGAGATATGTCAAGATGTGTGTTGGTTTTGAGGACGGCTCTCTGGAGAGTCTTAGCAAAGAGGTCACAGGGATAATCAGAGCAATTCTCAGAGACACTGAGAACAAGCTCGACAATTCCCTCCTGGCACTTTCCCTGTAGGAGATACCGCAAGACGTTTCTGTAGATTGGGCACAGCGCTCTGCAGGGTGTTAGCAGAGACTTTCCCGGGACAGTGAAACCCTATGTCAGAGACACTGAGAAGAAGCCCCAATGTTCCCTCCAGGCACTTTCAGTGTGGGTGCCTTCTCCACGTGGTTCCTGGTTTCCCTGCAGCGCTGAAGAGAATGTTAGCAAAGAGGTAACCGGCACAGCGAAAACAGTACTCAAAGACAGGGAGAGCAAGCTCTCTCTTGGCACTTTGGATGTGGGACATACAGCGAGATGTTTGCTGCTTTTGCGTTTGGCTGTTGGGAGATTTACAGCACAAAGATATCTAGTTGATTTGAAGCAGTTCCGAGAAAGTCTAAACATAATCGCCACTTCTCCCTCCTGGCACTTTCCATGTGGGAGATATAGCAGGATGTATATTGGTTTTGAGGACAACTCAATGGACAGTGTAGGGAGAAAAGTTCCTGGCTCCTTGAATGCCGTTCCTGGAGACACTGCGATCAATGTGGGAGATATGTCAAGATGTGTGTTTGTTTTGAGGACGGCTCTCTGGAGAGTCTTAGCAAAGAGGTCACAGGGATAATCAGAGCAATTCTCAGAGACACTGAGAACAAGATGGACAGTTCCCTCCTGGCACTTTCCCTGTAGGAGATACCGCAAGACGTTTCTGTAGATTGGGCACAGCGCTCTGCAGGGTGTTAGCAGAGACTTTCCCGGGACAGTGAAACCCTATGTCAGAGACACTGAGAAGAAGCCCCAATGTTCCCTCCAGGCACTTTCAGTGTGGGTGCCTTCTCCACGTGGTTCCTGGTTTCCCTGCAGCGCTGAAGAGAATGTTAGCAAAGAGGTAACCGGCACAGCGAAAACAGTACTCAAAGAGAGGGAGAGCAAGCTCTCTCTTGGCACTTTGGATGTGGGACATACAGCGAGATGTTTGCTGCTTTTGCGTTTGGCTGTTGGGAGATTTACAGCACAAAGATATCTAGTTGATTTGAAGCAGTTCCGAGAAAGTCTAAACATAATCGCCACTTCTCCCTCCTGGCACTTTCCATGTGGGAGATATAGCAGGATGTATATTGGTTTTGAGGACAACTCAATGGACAGTGTAGGGAGAAAAGTTCCTGGCTCCTTGAATGCCGTTCCTGGAGACACTGCGATCAATGAGGGAGATATGTCAAGATGTGTGTTGGTTTTGAGGACGGCTCTCTGGAGAGTCTTAGCAAAGAGGTCACAGGGATAATCAGAGCAATTCTCAGAGACACTGAGAACAAGCTCGACAATTCCCTCCTGGCACTTTCCCTGTAGGAGATACCGCAAGACGTTTCTGTAGATTGGGCACAGCGCTCTGCAGGGTGTTAGCAGAGACTTTCCCGGGACAGTGAAACCCTATGTCAGAGACACTGAGAAGAAGCCCCAATGTTCCCTCCAGGCACTTTCAGTGTGGGTGCCTTCTCCACGTGGTTCCTGGTTTCCCTGCAGCGCTGAAGAGAATGTTAGCA